>NC_135658.1:91165514-91495514 GCF_964188315.1 Podarcis muralis
AAGATGCAGGTGTGCTTGTGTTTCTCCATGTGTGTAGAAATTAACCTGAAGGCAGCCCTGTTTAGGGAAACTTTTAATACTGGATGAATCATTGTATTTTAATATTCTGCTGGAAGCCGCCCAGTGTGGCTGGGGAAACCCAGCCAGATGGGCAGGGTATAAATTATTATTATCATTATTATTATTATTATTATTATTATTATTATTATTATTATTCCTACTGTACAAAAGGTAAAACCTACAGTTGTTGCTTTGCCCCATTTTACCTCTAACCTCACCAACAAATGTCATGGAAAGATGGCCATCGCAAACCCTGTTCTAGTGTATCACCCAATGGTGATAAACAGATCACAAAAGGTAAAGGGACCCCTGACCATTAGGTCCAGTCGTGACCAACTCTGGGGTTGCGGCGCTCATCTCGCTTTACTGGCCGAGGGAGCCGGCATACAGCTTCCGGGTCATGTGGCCAGCATGACTAAGCCACTTCTGGTGAACCAGAGCAGCGCACGGAAATGCCATTTACCTTCCCGCTGGAGCAGTACCTATTTATCTACTTGCACTTTGACGTGCTTTTGAACTGCTAGGTTGGCAGGAGAAACAGATCATACCCAGGGCTTTTTTTCAGAGGGAACTCACCAGAACTCAGTTCCAGCACCTCTTAGGTGGGTTCTGGAACCTTTCAGGTGAGTTCCAGCAGTTCTCAGGTGGGTGCCATTGCCATTCTTGTGGGATGTAAACACAGGAGCAGTCAATGACAACATTCCTAGAGTGTACATGTTAGAACATGGGGAGGGATGTCAGTCCAGCAAGCAGGTAAACTTCATGGGGACGGACTTCCTCTGCATGTGACCAGAGGTGGGTGTGGCCTCACCTGTGCAGGTAATGACAAAAGCACAGGGCAGGCAGCCACTCTCTCTCTCTGCCATCTTCCTTCGATGAGGAAACATCTAAGGATGCTCTCTTGGCTCCCAGCCAAGAGAGGAGATAAGGACTATTTTGCTACAAGATAGATTCTAAATGTATGTAACCTTTTTAAGCCTGTCTGCCTTCTGGGATCACATTGTGAACAGGACGTGAGTAAACTCTTTTATACTTTTATAAAGACTGTGTCGTGTCTTGTATTTTAAGAGGGAACAAAAGGGGAAATTACCAGAGTAATTATTATAGAGGTTCTAGCGAACCTGTGCAAGCGTTACCATTGCGAACTTAAAGGGGAATGTTTATAAACTCTGCTGATATTTTGGGAACTTGTTAGCACAAGTTGGATAAGGATATAATTAGTAAATATATCCTCTCCTGCACCCCAGAACATTCCCACAATTCTAAGAGAAAGAGGGAGGCGTTCGTGGTGAGTTTCAGCACCTCCTTTTCTAGAATAATAGCGCTGGTCATATCTGATCTATGACATAAATTTATGGCCATTCTAATTGTACCAATGGAGAGTGTTTCAAGTTTAAAGAAAAGAACTCCAAGCTTAACGTATTCTGATGATGCAAAGGCAGAAGAGGCTTATGTTAATATTAGACGAACTTCAGCAGTAGCAAAAAGTTTTTTGCTGCCATTTCAGCCTCACACTAAAGAGAGGTCCTAGTAGTCGTTTCAGGGCCAGGGTTGGCCCTTCCCATGAGACAAGTTGAGCAGCAGCTGTCTGTACCTATGCAAAATTGCTCAATGGATTTGAATGTAGCAAGTACTTTAAATGTAGACATGCACCACCACCTGGTAAAGTTATATTCATTTCAAGTTACATTTCTCAAAAATGTTGAAAGAGCTTCGGACAAAATCCTTATATGTAACCCTACACATGTCTAGAATAAATGAACCCAAAGCTGTCAATAAATGTATTTTGTACATCTGTAACCACATTAATGACCATGTTATCCTTCTCTACACTTGCCTCATCTTTCCATTCCACCTTTCCTTCTTTTTATTCTTCCTCCTTTTCTCTACTTATATATGCCTTTTCTGCATCAGATCTTCTCCTTTTCATTTTTTTAAAAAAGATATTTATTAAAATTTTAAACAGTAAAACATACTTCACAAAAAGGAAAAAACATTGTTACAGTCAAATATAATCAGAAAAATACATTAAAAGACATAGAAAAAACAAAAAAGAAAAAAGAGAAAAGCACAAAAAAGACATACCAATCCAATTTTTTACTCATTATTTTCATAACCCTCTTTCCTGACTTCCTCACATCTCCCTTTTCTGTGTTCCCTTTTACAAAATCATGTTCAGCAGTACCTTACCCTCTTTCAAATCTTGTTCTATATTATACTTTTCAACGCATTATGTCTCCAATTTTTCCTTTATATCATTTTGTTTAAATTTGACATAATATATTCTAACTTCTTCACCCTTATTCTGTTAAAACATTTTTAAATATTCCTTCAACTATGTCACTAATGCCATATTCTCTTTATACCCTGCATCATTTTAGCATTCAAACATTTTGCAATGTTTTTGCAAGTAGTCTTTAAACTTCTTCCATTCCTCTTCAACTGACTCTTCTCCCAGGTCTCGGATTCTGCCAGTCATCTCCGCCAGTTCCATGTAGTCAATCACTTGCATCTGCCATTCTTCCAGAGTGGGCAAATCTTGTGTCTTCCAGTGTTTTGCAATGAGTATTCTTGCTGCTGCTGTTGCATACATGAAAAAAGTTCTATCCTTCTTTGGCACCATTTGGCCGACAGTTATGGAGTTTTAAGTTGCATATGATGAGGGAGTTTGTCCTCTTGTAACAATCATGCAAAATAGTATAAAATCAAAACAACTTATGCTAAAGAACAAAGTATATACCCAGATGGGCGGGGTATAAAGAAATTATTATTATTATTATTATTATTATTATTATTATTATTATTATTATTTGCAAATTCCCCACACTGGCATGATGTGGACAGGTTTCAGAAGCCAGCTTCTCTTGCTGCAAACACTGAATTGCCCAGGTAAAGGACTTTAATGCACAGAACTCTGACTATAGGATTTTGCTTCAGATGTTGTGCTGACTTTGCTCCCCCCCCCCCAAAAAAAAAAGGTGCTCTCAAGCCACCCTGAATCCAAATCTGAAATGGCACCCTTCAGCTACTTGCATAGGAGCCAACTCCTAGGGACTGAGGTCCCTTCAGCCCCCCCCCAATATATATATTTTTAGGCAGTCAGGCTCCCACCAAATTGATGGGCATTGTCATTCAAATTGTGTGTGTGCACCATGACTTGTGATTGATTATGCAGGGTGGTGCTTGCCTGCCCCCCCCCCAAATATTTTATTCAAGTTGGCACCCCTGGCTACTTGTTTCCCAAGACTTTTACACCATTGCCAGTTGCCAAGTTTTGAAGTACTTCAATCCTCAGCAAGATTTAGCTAATACAGACAGCTCCTCATATGCCATTCTCTCTCTCTGTTGTTGTTGTTGTTGTTTTTTAAAAAACCCAAAACAAATATAGACCCATATTGTTTATGCAACCATCACAATTCACTTAGCATCATTAGAGTTTTTACTTGCCTTTAACAGTTTCCATATTTCTGAATCATATGGCTGTATTTCAAAGAAGAAACAGGCTTGGCAGCGCCTATTATTATTTTGAGCATGTGCACAGACAAAACCATGACAGCTTTCTTCCGTTGTAACTCTGTGAGATGCTCTTAGTTTTTAGGGCACATCTTATTTCACCTTGACTTGAGCTGTTGTAAACATTCAAACTGTGGGATGAATTCCTAGAAGATCAGTATGAGCTCATGCAACAGCAGTGATTGCCAAAGGAATACTGTGAAGGATAGACCTCCACACACCTTATCTCAAACAACTGATAAAGGTTAATGCACAGTTTGCTGTCCATTACGATAGATTAGCATTTTAAGATTGTATCCAAGCCAAACTACAGCTGGATCTAGACACGCCAAAGAAGTGATTCAGTGAAGCGCATTGTAAACTCATACAGGGAAATCCAGTAGGGAAAGATGGGACTCCACAGTGCTATCTGGTGTCATAGTGTTATCATGCATGTACAACACATATAAAACGTTTTTTTCTTTACAAATGTAGCCTTCTTAGATTTTACCGATTGGTGGGGTCTGCGTGGCTCCCGGACGGGAGGAAGGAAGTCAAATGACACCGAGGTTTGGTTCAGAGAAAGAGTTTATTCTGCTCTCCGGATAGCAGAAGGCACTTGCGTGGTCAGTTCACAGCAAGTCCGCTGAAAGAGAAATTTCACACAGTATATATATCCTCCGGGCACCCTCTCCCCCCTTCCCCAGGAATCCAGCCTCGTACATTCATACACGTAAGTTGACATCCACGAACATACACAGATGTTCTTGTACGTAAGTTGACATCCATGACCATAAACAGATGTTCCTGTTCCTGTATTCTTATCTTGGGGTTAAGAGGGTCACCCAGTTATAGGAGTTTCCCTTGATGCCATCTCTATCTCCGGCCGTGGGGACTGACAGACCCTGTGTTGCAGAGTCTGTGCATCAGTGTTTCAGGATATTTACATCCTACAGTATAAGATAAGCCCCAGCTCTGCCGTCCCGTCTCCACTTCGGAACTGACAAGGCCATTCATTAAGCGTCACGTGCCGATAAAGGAGAGAGCTTTGTTTATACAGCTGGGTTCTTGTTATACATTGGCTCAAGTGCTCAAGTTAATGGATATTAGCTAATGGAGAAGGGCCCGTTTTTAGACTGACTGCACAGTCAGGTTTTAGATTTGGGAAACCCATTCCTTCACTATGAAGGATCTGATAGCAACAGGAATAGAGACCTGCCTGCAATGGGAAAACAAATTAAGTTGGAGGTAGCTAACCTGTGGCCCTGTGGATGTTGCTGGACTATAACATCCATCACACCAGGCCATTGGCCATGCTGGCTAGAACTTATGGAAATTGCTCCAGTAACATCTGGAGGGCTAAAAACAATAGACAAATGGAAGGGACACCGTGGTTCTCCATTCCAGATGGATCAGGTGAGAACATTGCAATGAAGTTGGCAACTCAGCCAGGTACAAAAAAGGTCAGTCACTAATTGCAAGTATTTTGTTTATAGATCGGTCCAGAAACAAAATCCACTGTCTGCAAGCTTGTGATCAGCATGTGATCCCACCTGTGGCCTCTAAAGAAAACTGTGGGTGCTTCCAGACTGTCACTGTTTTCAGATGGGATTTACTCATTGACTGACAGATTTACTCATTGACTGGCAGATTTATGTTGCATGATTAAAGTTGATTTGGTGCCGATGGGCAACAAACCCACTCCACACACACACACCACCACCCCCCCAAAGGATTTCTTGCAATAACCAAAGTGATGTGGAATTGCACTGGGAAATGTGGGGTAAAATTGCTTGATGCAACATTGTATAGCCTTCCCTCAAACAAGTCAAATAAACAGGTTGTATGCAGTTTGTATTAACTTATTTAAAATGTGTATATTGGTACATATAGTTAACTGCTTGTAGCTCTAACAATCACACCTAGATTTGCTCAAATGTAAATACTTGCAACTGGGGATGCAAATAGGATGTTCATATTTTTATCAGAGCAATGTTGGTGGGTATGAAGTTATGTGACCCCTGAGCCAAGGAGATAAGGAACTTTACAACCTATGGGAGACATCTGAAGGCAGCCCTGTATATGGAGGTTTTTGCATGTTTTATTAAGTTTTTAGATATGTTGGAAGCTGCCCAGAGTGGCTGGAGTCATCCAGTCAGGTGTGGTATAAATAATAAAATTATTATTATTATTATTATTATTATTATTATTATTATTATTATTATTATTATTATTGAATAGGCTGTCCCTGTTTTCATCAAAGAAATGTTGGAAGGCATGTGAGCTTCTACCTGATAGGAAACTAAAACCTGTCCATTCTAAATAAAAAACTGCTCAGGAGTAGAGGAACAAAATTAAATGTACAACAGAAACAATTGTTAACATTGAAGAACTGGTCATTTGTCAGGAGATTCACAGACTATAAGCTTCAGTTTGTTCCAGGTGAGAATACCATGGTGTAATTTGGCTTTTACATCCATATAACACGTTTCCAAAGCAATTCATATATCCTTGAAATGATCCCCTATATAAATGTAGTTTCATCTGTTCAAGCAGCAGAGGGAAAAAATCTTTAGAACAACCAGGAAGATAAAATACAGAGCAACCTTTTATATCAGTGCTGATACAATCAGAAGGAACTAAATGGACTTAGAAACTTCATTTGTTTTCAGAGTTTAACACCTAAAAGTTGAGAAATCCATTAGTCAGAAACTAAGTTTTAGAAATAGCGATGTCGGTGGGAATATCTGCAATGTTTATGCATGAGTTGGCAGCACTTCACACAACCTTTCTTTTACCAGGTTCCCTGATGTGTGAGTGCTTCCTACATGCAGAACTGTGCCTTTGGCCTCCAAGATGCATGTGTTCATATATTGCAGGAGGGGGAGCAGGGGTGCCCCAACAGGAATTTTTGGGGCTCAGAACACTGTATTTGGGGGGCGGGGAGGCCCAGAACACTGGGCCCAGAACATTGTATGCTGATTCATCATGACACCCATTTTTATGTTTCTTCAATTTTCCAGGGACAGTCCCCGATTTACAGAAGCCATCCCAGTTTCTGATTTGATCCTGGAATGTCCCACTTTTCCTTAGGACATCCCAATTTCCACTCTTGAGAGTCCCATGGACTGCAAGAAGATCAAACATATCAATTCTGAAGGAAATCAGCCCTGAGTGCTCACTGGAATGACAGATCGTGAAGCTGAGGCTCCAATACTTTGGCCACCTCATGAGAAGAGATGACTCCCTGGAAAAGACCCTGATGTTGGGAAAGATGGAGGGCACAAGGAGAAGGGGAACGACGGAGGACGAGATGGTTGGACAGTGTTCTCGAAGCTACCAGCCTGAGTTTGACTAAACTGCGGGAGGCAGTGGAAGACAGGAGTGCCTGGTGTGCTCTGGTCCATGGGGTCACAAAGAGTCGGACACGACTAAACGACTAAACGACTAAACAACAACAACAACAAATGGAATAGGACATCCCTATTTTCATGGGTGAAATGTTGGAAGGCATGGGCACACTTTAAGGCTGAATCTACACAACTATAAAAAAAATGCTCTGAAGATTCTCTGAAAAAATGTTTTAAACCTCACAATGGAAAATTCCACTGATTTCCGATTTCCATCTCTATAGTGCCATCTGGTGTCATGGTGTTATAATACATTTATGACGTTTCATTTTTACTAATGTAGCTGAGTCTTATGTGGGGCTGTAATTGCATCTTATCTGGAAGCGGTAACTAGGCCAGAATGTTGTGGCAAGACTGCTCATAAGTGCAGTAGTTCTGCACTTGAACTTCCTATCTAAACTACTGTAGCAGGGAAAAGTGATCCCTCCCTTTCACTGGACTTCGTAGCTGGTGTAAGTCTTATCTTTGCATACCCTTGCCCATTCCTAAAAACGTGGCGTGTTATTTTCTATATAATTTACAAGTTCTTTTAGTGACTGTATCGAGCCAGTACATAATACTGATAAAACAAGAGAAGGCAGAAAACACATTTTGTAGGTGTGTGTCCACTCTCTTGTGGGGATGATCTATTTTTTCATTTTACCACATTTTGTCTCGACAAGCTGTGCACAGATTTCATTTCTCTGAAATAACATAAAATTTATGAGAACAAAATGAAGAGGAATTGTATTTGTATTGGTTTTCCTTCCCAACAACGCATCTAACTATGTTGTGCACAACAAGACATGATTTGGCTGCACGTCTTGAGAAATGCCATCCTACGGTCATTCTTTGAGTTACTTTTCTGTCCATTTCTTCTGAATTTTCTTGCAATTTCCCCACATTTGCTTTGCTCGCTCCTGTCCTTGGATGTGCCAAATGCACAGCGGGAGAGAAAAACATATCATTTTCAGGTACCTGAATGCAAGAGGCTGTCATATGCCTTTGGCTCATTTTCTCTATCAAACACCTGCAAATAAAACTCTTCATTGACTAACTGCATTCTTTATCCTTTGAGTTATAACTGAGCTTTGGTGCGTTTTAAATTTCACGCACAAAAGGCCTTCATTTTAGGTCACCAAACTGTTTCTGTTGCTATAGAGCAAATGACAATGTTGTGGAGTTCATTTAAGCAGTTGTGGTTTCACTGGATATTAGGGAATCCAGAGTTTCCACTTATCAAAAAGGCTAAGACAGATGGATATAAAACACAGCCAAGCACTTTTTAAACCACCTTGTTGCTTAGGTACCATCTGAAAATGCAAGGCCCATATACTATCATTTTAATTTATTGAAAGGATTTGTATGACACACTTTGGCTAACTATCATTCAGAGCAGCTCACATAAATTATAATGGGGGGGGGGGAATAAAAGAAGTCTAAACTACATCAAAACAAAAACAGCACCAGCAGACACACAATAACAGCCTGAAAAAGCAATACAACAGACACAGAATGAACCCTCCTAACCTGTACATCTTTACTGAAAAGCAAGCCCCAACTGCACTCCCAAAAACTACATGACCTGAACCAACTGATTCATGCAGATGTTGAACATCGTGGTAGACAACAAAAAAAGACCCGAGGTACACAACAGCAAAGAACTGCAAGGTGGCTGGACCAAACTATGGATGAGATAGGAATCCAGTGAGCTGGGTTTCTAAAGTGAATCTCATTCATATCATCGGCCCACACCAATGTGAGGAGTGGCTCACTTCTAACCTTTTGAACCTGCACATTGGCAAACTCCTATATCACTGACAGATTTCAATTATTAGGTGGTCTGCAGGTTGCCTCTCTGTGTTTTGTAGACAAGTGGCATGCTAGCAGGGGCAGACTTTGGTAATATGGTGCCCTGTGCAAGGTCAAAATTTGACACACACACCTCTCACTGTGCCTTCACAAAGCTGAGTAAGGAAGGCTCTGGGTTTGGGGAAGGAAGCATGACAGGAGCCTGGAGCCCTCCCACCTTCTTCCCCAGGCTGGGCAAGCACTAACTAGGCTTAGAGGAAGCAGAAGGACTCTGGGATTCTGTCGGAGCTGGGAAGGAGGTGGGAAGGTGTTTCCTTGGCACTGCCTTAAATCTACCTCTAGGACAAGGTCTCCTGCTGCATATTGCAGTTCCACCTGGAAGAAACAGGACTTGATGATGCCCCACTGTTCCTAGAGACGTTTTGCATGAGTAAAAACATGGCTGCCCCCACAGAGGGATGAAAATAAGATGGTACTCTGAATAGAACTAGCCCTGGGAACAGTCCATGGATTTCAGCTCAAAAGTTCTCAACATTCTCTTTGTCACTAGATTTCTTTCAAACACAAAAGCTCGTCTTATTGTGAATTTCTATCACATAGTATCCACTCCCCTGTGAATTCTCCTTTTTCACCACTTCCAGATCAGAAACATGAGAGAAGATAAGATCCAAATTATGTCCTTATGTTTTATTGATGAATTGTTAATAAAAGTTTGGATAGATTGCCCCAAATTAATCTTCATTCAGACATGCGTTTTGATAGATTAGCCCTTGTTTCTGTTCTCTTCCTCCCACCCACAACATCCCCTCCCGCCCTTTGAACCGTCATCACCAAATGCAGCTCTTACAATAATCAGTGTGCTATTGTTTCAGTCTAACTAATCTCTTGATACTCCACTGTTTAACAGAAATGTAAAAACAAGGTGAATGAATGCCCACAATGATTAATTTCACAATGATAGTTGTGCTGGTCCAAACGGCTCTATTTAAAGGTCATATTTTAGTTGCTATTTCCAGTACTCCCCCCCCCCCATGTGTGATAACTTTTATGGGTTGAGGCAATCAGAACTGCACATAGTATTTTAAATTCTTGTGCACCAGTGATGTATACAAAGGCATTCTGATGCTTCATGTTTTATTTTCAGCCCCCTTAAAATAATGGGTGCTGTACAACTCAATCATAAACAGGCAACCTGTTGAATTGAATTCAGTGGGTGTTACTCCTATGTAAGTGGGGTTATGATTGCAGTCTAAGTCATCCTCCGAATAAACCCAGTGAAATCAACTGATTTCAATGCATCTCCTCTGAGTATGAGGAACATTAGATATCTCCCCTTAGAGATGCATGACTGGTTAGACTTATTGATTGCTGAAGCACACTTAGCTGGTATCTTGGCTATTTCACCATATGAAAACGAGCTGCATCTCAGCCTCCTCTCGTGCTAATGCCTGATCTGTTTTCACGTTATGCGTAGCCAAATTGAACATGACCCATAAGACCCTGTTTACACTGCCATGGTTTGGCAACAATTGTACAATACATCCATCTGCCATTTAAAAGATGTATTGTGGTCGGCTTTGCCACCCACTTGTAGTGACCCATCTGGTGGGCAAAAGCAAAAGGCGTGTTGTAGGAGTAGCAATATTTACAGCATCACAGGAAATGCAGCTGTTCACATATTATGAGGTTTGTGTTGTTCACCTAGTGGGCTGGTTTCTCTTGGAGAGTCTAATTTCCAAGTACATCTGTCAAATTGCTTTGCTTTTGGCTTAATATATTTTTCCTCTTTCCTTGGCATATCAGAGAGGTTAAGGGGGCAAAAAGAGAACATGTTAGCAGAGTTTGCTGCCATCGAAATCCAGATCTCTGCTTTTGAAATCGAGCTATTCCGTAGAAACAACTGGACAAGAAACAATGCCATTTGTGGAAAACAAAGAGTATAACATTATCCTTTTGTACAAGAGTACAGTGCAAATGGAATCTGCAATGCTAATTGTGAGAAAATACAGATTCACTTCAGCAGGAAACTATCTTGAATATACTGTCCTGCTTGGGGGAAGGCAGAAATATATGTGGAAATCAAGGGACAGAGTTTATGTATCCCCATAATTTACTTTGGATAGGCATGAAGTAAGGCAGGTTTTATTTCTGAGACATGTAGACAACTCTGATTAGCATCCATCTACCCTTTTTCTCAAGGGACGCGGGTGGTGCTGTGGGTAAAACCTCAGCGCCTAGGACTTGCCAATCGCATGGTCAGTGGTTTGAATCCCCGCGGCGGGGTGTGCTCCCGTCGTTCGGTCCCAGCGCCTGCCAACCTAGCAGTTCGAAAGCACCCCCGGGTGCAAGTAGATAAATAGGGACTGCTTACTAGCGGGAAGGTAAACGGCATCTCCGTGTGCTGCGCTGGCTCGCCAGATGCAGCTTGTCACGCTGGCCACGTGACCCGGAAGTGTCTGCGGACAGCGCTGGCTCCCGGCCTATAGAGTGAGATGAGCGCACAACCCTAGAGTCTGGCAAGACTGGCCCGTACGGGCAGGGGTACCTTTACCTTTTTTACCCTTTTTCTCATTCCATCATTGTTTGTTTGTTTGTTTAATATGTGTATATGCTGACTTTTATTAGCCCCCCCCGCAAGGCTGTAAATATCAGTAATAAAACAATGCAACAACTTTTCATTAAAAACACAATGCAACATTCACAAAATATAAGCAGAGAAGAAAAATTCATTTTAAATATCAGTGAATAAATGGCTGTGTTATGCCTCCCCTGTTGCCAGAATTCACAACTTGCTGGGATTTCCAGTCTTCAGGGAGAATGCTGTTGAATTCGGGTCCTGTTTGTGGGTTTGTTTGTTGATCACTGTGAGAGTATTTGATGAACGCTAGTGAAAGCACCAGATTTTGCCTCAAGTGAAATTCAAAATGAATGTGGGGGTTTCTTCAAAGTTCAGTCGCTCAAGAGCACACTGAAAGAAGAGCCCTGCTGGGTCAGACTTAATGCTTATCCAATTCATTTCTTAATATTTTAATGGTGGCCAGTGATGACCAGATTCCTATGGGAAGTCCGCAAGCAAGGCATGAGTGCAGGACCACTCTCCTACTCATGGTCTCTAGTAGGGGTGGACTGAGGCATTTTGGCACCTGGGGAGAAGGCAAAGCTGGATGGTGGACTGCATCCCCTCTCGCTAACTTGGCAGGAAGAGAGGCATTCTGCCTTAGGTGCCGACTTCTGGGGGCTGAGGCACTTTGGGCCCCCTCAATATTTAAGGGGGGTGGGTGCCCCCATTGTTGAGGTTTAACACAAAGCTGGGCCCAGAACAATGCCAGGACATCATGCAACGTCATGCAAGAGACATCAACACATCACGTCGCTTCGGGCCCCCTCAATGTACCTCAGAAGGTGGCGCCTCTGCATTCTGCAGACCTATGCTGCCAGTCCCTTCCTGCTTCTATAGGCTGGGGAAGCCAGCAGCAAAACTGGTGTCAGGAATGAGCCAGCTCCCAGTGAAGGTTTGCAGTCAACTGCAGAAAGCAGCCAGGAACAGAGAGGCTTTGATGTTAGTCAGACAGGGAAGAGCCAGCAGCTGCAGACTTCAGCTCTTCCTGACCTTGACAGAGAGGCTGATAAGGCAGTAGCTGAGAGCAGGCTAGAACACAGCCAAAGCTTGTCAGAAGCACAATCAGGAATGGATAAACTCAGAAACAGCCTCTCAGACCCAGAAGAGGATGGAGCTAATCCAAGAAGTCTGAGGAGTCAGCGAATGCGAGGGTTGTTAGACAGGAAGCAAAACAAGAGATGTAAGGGTCGTAAGTTCAATATCTGCTGGAGATGTCGGAAGGCGTCTTCAGAAGGGTCATCTTGAGTAATGATGCCGGAGGCTTTGTTAGAGCCATGTGAGCGTGTGAGAGAAAACTGATAGATGAGGTACCTATAGAGGAGCAATGAGACCAAGGATTCTAGCTGATATAACCTCTGAGCCAATTGCTATTATATTTGGGGTCATATATAGACCTGGCAGAGTCTCAGACCCACAGAAACAAGAAGATATCAAAGCAAACTATCAACAATTAATTTACAAGCACCTAAAGGAAAATGGGTTCATACAAGCAGGTAATCACCCAGAAGACTCTACCTTCCCACTTGTTATAAGAGTTTAGCCAAAGAAAGCTATGAGAATAATAAAGGGTCTGCAAGGAGACCCATGATAACATGAAGGTATTTCATAAAATTTAGCCAAAAGAAAAGCTTCCGGGGGGTGTGGGGTGTGGATTTCTGACCATTTTCAAATGTTTTTAAATGCATCGGAAAGGAGACAACAATACACACAGACAAAAGGGCAACAGATTTCAGGAAAGAGCTAATTTAACAGCATGATACTTTCCTTTTTATATGAGTGATTCAGCTGTACAGACAAAGGAGGAATCAGTGTTGAATCAATTTATACACAGAATCTGGTGGTTCCAACTTGATCAAGCTTTGCCTGTATTGAACTGCCTTTTGTTTGAAGCTCCTACTTATGTCTGAGCTGCTTTTTCATAGCCAGGTCCCCCCCCCCCCCAAAAAAAAAGTTACATGTAAATTTTATATCGTTATAATTATATCATTAAGTTATTACGATGCATCTCATACATGAGAGAGAGAAACACACACAGAGAGAGAAAATCAGGCCCTGTGCTTTTACATTGTTAAAGTAAAGCAGGTTTCATCCAACTTAGTGACAGCCAGTGGGGCTTATATATAATTGCTTCTTTCTGTTGGAAGAGTTGGAAGTGGATTTAATTAATAAATAATAAATTTGGCTTTATATAACTGGCAATGGGAGCTAAAAATGTTCAGGCCTGCTCTGTACGTGAGAATGTGCAATAGAGTTTTTATGAACAGTCAGGACATTTAATAGAAATAAGTGGTTAGCTCGCTGCATTTTCTTCTTCTCATTCTCGTCTCTCTCTCCTTTCTCGCCTTGTGCTACCCTGTGTTTTCTTATTCACATTTAATGATTTCTGCAGGTTCCCAAAGAAGCTTTGGATTCACATTTTTTCTGTGTGTGTGCAAATTATGCCAGTTCTCCAGTTATTCTCCAAATTATTATTCTCCAGTTACTTCTGTATCTGAGCATCACTAATTTCTTCTTTGTTTTCTTGGGCTCCTTCAGTGTTAGACAGGTAAATATGGAAGAAATTTTATTTCAAGGGAAAATGCATGCATCTACATTTTCATCATTTTTATTTTTATACCTCTAGAAATTGCAACTTTACATCAGTGACTATAATACGTGATGAAACAGCTCAGATACAGGTTTGTCATTTAGTTACTTTCTTTCTGGTGATGAAACAGAGGGGTGCGGGGATGAAAGCCAGCATAGTCAAAATGTGTTGCTAAGCCTTGGACTGCAGTCCTAAAGTCTGTTCATGCAGGTTTTTCAATTGCTGGCAACAGAATAACAAAACAGAACATTTACTCAAGCAGCATAGTCTGTCCATAACCAACGATAGGAAAGCCAACAGTTCTTCAGCTGGTTTTTCTTTGCTGAATCATGGCTCTCCACATGAAATAACAATGCTACACAAATACCTGAGGAAAATGTAGATTTTTGTACCAGTGTATCCAATGGATAGGGGGACGCGGGTGGTGCTGTGGGTCAAACCACAGAGCCTAGGACTTGCCGATCAGAAGGTCAGCGGTTCGAATCCCCACAAGGGGGTGAGCTCCCATTGTTCGGTCCCCGCTCCTGCCAACCTAGCAGTTCGAAAGCACGTCAAAGTGGAAGTAGATAAATAGGTACCGCTCTGGTGGGAAGGTAAACGGCGTTTCTGTGTGCTGCTCTGGTTCACCAGAAGCGGCTTAGTCATGCTGGACACATGACCCGGAAGCTGTACACCAGCTCCCTCGGCCAATAAAGCGAGATGAGTGCCACAACCCCAGAGTCGGTCATGACTGGACCTAATGGTCAGGGGTCCCTTTACCTTTATCCTACGGATATTTTTCTTTGGTTGTGTTTTGTGCAGGGGAGAAAAACTGTTGCGCTGAATAGGGCCGAAGTGTAGGCACCTATACCCACATTAAAAATACACACACACAAAAAGAGAGCGAGAGAGAGTGAGTTTGCTGTGTTTCTGTCCAGTTCTCTTTCACGGAACACAAGGCAACTGGAAAAACCAAACTGGACAGAATATTCGTCAGAGCTTAAAATGAACACTGAAACATATACAGGTTTAAGGCACACATGTGGATCCAAAGGGTGTGGAAGTGAAATGATTCTCTATGGTGGGCTGTAACACCCCATGTGGCATATGATATCCCATCAATCCTAGATATGCTATGAAGCAGAGATTAAGAAATTAGCCACTTTAGGTTAGAAGAGCAAAATAAAGGATATAATTTAGATCTGTAAACATCTCCATGGTAGTAACGTTTCAGCAGATGCTGCCAAGTAGGTTTTTTGGTTAATGACCCATGAGAAAGTAAACATCAGGTTTTCAACTAGGTCAGGTGATAATACAGGAGTGATCCTGTCGAACTGTAGAGGAATGGAAAAACACTGCTGGCCTGATAAAATACAGGACTCAGCTATACAGCTGCAAATAAAATGTTTTAAGTGTGTTTTAAGTGCAACATACAATGTGACTCTAGATGGTGATGGCCAATTTATGGAAAATTTAATCTATTTTTAAAATCGCATATATATATATGATTTTCACAGCTTTTTAAATATGTGTGTAGATTCCACCACAGTCTTTCCTTTTATCACTAATAAACATGCTTTCACATTTTGCTGCATCTCAATTTATCCCATATTTTTTATGTTCCAAATTTCATCTGTGCACTTTGTTTCTTTTATAAAACTTACATTACACCCTTTGTCAGATGAGTCACAACAATAAAATGCATCACAAATGCATCACAACAACAACAACACAGCAGCAGCAGCAGCAACAATGACAACCCAATTTATGAACTGGAACCAAATGCATTAGGAATTTAAAAAGCTCTGTCTAGAGAGAGGGTCCAGTACTAACTTGTGACAGATTGGTGTAAAAACAAGACAAGTTATCTCCCCACAAGCAGGGGACAGATCAATTTATTTTTCATCTGAATTTGGGCCACATCCTCAACCCCCACTTTAATATAAAACAAGACTTGCTAAGTCAAGTTAGCAGTAGCCACAGTGGTCCTGTCCCATGGATAGGAAATTATGGAGGTCCCTCCCTTCTCCAGCTGGTAGGTCAAAAGGTGTGAGTAGTTCCTGTGACACTCTAATAGCCCTTGGGATAACTATGCTTTCTGAGGATCTACCTAGAGAAATGACCTCTCACATTCTCTTTCTCTTTGCCCCTACTAGTGCTAGTTGCCTGACAAATACCATGTAAAGAAAAGAATGAGAGTGTCTGGGTCTCAACTAGGGCCAGGGCCTTTTCAGTAGTGGCCCCGACTTGGTGGAACGCTCTGTCACAAGAGACTAGGGCCCTGCGGGACTTGACATCTTTCCGCAGGGCCTGCAAGACAGAGCTGTTCTGCCTGGCCTTTGGTTTGGACTCAGTCTGACCCCTATGTTTCCCTCCCCTTATGGTTTTGATCTATGGGCTACTTTTAAAATGAGGCTGCATTTTAAATTGCATTTTAACCTGTATTTTTTCCCCTATTATGTTTTTACTGTAATTTTACTGGTGTTAGCCGCCCTGAGCCCAGCTCTGGCCGGGGAGGGCAGGGTATAAATAATTTATTATTATTATTATTATTATTATTATTATTATTATTATTATTATTATTAGTGCCCAGCAGGTGGAGTGGAGGGAAGCTCTCAGGGTGTTGTGACTAAATCAGAAATTATTCTTTCGCTTGAATTTTAAACCAAGCCAGAGAAAAAATTCAGGACTCCTAATGTTCACCTCCAGGAAGAGGAGGCTTATTATAATCCCCACAAACTTCTAATTTGGCCCAGATCCAGCAAGCATAACTGGCAGCTCCTATTCTTCAACCCTGCCTGATCAGAAAGGGAAAAAGTGAGGTGCCAAGAGGAAAATTTGGTCTGCTCTGCAGTTGGAAGGAAGATGTCTGCTTATCTATCTGAGAGCTGATGGAGACATAACATATCGGTTTGAACATAATATTGAAATGCACTTCAAATTTTACTTGATCAAAAAATGGTCTTCTCTAGTGTGCCTAGTTTAGGGAACAGTAGTATATAGTAGTATATAGTAGTATATAGTATATAGATAGAAAGGTTGGCGGTTCGAATCCCCGCGGTGGGGTGCGCTCCCGTTGTTCGGTCCCAGTGCCTGCCAACCTAGCAGTTCGAAAGCACCCCCAGGTGCACGTAGATAAATAGGGACCGCATACTAGCGGGAAGGTAAACGGTGTTTCCGTGTGCTGCGCTGGCTTGCCAGATGCAGCTTGTCACGCTGGCCACGTGACCCAGAAGTGTCTCCGGACAGCGCTGGCCCCCGGCCTCTTGAGTGAGATGGGTGCACAACCCCAGAGTCTGTCAAGACTGGCCCGTACGGGCAGGGGTACCTTTACCTTTAGTATATAGTTCTGTTATAATCTTTGTTCCATGAAAACTGAGTTTACATATTCCAGTCATACGCTTTGTATACATAATATTAGTTCTTCAGTTATGTTTTAAGAAAACAGATTCCTGCCCACTGGAAACAAACAAACAAAAACCCCTTTTACTGTTGCAATTACGTGTATTTTATGTACTCTTTTATGTGAGGTAATGAAAGATCTTACCTTATGTTATGTATCTATTATTAACCTGCTACGCTTTGTCCGTGTTCTGTTTTTTTAGGGATGATGTCGATTTGTTCCAATGCAAAAGTAAATGTCAGCATCTCCTTGACATACCTGTCTTCTTTTTTCATGTCAATTTCACTCTTCATTTCATATTAGCTTGTTATGTTTCTATAATTGCATTTCCATTTTTCTCTCACAAAAAAGCCACCAGTTCTATAGAAATTAAAGCAGGAATTCCTATGCTTAAAATAGGCTTGATTTTAATTTGTATTGTTGAAGCAGTCTGGAAGAACCTGGATTTTTAAAATATCCATCGCAGTGTTTTATTAATAGAAACACCCTCACTTTGAACTGGGACGCGGGTGGCGCTGTGGGTTAAACCACAGAGCCTAGGACTTGCCGATCAGAACGTCGGCAGTTCGAATCCCCGCGACGGGGTGAGCTCCCGTTGCTTGGTCCCAGCGCCTGCCAACCTAGCAGTTCGAAAGCACGTCAAAGTGCAAGTAGATAAATAGGTACAGCTCCGGTGGGAAGGTAAATGGCATTTCCGTATGCTGCTCTGGTTCGCCAGAAGTGGCTTAGTCATGCTGGTCACATGACCCGGAAGCTGTACGCCGGCTCCCTTGGCCAATAAAGCGAGCTGAGCGCCGCAACCCCAGAGTCAGTCACGACTGGACCTAATGGTCAGGGGTCCCTTTTCCCTTTACCACTCTGAATTGGCTTCATTTCCTCTCAGGGATGTTTCCATTTACCCAATCCTGAGTGCCTTCGTGACAAGCAGGGGAGTCTCATGAACTCTTGCTTGGAAAGAAAGCACAGAGTCACCTTTGGTGGACGTGCCCAAGGATTAAGACATTCTGGGAGATGATATATAATGAAATGAAAAAGGTATTTAAATATACCTTCCTGAAGAAACCAGAGGCCATTCTCCTGGGCATGGTCGGCCAATTGGTGCCAAAGAAGGATAGAACTTTCTTTATGTATGCCACAACAGCAGCAAGAATACTTATTGCAAAGTATTGGAAGACACAAGATCTACCCACCCTGGAAGAATGGCAGATGAAGGTGATGGACTATATGGAACTGGCAGAAATGACCGGCAGAATCCGAGACCAGGGAGAAGAGTTGGTGGAAGAAGATTGGAAGAAATTTAAAGACTATCTACAGAAATATTGTAAAATTAAAGAATGTTAGAATGATATTGGATAAAAAGTTAAGTGGTTTTTAGCTATAATGCTATAAGGAATATGAAAAAATGGATTATTAATAGGTAAAAATTCAATGTTACAATATTTTAAGATTAAAGACTAGGATAACCCCCCCCCCATTATCCCCATCCACCACCATGTGCCTCTGCCATGCTCCCCCAATGACTGCATGCTCAGTAGGGCGGTTCATAAATTATTATTTTTTGGAGCAGGCATTTTCAAAAAATAATAATTTATGAACCGCCCTACTGAGCATGCAGTCATTGGGGGAGCATGGCAGAGGCACATGGTGGTGGATGGGGATAATGGGGGGGGGGGGAGATGGGGCTAGACCATTTGTCCTGTCTTTCAGGGTGCGGAGGGGCTTGTGTTGAGCCCCATAATTGTTATTTGGCATCACTATTATTTGGCAAACCAATTGTAAGGCTTCAGGGAATCAACTTCCTCCCCCCATGGCAATAGATAAGCAGAGCAAAGGAAAAGGAGTCTTCTTACCTGTTAGAAACTTTAATAATCGTAGCGAAAGAACAAAGAACCCATCTCCTAGAAATGGTGGTGCTCCCAATTAAGGATTGCACCCCCTTATGTCCCTATAAATCCATGTCACTCCTACGTCTTGTAATCTGAGCTCGTACCCTCTGTGCTTTGAGTGCTTTCTGTTCTGCCACCTTCTCAGCTCTTCTTGACCTTGGGCCGAGCAGAGGAATGCTTTCCAGAGACAGTGAATCTGTTAACACACTCTCTGTCCCAGTGTTTCTTCTGCTAGCTGTTCCCCATCCAGTATTTCCCAGCTTCTGCCTTCTGAACTATGTCCCTCTGCAAACCACTGTTCCAAATCTATACTGTCCTCCTGCTCCTGGGAAGATTCAGAATCCAAATCAGGAGCAGGGAGAGAGGGAGGCTCCCACCATTCCTCCTCCGCACGGTCCCTGACACAATGGTAAAAAAGGGCACTGAAACTACAGCTGACTAGCACTGAGCAGCAATGAAGTGTACAAAAGCAGTTTGCTTTGGGGGATCTTTCGGGATGTATTTCAGGTGTCCCCAAAGGCCTGTTTTTCATGCCTAAAGCCTACTTGTGCCTTAAAATCTTTCGAGCAGGACCTTTTCTTTGTCCCATTATCAGGGGAGATATATATTGCAGCAAGTTAGGGTTCTTTTCCCGTGCTTGCAGTCATGGGATTGTTTTTAGCACATGACGGTGTATGTTTTCATTCCACATTGTGGGAAGTGATGGGGGCAGGATGTTTGTATTACTGTATTTCCATGATGTTGGACTTTTTGTCCTTTGTCCTTTCTCTTTGCTGTTTGATGCTGATGAGGAAGGAGCTGAGTTAGAATGCTCCGAGTGTAAATAAAGTAGTTTAGCCAAAATGCTGCGCTACTGAATCTGTACGCTGACTGCACACGCTCTGCTGATCCTAAAGTGTGCTGATGCCTTTTTGTATCAATCGCTGTGATGTTCAGGCTGGAGAAAGATTTTGAAGCTCCCGAACGACTGACCAGGAGGGAGAGAACATGCCAGTCGTGCATGTGTCTCTGCCAGGTTCCTACTCATTTGTGGGACCTCCTGACAATAAGTACCCATCTCAAAATGAGGAAGGACAGAGCCTCTATTCTGAAAACCCATCTTTGATTTTTGTTGTTTAGTCGTTTAGTCGTGTCCGACTCTTCGTGACCCCATGGACCAGAGCACACCAGGCACTCCTTTCTTCCACTGTCTCCCGCAGTTTGGTCAGGCTCATGTTTGTAGCTTCGAGAACACTGTCCAACCATCTCGTCCTCTGTCGTCCCCTTTTCCTTGTGCCCTCCATCTTTCCCAACATCAGGGTCTTTTCCAGGGAGTCTTCTCTTCTCATGAGGTGGCCAAAGTATTGGAGCCTCAACTTCAGGATCTGTCCTTCCAGTGAGCACTCAGGGCTGATTTCCTTCAGAATGGATAGGTTTGATCTTCTTGCAGTCCATGGGACTCTCAAGAGTCTCCTCCAGCACCATAATTCAAAAGCATCAATTCTTCGGCGATCAGCCTTCTTGATGGTCCAGCTCTCACTTCCATACATCACTACTGGGAAAACCAGTCCATCTTTGATAGACTGAACCAAATGCTTTAGGCATGAAAAACAGGCCTTTGGGGACACCTGACATGCATCCCGAAAGTTCCCCCAAAGCAAACTGCTTTTGCCTATATTGGGATTGTGTGATGTTGGTCCTGAAGGATCTGCACTGATTGCCTGTTTGATTCCAAGTCCAATCCAAGGTTTTAAACAAGGCACTCCCAAGTTGGTTTGGGGTCCAGTTCATCTACCAATTTCAGCTGGATCACTCCTAGCCCAGCCTAAAATTGGGGAGACTATAAATCCCTAGGGTCAGGAGGCAGGGGAGGGAGAAAGAAGCAGAGAGTTCAGGAGGAGAGTTTTGCCTGCATCATCTCCTCCGCTCCTGTACCCAACCACATATTTAATACCATCACCCCTTTTGACAGCTCTGGGTCCTTCTGGGTGGACTGAAGCTGATCTGTGTCGATATGTGACTGTTCTGGGATTTGTCCAGAGAGGATTCACAGCCCTAGTTTTATTGATAAAGCCCTAAGTACCTTCAGACTCCCAAAAATGGAGGAATGTTACCTCTTTCCCAGCCTACCTGTGCCTTAAAATCTTTTGAGCAGGACCTTCTCTTTGTCTCATAATCAGGGGAGATACATATTGTAGCAAGTTGTGCAATGGCCTCCTCTGTGGTGGTACCTGGTTCATGGAATGCCCCCCTCTCTGAAGTATGGTTAGTGCTGGCTCTTTTTACTTTTCTTCACCATCTGAAAACATATCTCTTCACATAGTTCTTTTCTTGAGTTTGAAGGTGATATGCCCAATGGTTAAATGATGGGATCACCGTCAGTAGTTTTAAGACAGTGTAGATGTTTAATTTGACGTTGTTGATTATTTGATTGTGATTCTATTGCTTTATCTTCCCCTTTTCTTTTGAAGGGGCTGCCTGTAACCTCCAGTTTGAAATACTTGTACCAAAAATATTTTTTATTAAAAACTTTCTGATTAATTATTGCACCCTTTTAGCCAACCACAAGGATTTCGATCCGATCAATCAACTAAACGTCGCAACAAATACTTCTTTGAGACTGGAGATTTTTCAGGGCAGAGTCACAAGACTAGGAGCAAATGCATGCATCGTCAGAATGATACATTTTGATTTTGAAGGAGAAGAAGCAAGACACTCATGAGTCATCTTGACAGCAGCCAGCAACACTGGCATCAACAATAAACATCTGCTACTTTTCACTTCCAGGGGTCTTTGCATTATTTTCCAAAGTTACTTCTTTTTTTTACTGTTAGGCAAACTGTTTCCTGGAATATTTACCCAGAACATATTTCATATGTACAAGCTTTAGTAAGTGGAGCTGAAGCAAACAGATGTGCTAACCCCAATGTGCACTTTTTATAGTGGATCCCCAGTGGGGCTGACATTTTAAATGGAGACCAAATTCTCATTAACTTTCGGCAAGCTATTGACTTTCAGCATACATAGGCAGTCACTGCTTGTTGAGAAATGTTATTAGAAAGTGAGGGTAATCAACAAATAGCAGGCTTTGCCATCCTTCTGTCGAACATTTCTCAGCCTAAACTAATCAGAGCAAGGTGCAAGCGTGATGAAAGCTTTTAAAGACATCTTTAGTAGAGAAAGCGTCATTTCCACACCAACCAAAAGAGAACATTCTTACCCTTGTCAAAGAAAGCACTTGCAGGTGGAAAGAGGCAAGCAAAAGTTTAGTAAATCCTCCTAGACAACTTTGGAAAAAGAAACCACACAAATTCTACTTTCTGCTGCAAGGCTGCAGGACTTTTTAAACTTGTAAGCTGATTGGCTACTCCGAGCATGTGATTTCTCTTCATTTGTCTGTTTGCCTCATTGGGTCGTCTTTCTGTATTTATCATCTGGGGTCAATAGTGTTTGGGTAAAGGAGCTTTTAATTGATTTGTCATGCTGTGGTTATTTTATTTGTTTGTTTTGAACATTTCTATACTGCCCAATTAACCATGTTCCCTGAGCCATTTACAATCCTTTTAAAAGTAAAAAAATCGATAAAATACAAATATAGCGAAACCAAAACCAATCTATTGCCTACAGAAACTGCATATCAACGCACAAATCAGAGCAAAACCATTGCAAAGCAACACAAGATAGATGAAACCAAGGTGGTAGTGGCAGGGAACGGAAATGCACCAAACCTCAATTATCTAAATGCCTGGAAGCAACAAATAAGATCTAATATGGATCACCAGGCAAGACTCTCTGGTGAGGATATTCTACAACTGGGGTACCATTTCTGAAAAGTCCTTCTCCTTAATAACCACCTGACTGATCTCATTAGGCAGGAGAACCTGGAGAAAGGCCCCTGCTTAAGTTCTGGCCAGGTATATCTTCTTACATGGGTATGTTTATCATGTTGTTTTATTGTTCATCAATTTGGTGCTTGCCTTAATGAAACTCTTTAATAATAATAATAATAATAATAATAATAATAATAATAATAATAATTTATTATTTATACCCCGCCCATCTGGCTGGGCCTCCCCAGCCACTCTGGACGGCTTCCATAGAAACCAAAAATACAGTAAAATATCACACGTTAAAAACTTCCCTGAACAGGGCTGCCTTAAGATGTCTTCTGAATGTCAGGTAGTTGTTTATCGCTTTGACATCTGCTGGAAGGGCGTTCCACAGGGCGGGCACCACTACCGAAAAGGCCCTCTGCCTGGTTCCCTGTAGCTTTGCTTCTCGCAATGAGGGAACCGCCAGAAGGCCCTCGGCGCTGGACCTCAGCGTCCGGGCAGAACGATGGGGGTGGAGACGCTCCTTCAGGTATACTGGACCGAGGCCGTTTAGGGCTTTAAAGGTCAGCACCAACACTTTGAATTGTGCTCGGAAACGTACTGGGAGCCAATGTAGGTCTTTCAAGACCGGTGTTATATGGTCTCGGCGGCCGCCCCCAGTCACCATCACCAGTCTAGCTGCCGCATTCTGGATTAGTTGTAGTTTCCGAGTCACCTTCAAAGGTAGCCCCACGTAGAGTGCATTGCAGTAGTCCAAGCGGGAGATAACCAGAGCATGCACCACTCTGGCGAGACAGTCCGCAGGCAGATAGGGTCTCAGCCTACGTACCAGATGGAGCTGGTAAACAGCTGCCCTGGACACAGATTTGACCTGTGCCTCCATGGACAGCTGTGAGGCCAAAATGACTCCCAGGCTGCACACCTAGTCCTTCAGGAGCACAGTTACCCCATTCAGGACCAGGGAATCCTCCACACCTGCCCGCCTCCTGTCCCCCAAAAACAGTACTTCTGTCTTGTCAGGATTCAACCTCAATCTGTTAGCCGCCATCCATCCTCCAACCGCCTCCAGACACTCACACAGGACCTTCACCGCCCTCACTGGTTCTGATTTAAAAGAGAGGTAGAGCTTTTAGTTCTTCTGGAAATTGTTAGTTGTTTTGCTTATGCAGGAACTTCCATATTTGCCTTGTGTTGGGCAGGTTTCAGTAGCAGCTATAACTTTAGCAGCCAGTGATGCCAGGCGTGTTTTTGAGCAAGGATAACCTGGATTTAACACCCATCAAATTAATTTTAGAATGGCAAAATGAGAGATTTGAAGGCTATTTCCCTCCCATTTTGTGGTAATCCCATTAAAACCATAAGCTTAACTGGGTCAGAGAAGGAAATAAACCCTTCTGGAGCACAAACAACTCGTGTGCTAAAGGAATCTGTTCCTGTTGTGACTCCTGTTTTTTTTGGAAGCCCACAATCTACCAACCAGAGCCTGGTGCAAAATAATTAAAGTTCGGGTGAAAGAACAGGGTGCCTCCAAGCACATGTATGAATCTGTTTTCAGTACCAGAACTGAATTGAGGTCACAGTCCTTTTGCTCAAAACTAGCTTTCTTCATTTCAACAGTCTAATTTAGGAAAGAAAAGTCATATTCCTGCCCACCACTGGTGTTAACCCTCTGACAGATTATCCGGGAGAGAATGTGGTTCTCAAATGCCATAACATTGCCCACCCTTGGTTTGGGTAATGGAGTGCTCTCATAAGGTTCCTGGGACATTGAAATAAAAAGATGTGGCCAAAATGAAACTGGATAAATTTAAAATGCCAGTTTTCCAAAAAAGGAGAACATGCATACCTTTCTATGCAACTGAAATATACTCGGAGTCGAGTGTGGATTTCATGCTCTTTATTCAGCTCATAGTAGTGAGGAATGAAAGTTCCCCCAAAATATCTGCTCTATATACATTATTTACACAATGGGCCACACATGATTGGCTAATTCCGGGATTCTCCTGTAGGCGAATCAGGTTGCGGATTCACTTCCACCTGGAACTGGATTGGGTGGCTCCTGCGGACCAATCAGACTGCTGCATTGTTCTAGGACCAATCAGACTGCTGCATTTTGGATCCTATTGTTCTAGGACCAATCAGACTGCTGCATTTTGGATCCTATTCAGGTCAGTACATAACAGCAACCTACTAGGAATACAAGGACTTCTGCATTCATTGATCCTTTGCCCAGTTACTCATGCATGAGTCCATTGAAATCCATTGGATGTATTGACACATAATGCATGACAGGATCATGCCCTTATAGCAGAGGATAAAAGAAGCAGTTCATAGGAAAGAATGCTTACGGCCAGCTGCCTCAAAGGAATAGGTGTCTGATGTTATGAAGTAGTAGAAGTGAAGAGCTGTTAGGATCATTTGTATTAACCTATAGCTAGTGTCTACACAATGTGGCAGGGGAGGCAAAAGAGATGAAAATAGAACAGAGAGATTGAAATTATAACCAATATTTTGATGGATGAGCTAGTGACCTTTGCGAGATGAAAGCAAAAGAACACATCTTCTGAGCAACTCTATTTGTACAATTATTTCATGTCATATTTTGAAAGATCAGGATGTTAGGCCAAGGCAAGAATCTTTCAGCTGAATAATTATTAGAATAGTTTGCCACAGCACACAAATGCACGAAACACACACATAACTGTAACTAGTAAGACATAATATTCACGTACACGTCTCGGACACGGCTAAACAGAAACGGTTCTAGAAAAACTCAAAAGACCAATCTTTATGGATAGGATAAGCATGGATAGAGTCAAAAGCAGGAGACAAAAGAAATGGCAAACCAGATACTGAATGGGGCAAGCCGTAATTTACTTGAACCTCCCAAAACAGAAGCTTCACTGTGTTTGTACACTAATTTATAAAATTTCTTTACCCATCCCTTCACCATAAAGTCCCAGGTTACAGCAATAAAATATACAATTATAAAAAGAAATAAAGCCACTGCAATTATAAAGCACGTGGAACTGTCCCAAATAGAGCAGGACAGTATAAATAGTAAATTATAATAATCTGCTCTCAAAATTTCTGATTGTAAATGTATTTACTCAGAAGGTAGATAAACTGATTTCAATTAGATGTACATCTATATCGATATGTTTAGGATCAGTGCCTTAATTTTTTAAAAAATGGATTTAGTTGTAATATCTAATTGATGCTAAAGATGGAAGATTTAAAATAAATGTCTAAAGAACAGGAACAGGGACAAGAACCCTCTCAGATCTATCTTGTAAAAGTGGTTGTTGTGTGGGTTTTTGTTTTTTTAATAGGCACCCGATAGACAAAACAGGCAACTTTCCCCGAATATCTATTTTACCCCCAGATAGAGATACAAAAGGAGAATGTGTCACATGCTCCAAGACTTCTGCTTGTTGTGCACCACCTCAGGAGTTATGTTATAATAAACATGTCAACCCTAGATACCATATTGCAACTGCCTTGCAATGCAGTTATTGCACAAAAGGTGGCCCTGAGGTGGCTCAGCCAGCCGAGGTGGTGTGGCTGGAGCAGTATTGCTCACTTGGCATCCCAGTGTTGAGTCTGTCGTGGTGCGGGTGCAGCAGCAGGTGCCTTCAATTGGCTCTGCTGCTGCACCCAGACTGCACCTAGCTCCTCACCACCTATCTCACCTGCCTCTGACTCCTGGCAGCAATGCTCAGCATTGGGAAGCCGGATGAGCAACATCACCCTGTGCTTACTACAGGGTGACGACACCCACACTCAGATCACGTGCTTGCCACTGGTTCAAATCCCCTTGTGCTCTGTCAGCATATCTGAAGCATTCTCTATCTTCCATTGAATCTTGTAGCCCTTTGGTCACAAGTATATATTCCATACATGGGATGCGGGTGGCACTGTGGTCTAAACCACTGAGTCTCTTGAGCTTGCTGATCAGAAGGTCAGTAGTTCGAATCCCCGCGACAGGGTGAGCTTCCATTGCTCGTTTCCAGCTCCTGCCACCCTAGCTGTTCGAAAGCACGTCAAAGTGCAAGTAGATAAATAGGTACCACTCCAGCGGGAAGGTAAACGGTGTTTCCATGTGCTGCTCTGGTTCGCCAGAAGCGGCTTAGTCATGCTGGTCACATGACCCGGAAGCTGTCTGCGGACAAACGCCAGCTCCCTCAACCAGTAAAGTAAGATGAGGGCTGCAACCCCAGAGTCATCTGCGACTGGGCCTAATGGTCAGGGGTCCCTTTACCTTATATATTCCATATACCCTCTGGGTGGTGGCTTTTTGCAACTGCCCCATATCATTTTTATGGTTTCTAGATCTCAAAAAAGAAGAAATGATTGGGGGGGGGATAGTAATATGACGTATGCTTGATTTTTAGGTTCATAGTGGGCGTTTCAATCACAAAATTCCAAAATTCTACCTTAAAATAAGCACATTCTTATCCTTCTTGTGTTTGTCTTTTGCTGGTACATGCCACTGATCTTTACTGTTCCATGTTTCTTTTAAAAATGGCTGTCCTGGCAGTTGGGAAGGAGGTGAGGGTCAGTGGTCAAAATCCTAGAAGCCTCTTCCTAAGCCCTTTTCAAAGACATGAGGTAACTTGTGAAAGAGGAGTGGAGGAAGAAATGCACCAGCTTTACTTTCCCACCATCATTCTATTAATCTTCCCCAAGGGCAGAGGCTCCCTTTGAGTATAGGAGGTTTCACCCTTCAGATGGTCACTCTCCCAACTTATGGGAGGGAGGGCAATGGGATTTGGAGGTGAAGCTAGTACAGTGGTACCTCGGGTTACATACGCTTCAGGTTACAGACTCCACTAACCCAGAAATAGTACCTCGGTTTAAGAACTTTGCTTCAGGATGAGAACAGAAATCGTGCTCTGACGGCGCAGCGGCAGCGGGAGGCCCCATTAGCTAAAGTGGTGTTTCAGGTTAAGAACAGTTTCAGGTTAAGAACAGACCTCCGGAACGAATCAAGTACTTAACCCGAGGTACCACTGTACATGACTTCTGCTCGCATGTTCTTCTTCTTCCTCTTCTTCTTTGGCGATCACTCATAGCTGAGTAAGATTGGCATACATGAACACGGTTTTAACAGTGTAAGTCCGTAAGTGACTGTGGAGGCCAATTCTGGATTCACACGTCCTTCCACAATGTGGACATAGGTTTCCGGGCAGGAATTGATCATGGTGAGCGTGCCTTCCTCTTAGCACGTTTCTCCCTTTCATCCTGAGTTCAAGTTTCTTCAAAGCGCATGACACCTTTGGTAAAGGCTGTTCTCCAATTGGAGCGCTTGCGGGCCAGTATTTTCCAGTTGTTGGTGTTTATACATTTTTTAAAGATTTGCCTTGAGAGAATCTTTGAACCCCTTTTGTTGACCACCAGCATCACGCTTTCCCTTTTTAAGTTAGGAGTAGAGTAGTTGCTTTGGAAGACAATAATCAGTCATCCACATAATATGACCAGTCCAACGAAGCTGATGTTGAAGAATCATTGCTTCAACACTGGTGATCTTTGCTTCTTCCAGTACAATGGCATTAGTTCACCTGTCTTCCCAGGTATGGTTATGGTGAGCATAGGAGCCAAATCCTAGACGCTGAGGTCCCTTCAGCTCCCCCTAAAATATTTGAGGGGACCGAGGGCCCCAAACTTTGATGGGCATTGTCTTCCAAAAGGTGTTTGAGTGCTGCATCTTGTGACTGATTATGTGGGGCGGGGCTTACCTGGTCCTCCCCCCTCCCCCCAATATTTTATTCAAGGTGTCACCCCTGATGGTGAGAATCAGAAAAGTGACTGTGAAACCTAGGAAGGGAAGGGGCCCTTCTCAAATGCTGCATAACAAATCCTCATTTCTTTTCTGTAATAAAATATCATAGAAAATATATCTCAAGTTCCCTTCGTTGCTTTTATTCTCTTCATACTTGATCAAGCAATTGTGTGGGTTTCTTAAAAAAAAATCATTTGTATACTGCCATTGAGCAACATTTGAATGACTTTTGATTCCTAGTCAGACTTATCCTTGCATCTCATCTAAGTGCATCTTGCATCTTTTTTCATTCTGTTGTCATAGTTTCACACTCAAGCAGAAGCAAAGAAACTTGCTGTCCTGGGTTCAGCTACATTTCTATTCATTTTCTTGGTTTTATGATGCATATTATATTTTCTTAAAATTATCCTTCTATCCAGAGAGAAATACTGCTGGCTCAATGGAACTTTTAAGATTTCAAATATAAAACCTATAAAGGCTCCGCACCAGATTTGCAAGTTCATTGTCTCTTTTAGTTCTCTTCTGCTTCACCATCTCAGTATCACCTGCAATTCAAAGCCCACAACTATACATTAAACTGCATTAAGCTAACATAAAGAGATATGCTTTTCACACAATACAGGGTGATATAGCTGCATGCCTCTCATTACCAGTAATGGAAGTTACATAACGTCTTTTGATACGGTGCTGAACGTGTATCCCTGAGGGTCTAAATTCAAGTCAACTTGGAGAAACTCGCTGGGAAATTTGACATTAAAATGGTAAGTTTCTCATCAACATGTGTCATTTTGGTGAGACGCTGAGAGAAAAATCCTAAGAAACTTTGGCAAACTGCTTTTAGTCTCTCTTTATCTCTCATACAGAGAATCTGTTCCCTAATGCTTTTTTTCTTCCTACAAAGTTATAGAATTGAAAATGCTTAGAAGCCTCCTCACAACCAAGAACCCTGATAATACAGGTTTCCTAATTTTAGGAAGGATTATGTGTTCAGCAGAATACACTTATTTTTATTTTTAACCAACTGCAGACCACCTTTTGAAATGAAAAGAAATATACACCAAAATAAAAATATATATATATAATTTTGAAAGAGCCAAAACAACCATTTCATTTCAGAACACTACTAACAACAGCACTATTTATTTTATTTTTTAAAAAAGTAGGGGGAGTGGATTTGGCCTAACTGCACACAGAATTGAATTGCACAATTGTGGGTCCACCATTAAGAAGGCAGTGCTCTGTGTGCTTGTGAGCCTGTCTATCTTAGCATGTGGGCATTTAAGCAAGGCTTCTGAAGCAAATTGTAGCACACAAGTGGGCTGTAGGGCTGGGCGATACATCAATATATTGTCCAAAACCAGTTTGAAGTCCATATTGTTATATCGGTTTCATAATTTTAGACCTGGCAACATATCACAAATCATTACATGTCTTAGGGCTGGGCGATATATCATTCAAAACCGGTTGCAAGCCCATATCTTTATATCGGTTTCATAATTTTTGACCTGGCCATATATTGCAAATCATGATGTGTGTGTGTGCTATGCAAAAATCACAATGCACAATGCACAAAACGTGAAGCCAGCCAGTGCCTCTACATAACTCCATCCTTATTTCAGACATCGTGATATATCAGTATATCACGATGCTTAGCTGGTGATATATTGTGATGTTGAAAACCAGATCTTGCCCAGCCCTAGTGTGCTGATATGGATGCAAGCACTCCTTTTGAATTAAAGGTAAAGGGACCCCTGACCATTAGGTCCAGTCGTGACCGACTCTGGGGTTGCGGCACTCATCTTGCTTTATTGGCCGAGGGAGCTTCCGGGTCATGTGGCCAGCATGACTAAGCCGCTTCTGGCGAAACCGGTGCAGCGCATGGAAACACCGTTTACCTTCCCGCCGGAGCGGTATCTATTTATCTACTTGCACTTTGATGTGCTTTCGAACTGCTAGGTTGGCAGGAGCAAGGACCGAGCAACGGGAGTTCACTCCGCCGCGGGGATTTGAACCGCCGACCTTCTGATCGGCAAGCCCTAGGCTCTGTGGTTTAACCCACAGCGCCACCCGAATTACCCAATTTCAAACCATTCAGGGCTTTAAAAATAATCATCAACGGTTTTGGGTTGGGCGTGGAAAAGCACTGGTAACAAGTGCAATCAGTTCAATAGACGAGTAGTATGTTCTCACCACCTGGCCCGAAAATGCAGGTGGCTGCATTTGGCACCAGCTGAAGTTCCTGAACTATCATTAAAGGCATCAATACAGTCATGCAGGTTGGAGGTCACTAGTGCACAAATAGCTGAGCCAAGGTGAACCAGACAACACTGGCAAAGAGGACCCCCAGACACAGCCAGCACCTGAGCACCCGAAAAGGGGGTTGAAACTGATCACCAGGACTTCCAAAGCTTTGCAAGCGCCACAGGGATTGGGAGCTGATTGATGGGACTTGCAAACCACGGGACTTGGATTTCAAAGCGAATGGGCAAAACAGGCCACCTGAGGTTACTGTCATGGGAGATGAGCAGCCCCTATCAATCTTGGCCTGCTGGGGGTGGAGGTGGGATCTAGTCTGCCAGCCACAGCCAGTTCAACAACCCTGCTGTAAGACATGACTCTTTTATCTCACTCACAGATGACACCTAGCCTGTTTCCATCAGAACTGTTGGGATGCTTAATATCACTGCACTGTGATGTTTCATTGCAAACTGTTTTGTCCGCAATCTATGATCCTGAAAAGTAGCCCAAAAGTCATTTAAATAGAAAATAAATAAACACACATCATGGTTTTTTTTTTGGTGTTGTTTCACTAGCAGGGGATATGTCATGCATGTGAAAAGGCTGGAAGGATAATAACTGCTAACATCATTTTTGGAGGATTTCCAGCCTAGCGATGTCCTTTCCTCTGAGGTTTATAATTAATTATAGTGGCTGGCGCTTGAAAGATTTAGTTGAGGCTATTTGTTAAGCCTTGGTGCCCTGATTACTCCCTCTCCCCCCCCCTCCCAATTCTCTAAGCATGCAACACAAGAGGCTGTGGTTGTAGCACGTTGCAGCAATTTGGCTTCTTAGCGCATCAATTGCTGCAAGAGACTATGGTCTACGGAGTGGGAGACTTTAGCTGCAGCTGGAATCAAAGGGGAGAATATAAAGCAGCATCTAAATTACTTCCTTTGATGCTTTCCTCAAGTTGTCATCCGCAATCTTTCTATTTCGACAAAGAGCTGCTAGTGTTTCGGGGTGGGAGGTTTGATAAAGAGGTAGGGGAGATATGCCTTTTGTAGCTTCAAGGAATACTAATGGATGTAGATCAAAAGCGCTGCAATTTCTCTCCAAGTTTCCTAATTTAATAGTTCAAGCTGCCTTTTATGACAGATATGCATATGCTTAATACACGCACATATTTCAGACTTAATTTTGGATTCATGTATTCATTAGTATGACATTTATTGTAATGCTGTTATCTGTTTGTTTGTCTTTGTTGTGATTAACATCACACTAGTTATTACTTAGTTCATTACTTGGCGCTTTCATTCAGGGAAATGAGATGTTATATTTGCTTTCCGCACGTGCCTGCCGCGCAAAGGGAACTCCCGCCCCTCTGTGTAAACCCAAAGCCAAGGGGAAGGAGAAAATGAAAGCGCAGACTATCTGCGAAAAGCAAGTGGAGCTGCCAAGCTGGAGTAATACTTTAAAAAAGAGCACTCTGACCAAAGATATCAAATTGCAAAGCAGAGCAGGGAGAAAGCATGGCATAAGTGAATGTATGTGGGTGGTCAAGTTCGCTCAGGCTCATCTGAGGGTTGCTAGAATAAAGAGGCTCTCAGATATTTACAGATAGTTCTGAAGGCCTTGAAGGGAGGAGGGGAGCAGTGGGAAGAAGGGCAACACTGCCTAAATAAGCTACACTACTGCATCCTTTTTAAGAATGAGAGTGAGATCGTTTTATTTGCCTAGGAACCTTTGTGGAGCCAGCTGGAGAAGGTGGGTGGGGGTGGATAATGCCTTCTGCCAAGGGCACCTATGGTTTGCATAACCATATCTATTATACCCTCATCAGTGCCATTTTTCTAGAAAAAGACATGCCAGAATTCACCATGAACACCTTCCTCATTATCTTAGAATGACAATGGCACCCATCTGAGAGGTGCCAGAACTGAGTTCTGGCAAGTTCTGGCTGAACAAAAGCCCTAATCCTCGTCATACTCTTTCACACACCTGCTAAAAATACTTTTTATTTCAGTAAGATCCCCTAGACAAATAATTTAGTTATGTATGCAGTGGTACCTCTACTTACATGCCCCTCTTGTTATGGATCCTTCGGGATACGCATGCGGCAAACACGTATGTGTGTGCGCATGTGCAGAAGCGCTCTATCGTGCCGCGTGCGTGCGCAGAACAGGCACCTCTGGTTGTGGACACCTTTGGATCCGACCAGAGCTCTGGAACTGATCCCATCCACAACCAGAGGTACCACTATACTTGTTTTTAAATTTGTGCTGGTTATACCTGTGTGTTATCAATATTGATTTTATACTATTTTATATTCCCTGCTTAAGGTTCTTTCTTTCTTTCTTTCTTTCTTTCTTTCTTTCTTTCTTTCTTTCTTCTTTCTTCTTTCTTTCTCCTTCCTTCCTTCCTTCCTTCCTTCAACTTACTTTAATATTCAGGTTTATTTTTGAGTAATTCCTTCCTATTCTGGCAGCCCATCCCCCATTGTTCAGGACAGCCCTGAGTCCTGTGGGTGGGCGGTTGTTTCAGAATCTCCTTACGTTAACATCTTAGGGTCTAAACCATTGTCTTTTAACATCCTTGGGGATATTTAAATATTTCCGAAACAGGGAGGGGAGGAAAGGACTTACAATGGGAGAACATTCAAACACACAAAATAACTGTTTAATGTTTTGAATCTCTGGAACCTGCAATCCCTCTAAGCATTTTCCTGTAAGACACTGCAGTGATAAATGCCACAAACCTTTTGATACCATGGTCAAACTGCATCAACCCCAGGGCATTGTGAAGTTGTACAGGCCCAGACACCATCCTATGCTTGTGTCTGTTAACACCATTCAAATGCGCAGCTGACTCTTTCATCATGGACTTATCTTCCAAGAGCTGTGTGCACTTAGGCTAAGACTCTTTTGCTATGTACTAAAAGACTCCAGTGCCATTTATACATGCCTGCCAATGCTGCAGAATCAAGGATGGATATCAGCAGAGAGCTGAGTCGGTAATGGAACCTGCCAGCCCTGTCAGAAGTGGTAAGAGCGGCTGCCAAGTCCATGCCCAGGAGGAGAGACTGAGATGAAGAATGAATGAAGTGGATGGCAATCCAGAGAGATGGAGTTCATTTAATTGTCCTTCTTTTCTGTCCTCCTATTGTCTGTGTTTGTTTTTCTCTAAGAATGAATTGGTGTGTAACCGCGGCAAATGACACAGACGCAGGAAGGATCTCTCTAATTAAATTCGAAAAGGGTCACATACGTGGGCTTTCAATCTTCCTTATTGGTTAGAAGATTAAAGGTACGAAAGTATGCTCACTTGGAAGAATTCTCAATTGGATTAAGTGAGACTAGCGTCCAAGTAACTCAGGCTTTTGAGATAGAGGTAGAAAAGGGCTAAGGGCCATTTCAAATGTCTTGCGTAGGTTTCTGAATAGCCAAATGAGAGTGAGAACTCTCAGGATGATATCTAACATGTGCAGAGTAGACCCAGTGAATTCAACAGAATTTCATGGGGTCTTTTCTGAGTATGAGTAGTATTGGATATAACCCTCATAATTATATACAGCAGATGAATCCAATAATTGTATTCTTAGCTTCTGGCTCTTAAAGGCACATTCAGAAAGGAGGGGGAAATGTGGAATCTATGTATTTATTTTTTTTAAGAATAATTTTTTATTAACCGACCAATCACATCAAATCAAACCAAAATACATAAATTCCAAATTACACAGCCGAATTTTAAATTTTTGTTGGGGGTACCCATATTTCAAGTTCCGAAGGGGATCCAATCAACTTCTTGCTTCTTGCTGCTGTTTTAATGTCCACAAATCTAACCATATGATGTTCACAGTACTATCCAGTCCTTTCTTATTGTTTTTCCACATCTCTTGTTGTTATTTTCATATATTTTTCCTTTCTCTTTGTGACCTCTGATAGTCTCCACAAGCTGGTTAAAACAGTTTGTAATCCTGCGTGGATATTATTATTTTTTATCCAGTAGCCATATCCAGACGTTTTCCATATAACCTCACTTCCATACATCAAAACAGTCTTAGCATCATTAATCTTCACCAATCTGCCTCCTTTCTCAAACCTCTGAGGAGATTCACCAGGAATGCAGTCTGAAAACAAGTCCGTTCCTCCTCCCGGCTATAAATCCTTTGGCAAGATGGTGACTCTGAATTAATTACTGCGCCATTCCAAAAGCTCTTATTGCTTCTCAATCTCCATAAAGCATACTTTTGGTTAAAGTTTATCTCCACACAGACCTTAATCATCCTGCTTGGGTCAGTTAAACTGACGGTTCTAATGAGGAGGGGTTCTTGGTAAATCACATAGAAGGAAAGTAAAAAAGGTTCCCCCCCATTCAGTCCCGTTGCCGACATACCCAGCCTTTGTGAAGTTGTACATTGTGAAGTTGTACAGCCTTTATCGTAAAATATTCCTGTTGCTCCAACCTGTCGTCTTCTTTCGCAGAGGTCCCTTAAATTAGCAGTCTTCACTCCCCTTCTTCACTTGAAATATGTGCATTTGCTTCTTTTGTAATTAATTATTCCAAATTGCTGCAGCTAGTGCGCGATCAGAGACAGCATCCAGGAGAGCCGAGGTCCACACGGGGGCATTCTGCCTAGTGCCCTCACCCCCTTCTTTCGAATTTGGGGGTGATTTATGGGCACAGCAAGCAAGGGCAGTGTTCCCCATTCCCTTGGGGCAAAAAGGGAGGCTGCCTACTCCCATAACAGCCTCTTAATTACCCCATGTGGGTCAGAGAGATGGTATTGTCGGCCATCTTCCAATGCGCCCCTAGTGGCCCTCGGAATCTATGTATTTAATCACTGAAGAGCTCCTCTAGTTCCTGCACATTTCTCTTATAGGGCCTGATATCAACAGAGCCCCTGGGAGTCTGCACTTCCTTGGATCGGTAAGGTAAAGGTAAAGGGGACCCCTGACCATTAGGTCCAGTCATGACCGACTCTGAGGTTGCGGCGCTCATCTCGCTTTATTGGCCGAGGGACCCAGCGTACAGCTTCCGGGTCATGTGGCCAGCATGACTAAGCCACTTCTGGTGAACCAGAGCAGCACACGGAAACGCCGTTTACCTTCCCGCTTATCTACTTGCACTTTGAGGTGCTTTCGAAATGCTAGGTTGGCAGGAGCAGGGATCGAGCAACGGGAGCTCACCCCGTCACGGAGATTTGAACCGCCGACCTTCTGATCAGCAAGTCCTAGGTTCTGTGGTTTAACCCACAGCGCTACCCGCGTCACCTTGGATCAGTAAAAGAAGCCCCAATTCACTACCATCTACATTCTCCCTAGGGGAAGAAGACCTAGCTTCTCATAGATAATCATGGAGAAATTCAGGAGTGTAGGGCATCTGGGATTTTCCACATCACAACCTTCCCCACCCCAAATGCAACCTTTTTTTGTTGCAGGACCGCAACTGTTCCCTATATTTCTGATGTTCGGGCTGTGAGTGTTATTCCTATGAACAGGAGAGAGAGAGGTTTGAGGGAACCCTAAGCTTTTCAGCAGTTATAAAAATTATTTAGGAGGCATAGAAGCTAAATGGCTCCTGAAAAATAGCTCATTGAGGACATAACACATTTTATAACATGTAATATTTAGAAGGGCAACATAATACGTTAAGATGTTCAAACCATCTTAATTTTTAAATGACTTTTTTAAAAAAAAATATGAAATAAGATGACAATTTAAGAAATCTGTTGGTACAAGATTCATGATATCCATCTAGAATTCCACAGCAGATTGGTATGTTTTGTGTATAATGACACCAGCTGCCTTTTAATAGCCTCCTTTCTGTTATAAAAGACAGCTATTGCTCATAACATCGGTAACAAATTAAAAGATTTAAGGACAGTTTTACAGAATTCACTTATCACCAGTATCCCTCTCCCCTTTCCTTCTTCTTGAATATTTTTATTCACAGAATTGCTGAGAAACTGGAAAATCATGCCACTGCGCATCTTGAGAATGAACAAAACATCAAGGTCCCTTCGAGAAGCTATCAATAATTGAGACAATTGTGGTGTTTCTGTTTTCTAACTTGCTTAAGATGTAGAAGTTTTCATGTTGTACTAAAAATGTGACAGAGAATCCAAAAGGATAGCCCAGGAAGAGAGAGAGAGCTACTGGCAAAAACAAGGACAGAAGATCAAGCCAGTGGTAAGAAATAAAGTAAGGAGGAATTGTTTGTGCTCTGAGAACATTGTTTGTGCTCTGAGTGTTCCATCAGATCAGGGCCACAGCCGAAAAAGCCCTGGCTCTGGTTGAGGCCAGCCTATCCTCCCTGTGGCCCGGGACCTCCAAGATGTTTTGGTTTGAAGACCGTAAGGTCCTCCGTGGGACATACCAGGAGAGGCGGTCCCGTAGGTACGAGGGTCCTAGGCTGTATAAGGTTTAAAGGTTAAAACCAGCACCTTAAACCTGATCCTGTACTCCACCGGGAGCCAGTGTAGCTTGTATAGCACCGGGTGAATGTGAAAAGCACATTTAGCACACATTTAAAGCACATGGCTTCTCCCAAACCATAATGAGAGCTGTAATTTATCTCTCATAGAACTACAATTCCCAACACTATCAACAAACTAAATCCTAAAGGAAATCCATAAGCTCTAGATGTGTGTTAAATGTATAGTGTGGATGTGAGAAACTTCAATTTAGAGGAGTTTGTCTTCCAAATTTGTCCAATTTCAGCTTTGTCTACATCACTAGCTGTTGTCAGGTAATATAAGGAACTCAATTCAAACTTATATCGGCATGAAAGGAATATGCTGCGGGGGTGGCTGATGTTCTTGGTAACATATAGTGGGGGGGGGGGGCGGGAATCACCACATCTAAGAAGCAGAATCATCTCAAAAGGAAATCTGCTCAAAGGCCTGAAAGTCGTGACATCTTATTTACTTTGAGTGATAGCTTTTATAGTTGCCTGCTTTAAATTTGTTTGATTATGTGAAATCTTGACAGGCTACAACCCAGTTGTCTGCGGGCTGAGGGCAGGCCTTATACCATTCTTTCTCCTCCAGGGAACTGTCCATGGTTCTGCTAGAGTTGAACAGAAAGAAGCAATTAGACTCACATCAATTCACATTCACTGATCTTCTTGCATGAAAGCTGATCTGGGTCTGTGTTGCATGCTGCTTTTTACAAGCCTGGAATGACCTTCATAAGTCACGCTCCTATTTTCATACACCTTATACGAATAAAGATCATGACCAGCACATAGGCAGATGCACAAGCTGCCTATTGCATTCCAGTTTTTTGGAAGTACATAGATTCGCTGGGAAACTCACTTGGGTGTTACTCATTATTCATACAAGAAGTTTGCATGTTGATAAAAGAACATGAACTGCGGCATTTGGTGCTATTGTATTCAATTAGTTCATATTATTACCTCACAATAGTGGCTGAATATTGAACCATTAGGATCCATGTCCCTGTATAAATTATGCAGATAGAACAAAATTGGCATGATTTCACTCATTGTGTGTGATTTAGTATTCAGTACCTTAGATGTTACGTATTATTATTATTTTTCCCTGGTTCTGCTAATCAAGAGGTGGCACACTGAGCTTCTGGAGGGCATCAAATACCTGCACAGCCAATTATCCTGAGATTTTAACAAGTGCTGCCAACACACTTGTGAGCATACATTTACAACTGAAAAGGCTGCAAACCTGCTTTATTAAAAATGGAACCCTATATTCTTCATAAGCTGAAGCCTGTAGCCAAATGCCATTTTCTTCCTTTTTTCTATACTCGTAGAATACGCATCGCCCCACAGTGAAATTTATATAACAGTTGTAAACAGTGGGACCTTGGAATGTCAAGGGAAGGGTTGTTAAGAGTGTGGCCTTTCCAGCTCATAGGAAACAAAGAGGATGAATACTAGTACCAATGGCCTTATGGAGCAATGGGCAGAATGGGCACAAGCCAGCCAGGTCCAGAGACCAGGCCTCCTCAAAATGGTACAAGGGAATTTTGTATGGAGGGCTGACTGCACAGCAGAACTTCCCCTCTCCCTACATCCCATGCAACTACCTAAATCAGTTATAGTGGTTCCCCCAACTCTCTTGAACAGATTTGGGGGGGGGGCATAGAGAGTAGAGAGGATGGGGAGGTTCCACAGTACAGCTAAACACCTTGAACTATTTAGCTGGATACTACCCAGGACGCGGGTGGCGCTGTGGGTAAAAGCCTCAGCGCCTAGGGCTTGCCGATCGAAAGGTCGGCGGTTCGAATCCCCGCGGCGGGGTGCGCTCCCGTCGTTTGGTCCCAGCGCCTGCCAACCTAGCCGTTCGAAAGCACTCCTGGGTGCAAGTAGATAAATAGGGACCGCTTACTAGCGGGAAGGTAAACGGCGTTTCCGTGTGCGGCTCTGGCTCGCCAGTGCAGCAATGTCACGCTGGCCACATGACCCGGAAGTGTCTCCGGACAGCGCTGGCCCCTGGCCTCTAGAGTGAGATGGGCGCACAACCCTAGAGTCTGTCAAGACTGGCCCGTACGGGCAGGGGTACCTTTACCTTTACCTTTACCTTTACCCAGTAAATGTATCTCCCACATTTCATTTCATGGGTTTGTGGGCATGGAATAACATTGTCTCAAGAGCCACATAGCAACGCATTCCCTCACACAGCTTTCACTTAGCCTTTTTCTTCTTCACTTGCCCTTTTCTCCCCTTCCTTCTTCTTACCTTCCAATTGCATGTATTATCTTAATGCTGATGTCATGTATTAAACTTGAAATCAACCTGGTTGATGGTTTCTGAAAGCCATGGCTTCTTTTATGTCTCTGTTCATGATATGCCTCTGAATTTCACTTGTTTTCTCCTGGACGCTTGAGGTCAATTCTTCACCCTGTTTCCCTGGATCACGAATTCTCACTTGGCTCAGTACCTGTGCTAATACTAGCACAATGACCTACAAGCTTCTGGTTCTGGGCATCTCCAGTTCTTCACTTTAATATCTCCTCTTATGTTTCATTAACCTTGTGCTCCTCAGCTGTAATTCTTTAAGCCTACATACCAGAAGGCGCTTTGTTATCATTGCTCCTGGTGGCATCCTTGAATTTGCCATGGCTGACCGAAGTGATGACTTGGGGCTTATAAAAATAGCCTCCCTTCAGTGTCCATGTTAGCCATTCCAAATTTACGACTAACTATACAGTCTACTTATCATTCACATATGACTACATTACCTTTCCAAAGTTTCACTTGTTGTCTACATAAATATTGGTAAACAAGATGCAGCTAAAATTCGGAACCAAAATACATCACTGTTTATTTCCAGAGTTTCTAAAGAGCTGGTGCAGTCTATTATTTCTGCAGGTTCTCATCTCAAACCACATAAAATTATTTCTGAAGAAGGATTGGACAATTAATCAACCTGGCAGTATAGAATTGCAGTAAGCTATTCAAATAAATCCTCTCCTTCTTTCTTCTTATCACTATTGGAAAAGAACCAATTAACATCCCTAAATATTTCATATTTTATAATTAAATAGCAACACATCTGATGCTTCCTGCTTCGTTACATAGAAAGTCTCTAGCTTATTCACACACATTCCCAAGCACCTGCTATAACATTTTAAATTGCCTGATCAGTTATCAATGTGCATTTATTTATTCACAACATGAGGTCATCTATTTTGTTAGACGTATATATGCAGTAAAAATTGAAATATCACTCTACATTTTATCGCGATCTACACTTGTCTTTACAATGCCCAAGGCCCAATTTACTCAATACTTTTGTGGCTAAATAGCTTCTGCACAGCTATTTCCTGTGATAAACTCCTATAGTAGATGGGTTGCAGTCATTTTATGGATACTCTGGATTGCTTGGGTTTCTCCTGAACCTGCGGCATGCTCTATAAGATACACCAATGCAGTTATTATTATATCTGTGTTTTTGCATGTTACTGTCACAGAAACAGGGTGCAAACTGATGGCATAAAAGTAGTTTGTGGGCACAGCCATCACAACAGATTTAGGTAGAAATTATGACGACCACTCTTAATTTAAAGGTAAAGGTAAAGGTACCCCTGCCCATACGGGCCAGTCTTGACAGACTCTAGGGTTGTGCGCCCATCTCACTCTATAGGCCGGGGGCCAGCGCTGTCCGCAGACACTTCCGGGTCACGTGGCCAGCGTGACAAGCTGCATCTGGCGAGCCAGCGCAGCACACGGAACGCCGTTTACCTTCCCGCTAGTAAGCGGTCCCTATTTATCTACTTGCATCCGGGGGTGCTTTCGAACTGCTAGGTTGGCAGGCGCTGGGACCGAGCGACAGGAGCGCACCCCGCAGCGGGGATTCGAACCGCCGACCTTTCGATCGGCAAGTCCTAGGCGCTGAGGCTTTAACCCACAGCGCCACCCGCGTCCCACTCTTCATTTAGTATGACTCAAAACTGTTTCCTCTGCAAGGGATTTAACTGAATGAAATGCATTGGTCAGTAAGCTCCCATCGACAGTGACCATTATTTATTTAAAATATTTTCAGCCCACCCTTCTTCGTTGCAAAGTAATCCAGGGACGGGATGCTATAAAACAAGTTAAAAATAATAACCATCAGCACAGTGATATAAAATGAGAATAGATACACATATAGCATAAAACAACAGAAATATGACTTGCTACTATCTAGTACTGAAAGCAATTTTGCACATTTTACAGACATATATTTCCTTTCTATGAAGATACATTCACAAACATGCACACAGAAGCAAGCTGACCACAAAAAACATACTGCATTTTCCGCTCTATAAGATGCACCAGACCACAAGACGCACCTAGTTTTTAGAGGAGGAGAACAAGAAAAAAAAAAATATTCTGAATCTCAGAAGCCAGAACAGCAAGAGGGATCGCTGCACAGTGAAAGCAGCAATCCCTCTTGCTGTTCTGGCTTCTGGGATAGCTGTGCAGCCTGCATTCGCTCCATAAGATGCACACACATTTCCCCTTACTTTTTAGGAGGGAAAAAGTGAGTCTTATAGAGCAAAAAATACAGTAGTTCTTGACACCAGGGATGGGGAATATCCCCCCTGTTTCCTGAGATTAGCAAAGCCCCCTTCTCACATTGATCATGTGAAGGGGTAATTGACATGAATATAGGATAGCAGGACCATGAGGACACCATCCCCTATTTTGATGTAACGTTTTCCAGAAGCACTGATGAATAACACATTTCATTCATTCCTATTACACTTCATGGAATATGTTTGTCTCTATTAAAAAGAAGAAGAGGAAGGAAAGAAGTGAAAATAGTGTCAGTAATCTGCTTGAACTTTAAAGTCTGCTCTCTGATGTCCTGGCCATGCAAAAGATGTCTAATGCCAGCTTAGCTGTATACCTGAAAACTCCCTCTGGCTCAATTACAGTTACTAAAGATGGCTCAGTCACTTCAGGAGTCTCTGTCCACCCTCTGACAGTGCAAGTCAGCCTCCAACAAGGCACTTACCACCTTTCTTCTAATATGGCAGGTGATGGAGCTCTATTGCTTCCCCCGGGAGACTTTTTCACAACCTAATAAATCTCACGCTCCTTCCTCATGTTCTCTTTTACCTTTAAATTCCAGAGGCAGAGCCTGGGAAGGATCATAAAAAGAACCGCATCGCTCCTCCATTCCCCCCACCCCTTCCCGCAATTCATACAAAAGGAGACTGGAAAGTTATTGGAACCATAAGCTGTAGCCAAGAGGCAAAAGCTTGTTCAGGAAGGAGACAAATTAGGGTGAAAACAACTATCAGCACTGAAGCAAATGCTAGTTAGATTTATAAAAGTTTGCTTACGCCCCAAGGGTAGTTGTACTTCCCAGTGCAATGTCAAGATGTCATGTACTCTGGTTTCCTCCATTTTCTGTTATTATTTTTACTATATTGTGGTTTGTTTTGCTCTTCAGATCTGCTCAAACCTCGGCATTTTTTAAATTAGAGCTCCTGTGACTCGATATGTTTACATGTTTAACATCTCATTTTGCAGGGAAAGGAATAGGAGGAGATTCTGGCAATGTTCTCAGCCTTTCCATAAGGTGACCCTCCAGATATTGGTGAACTCCCATAATTATTCATGTTAAGGTGGAATATATATATATATATCTCCTGTTTGGCCAGGCATAGATAGGGTTGGTTGAAAGATACTGCTCCTGGCAACCTTTAAATTATGAGCTGTGAGGGTGTGTGGTTGTTTTTAAGCATTTTCCAATGTTCTTAATAGTTTTGAATGCTCTAAATATGATATTATATTATTTGAGTTTTACACCTGGAGGGCTGGAGGGTAACTGATTTATGGGCACAGGAACTGCTTGTCCTTCATCTTGCCAGGGTTTAAGCTCAGATTATTGGCCCTCATCCAGTCCACCCCTGCACTTTACGCCTAGCCCAGAGCCTGCCCAGCCACTCCAGATTCAGATATTAAGAAGGCATACGTACAACTGAGTTTTATCAGCATATTGAGCTCCAAATCTCCTAATGACAGTTCCCAGCTGCTTCATATAGATGCTGAACAGCACCGGGGACAAAATAGTGGTATGCAGCATCCCATAACACAAATGCCAAGGGAGCGAATATCATTTTCCCAATGCTGCTCTGTGCACCTGGGCCTGAAGGTAGGACAGGGACCAAGATAAAACAGTGATCCCAACACTCACCCCACTAAGCCAGTCCAAGAGGACTATCCATGTACAATGCAGCCCTGGAATCACATGTACAAGAAGGAACCAGTCCATGTCATGTAGGCAAATATATATTATTGTGTCATTTTGCTGCTGGGAATAGGGAATTGTATCATTGACCTCTGCTGGCATCTAGAGTTCCACATTTTTGGAGCTACCAGAGAGAATGCTTTCTTCTGGGCTGCCATCCCCATGAAATATGTGCCAGGTCAAGTTCAGCTCAAAGTGGACATAATAAATACCCCAATACACTAGAAGAGTGAAGGAAGGAAAATCCAAAACAACTTTTCCCAGTTTCTCTGAAGACATAGTTTGTGAGTACACAATTATCTTTCAAGGTTTTAATACAGGGACAAAAGGCAATATTTAACTCAAAAAAACAGTGTTAATTGGCATTGAATTAAGGTGCATACATTTTTTTTAACCCTTCTGAATGTATTGCATAGACCTCAAATTCAACATCAAGTATAAAAGGTGAAATCTCCATTGTGTCTAGTTCATCCATGATTGCACCTTTTTATTCCTGATTATGAATTCTTGGGGTTGTATAATACACTGAGAAGTTTTTGAAATCTAATGAGAACACACTTCTGCCATTTCTCTCCAATTTAATGACAAGATCCAGACATGATAGCAGCTGTTTGTATGTCAATGACAGGTAAGAAAAGGGCACATAGGAACGATCAAAACCCAAAGCACTGGGGAGTTGGAGTCCAAAGGTGCTAAATTATCTGCATTATTTTGTACAGAGACCAAAAGCTCTGGGAATCCACAGCTCAAATAGTTACACGCAATCCTTGGACTATGCTGTAGAACTTTGATCTGTGAGCATGCTTAGATCTTAGAATAAACCATCCCCAGATCTAAAAGTGATTTAAAATATATAGCACAGATATTCCGCATTGCCAGGCAACATTTTTAAAATAAAAGTGCGGCTTTTGAATCTTTGTATTATTCATGTTGCATTGTTTAAACTACTTTCACACCTGCAAATAAATGAAAGAGGGGGGAAATTGGCTTCTGACTTTGGCACCTGAGACTTGAACAATAATTCCAAATAGCAACAGACTCCCAGTTATAAGTGCAATAGTTGGCAATGCAGTTAATTCCTTGCCACAAGACAGATGGCTACCAGCAGGATCAGCACCTGGCTGGTTCATTAAGCATGCGCCAACATATGGGGAAATGATAGCTAGGCCACCGTCAAAAATCTTGTGTCTTCACAGACACTTTAATCAGACGGAGAAGGGAAATAAAACAGTAGCGGCGCTTTTCCCCATAGGAAGGATGAGATCAAGTGCCTTGATCTCATGCTCAAAGGAAACGGTGAATACAAATGGCAAAGATGGAGTCGCAAGGTATTTTGCGGCAATTAGACATCTCATAGCTTGTTGCTCCTGCAGCTGTCACTGTGTAGAACCTGTGACTGCTTCGGAGGAGGGATGGACATTGATAGGCACAGCGTGTTGTGAGATCCTTCTATTTTGTCACTGTGTCAGGAAAGGGAATGTTTAGTAGGAGAAACTGGGATACCGGGATCTGGAACATGGCATAAAAGGAGATTGGAAGACACCAGAAGCAGTTTGTTCCAGATTTCTATATGATTTCCAGACTCTTGTAAAAACTAGGTTCCAGGTAGATGACTGGATTTCTCTAGTTACATTCTGTAATTGTTTTCTGGGTTCCTCAGCCCAATGTTCAGTTTCACCATCCTTTTGTTCCTCTACAGAGACTTCCTAAAACTAATTCTGGATTGACACATGTGCAGTTGGCCACTTCTTTCATTTCCATCCATTTGTTCCAGTCTCTCCTCAACACTGTGCTAACCAACTCACTGATGTGCACAAGTGAGCACTGAGGGAGCGCACTGTGCATGGGCAGGCAAGCATAAAATCAAATGAGAACACAAACAGATGAGAGCATGAAGACATCCAGATTTCTTTCCGTGCTGCACTTTAGCATCTATCAATGCTCATAAGCACTTGTTCTCTTTGGCAAGGAAGAGGGAAAACAGAAGACTGCGAAAAGCAGATTGACGCAGCACAATTCTAACCATGTCTACTCAGAAGTCCTATGAATTCAATGGGGCTTAGTCCCAGGTAACTGGGCCTCAGTGTGCAACGTAAATTGAGGTGTTTTCCTTTTTTAAAATTTGACTCACCTCCCTCCACTGCAAAGAAATGCTGCTTTTATCATTAGGTGGCCAATGTTTCTGACGATACTAAATTGTTCAGGGTCGTTAGAGATTGTGAAGAGCTCCAAAAGGACCTCTCCCAACTGAGTGAATGGGCAGTAAAATGGCAAATGAAATTAAATTTTGACAAGTGTAAAGTGATGCATGTTGGGGCAAAAAAACCACTCAATTTCACCTATATGCTCATGAAGTCTGAACTGGCCATGGATGACCAAGAATGAGGCCTTAGGGTCATAGTAGATAAATGAAGACATTGACCCAGTGCGTGGCAGCAGTGAAAAAGAAAAAAAAATCCATGTCAGAGATCATTAGGAACGGAACTGAAAATAAAACTGCCAAAATACACTAATTGATTTTGATATTTATTTATTTATCTGAGCCATGAACTTCATCAGATGATTCAGTTCTAGTGGATAACTATGATCTGACTGAGACATGAATCTGGAGGTGGTGTGCATGAGATCTGTCCATGTTAAAATTCACAAAGATTGAGTTCATTAAGAAAACTTAGCTGGAAATCTGATAGTACATTGGCCTTTACAGTGGTACCTCGGGTTATGAACTTAATTCATTCTGGAGGTCCGTTCTTAACCTGAAACTGTTCTTAACCTGAGGTACCAATTTAGCTAATGGGGCCTCCCGCTGCCACCACGCAATTTCTGTTCTCATCCTGAACCAAAGTTCTTAACCCGAGGTACTATTTATGGGTTAGCAGAGTCTGTAACCTGGAGCGTCTGTAAGCTGAAGCATCTGTAACCTGAGGTACCACTGTACAATGAAGACTATGGAACCAGGTAAGAATCTGAGGCTCACTGGACCAGGTAAACCCTACTGGCCCTTATGCCACCTGACAACTGACACAATCTCTCTCTCTCTTTTTCTCTGGACCTGGAAAAGATGCATTTGTGGCAGCTCCAAAGCACACTGGATAGTAGACCACCAGCCCTCCCCTCCCCATTTGATTATCTCCCACTGTGGCATCAATAATAAGATGCATGGGGCTGGTGGACACAGGTGCTGATCACATATCATTTATGTGCAAAGGCTTCGTTAACTGCATGCCCTTAAGCAAAATGTCAGAAATGTCTCCTGATGCAACTGTAGCCTTTGGGAACCTGATTACAGGTTTTAGGCAAAACAATTCAAGACAGAGTGCAGTAGTCTGAAAGTAATTTAGTCCCGTTTCTTTCATTCTGTTCATCAACATTCTTCTCACCGCTGTGCCATTTTCCTTTCTGCCTGTGGTGGTCCCCTGTTCTTAAGCTCAGAGCTGCACAGAATGTTATTCTAATGCTGCATCTGGGATGAGTGTTTGCTGTGGGGTGGGAAAGGATGGAGGGGTGGGTATTGTTTTGCTGATTTGTTTTGCTGATTTACTTGGTTTTATCCTTATTCTGTGAACCACCCTCCTGACATCTTATGATGACGGGCTTGTACAGTGGTGCCCCGCAAGACGAATGGCTCGCAAGACGAAAAACCCGCTAGACGAAAGGGTTTTCCGTTTTTCGATGCGCTTTGCAAGACGATTTTCCCTATGGGCTTGCTTCGCAAGATGGAAATGTCTTGCGAGTCTTGCGATTTTTTTCGCTCCCCCCCCCCTTTTCTAAGCCGCTAAGCCACTAATAGCCTTTTAGCCGCTAAGCCGCTAAACCGCTAATAGGGTTGCTTCGCAAGACGAAAAAACCACTAGACGAAGAGACTCGCGGAACGGATTATTTTCGTCTTGTGAGGCACCACTGTATAGAAATCCAATAAATAAAAACAAAACAAAAACACTTTTAATTGTGTTAACATAGCTTTTAAAATCAGCCCTGAGTGCCCACTGGAAGGACAGATCGTGAAGCTGAGGCTCTGGAGGAGACTCTTGAGAGTCCCATGGACTGCAAGAAGATCAAACGTATCCATTCTTAAGGAAATCAGCCCTGAGTGCTCACTGGAAGGACAGATCGTGAAGCTGAGGCTCCAATACTTTGGCCACCTCATGAGAAGAGAAGACTCCCTGGGAAAGACCCTGATGTTGGGAAAGATGGAGGGCACAAGGAGAAGGGGACGACAGAGGATGAGATGGTTGGATGGTGTTCTTGAAGCTTCCAGCATGAGTTTGATCAAACTGTGGGAGGCAGTGGAGGACAGAAGTGCCTGGCGTGCTCTGGTCCATGGGGTCACGAAGAGTCGGACACGACTAAACGACTAAACAACAACAACAAGCTTTTTAAATAATTCTGTATAGTGCCACTCCACCACCTCACTCAATTTGCTGCAGTATCAATGGATTTTAAAAGAAGAATAATTCCTCCAGTGATTCCTATCTGGATTTATTATAGGCAGGAATGGGCAGTGGGGAGGCGTGATGCTGTGCACCTGGCTTCCCTGTAGGGTTGTCGCTGCCGCTTACTGGGAAAAGCAGGGGAGAGGCAGCAGGACATCAGCATTCTGCTGGCACACTGGTGGAACCAACCTAATGCTCCCACACAGCACTGGTCTTCCCATCATCTTGTCTCTCTAATGGCAAGCAGCAAGGACATCATTGCCATGAAGTGAGGTATACAATGGGGGTCCTCCATACTGGTCCCTCCATTTAGGTAATGAACGAGATGCTATTGCAATGCTCTGTAGCCATCAAAAGCATACCCACCTAAAGACACCGCTGAGAACAAGAGAGGCTAAATAGGAGTGAGCAGTGCTATAAAAGAGGTGCCGGAACTCACCAGGAATGCTTCCCTGTTCTCTTATAATGACAATCATGCCCACTCGAGAGGTGTCAGAACTGAGTTCCAGTGAGTTCTGGCTGGGGGTGGGGGGAAAGCCCTGATGTTTACCAGATCACTTATATGGGTGTTCCTAGTCAACTGGGAATCAAAGAGAAAGCAGAATGACATCGCAACGCTGCATAACCATAGCAGATCCAACCACAGGATGACATCCGTAAGGACAAGCAAACTCAGCTGACAGTGATGGAAATGCTTCCCAAAGCAACAAACACTTTGAAAGCAATCATCAAATAGCCCACTGAAGGGCGTGCAATATTTTTTTAATGCCCTGTGACAGGTTAACAAAACAAGGTGGTCCATGCTATTTGCATTCCGTGCAGAAGTGATTCTCTAAGTTATCTTGACCGGGGCAAGATGGCGTCAAGGTAAGACGTGCTTATCAGAGCTCTGCATATTCCCTTTCAATTACATGGTGGGGGTTTTGCTTTGCTGGCTTCTCCCCCCCCCCATTTTGTTCTTTTAAAAATTCCTCTTATCCAAGGTAAGGTTGTTTTATGTGTTCGGGCAACCCCAGGAATTTGCACCATAGAACTTTGAGAAGCCAGCATGACAGATTAGTTTTAGCGAAGGCTAACAGCCTTGCAGCCTGCCAACCTAGCAGTTCGAAAGCACCCCTGGGTGCAAGTAGATAAATAGGGACCGCTTACTAGCGGGAAGGTAAATGGCGTTTCCGTGTGCTGCGCTGGCTCGCCAGATGCAGCTTTGTCACGCTGGCCACGTGACCCGGAAGTGTCTGCGGACAGCGCTGGCCCCCGGCTTCTTGAGTGAGATGGGCGCACAACCCCAGAGTCTGTCAAGACTGGCCCGTACGGGCAGGGGTACCTTTACCTTTACCTTTAACAGCCTTGCAGCCACCGCCCTGGTTTCCTGTCGGCTATATCTCCACATTTTTAAAACTTATTGTAAGGACTTTTAACCTTCAAAAACTTTTAATCTGTTAAAATCCCTTTTAATTCCTTTGACACCCACCCCCCTATATTTTAAACAAATGGAAAGAGAGGGGAAATTGCTGTTGCTGAAGAGACTACGTTGAAATAATGCCCCATTTGGTTTTTTGGTTTCTATCTTTTTAGCCTCCTCTCTATTACCTTCCTGTCCACAAAGTAGCTGTAGATCAATCTGGACTGAATGAGACTGTGGATTTGGAACTCAACCAATTGATCCAAGAAGTACAGCTTGGCTGATACATGTAGAATTCCAGAAACGAGAAGAGCAAAAAGACCCAGGTGTCCCGATATGGATAGTGAGTCATGGTCTTTAATTCTCAAGCAGAGTAACTTATTTTCTATTTCAGAATATTTCTACATCATTGGTTTACCCACACTGAGGAGGTCTTGACAGACATGGGTAGAAAATGCAGATTTTACATACAGTTGAATCATACAACACATCCTCCATGAATGGCGAAATATGGCCACCATATTCCAGTATTCACTTAACTGTTTATAGTAGGAGCTGCATCATAAACTTTATGCTAGTTACTCTTTATACAGAGATTCAATTATTTCAATTAATCTAATTGTATGATGGATACGCAATGTGAATTGGAGGTTCAGGGAGGGGAAATTAATGCTGTATTCATGTTAAATCTGAGAATTATTTATCTTCCGTTACAGGAAGATATCTAAGCGGGCGAGAACGTTTAACCTTACAAAACCCCTAATTTCTCATATTAGCATTCACTAAGCCATAGAGATTAGACACTCATGATAATGAATGGCAATCTTCATAATGTCTGTTATCAAGCATTGCTACTGGTTCGGAATTCTAAACAATTAACCCATAAGGGTGGCCTGTAAACATATTCTAAGACCACACCAAATACACAGCTTCAGCTCTGAAGTAGGAAAATAGAATCATAGAATCACAGAATTGTAGAGCTGGAAGGGACATCAAGGGTCATCTAGTCCAACCACCTACAGTGCAGGAATAGATATTTTGGAGTGGGGGGTGGGAATCATACACACATATACACATTTTTCAACCCTGATTCAAATCATTGCAAAATTCACTTTTCCACCTCTCATTAGCTCTTCATGCTTACATTCCCTATATCCCATCTGTTCCTTTCCTCAAGCTCTTTTCTCCTTCGCCTAGCCATGGTTTCATGTTTTCCAGTCCACTGCTTAATGTTCACCTTTCTTTAGCTGCCTTGCTTCTGGACTCCCTCTCTCGTACTAATCCATTCTTATCATGGCTATCACCATCTCTCTGCATCTTAGGATAACTCAGCAATGGTTTGTATCTCTCCGCAAACCCAAATCATTGTCTCTTCTACAAGTGAATGAATCCATTGCTATGGAAAAAGAGGTGGAGCTTGGAAAATCCTTCATAGGGTTTTTAGCAGACTTCCTGGAGCCAGTGTGGTGTAGTGGTTAAGAGAGGTAGACTCGTAAGCTGGTGAACCGGGTTCGCGTCTCCTCTCCTCCACATACAGCTGCTGGGTGACCTTGGGCCAGTCACATTTCTTTGAAGTCTCTCAGCCCCACTCACCTCACAGAGTGTTTGTTGTGGGGGAGGAAGAGAAAGGAGAAGGTTGGCTACTTTGAGACTCCTTAAAGGGAGTGAAAAGCGGGATATCAAATCCAAACTCTTCTTCTCAAGATGTTGTTGGGCTACAACTTCCAGCATCCCTGATGATCGACCACACGCTTCTGATGGGAGTTGGAGTATGGTTACCAGATTTTTTTTTTTTCAATTAATCCGGGGACACTTTTTTTTTTTTAACTGAGTAGCAACAGGGAGTCAGTAGTGGGGATGGTGAGGCAAAAGACCCTGGGCCCAAGCACACATGCATATTGTATAAAGGTGCAAAGCCCTTCTTTCACACCCCGTGAAACATAAATATGCAGAGGTTTTTGAAAACTGGGCAACGGCCGCCTGTCCACAACTCCTGAGCCTCCCTGATCAGTCAAAACAAAGGGGGAAGGGGGCAGAAGATCGGGGAAGGCTTGGGAATCACGGGCAGGCAGTGTGCCGTTGCCCAGTTTTAAAAAAACTCTGCGCCCCTCCTGGCAACGGCCCCCTGCCCGTGACTCCTGAGCCTCCCCCAATCTGTCAAAACAAAGGGGGAAAGGGGCAGGAGATCTGTACCACCAGACGTCCCTGGTTCCCCTTCAGCAGTGGTGGCGGCAGCGAGCAGCTCCTGAAGTCAGCCAGAGCCAACTGCGCTACCAGGCTGGCTCCGGGCTGCTGAGGCTGCCGCTGCCATGTTTTCCAGGTACAGATTTGCAAATCTGGGGACATTCCAGGGACGGAATTTGTCCGGGGACAGATTTGCAAATCCAGGGACTGTCCCCAGGAACTGGGGACGTCTGGTAACCCTAAGTTGGAGTCAAACAACATCTGCAGGGCACCATGTTGAGGAAAACAAATTTGAGTACAGAAAGCGGTCATTTTTGTCCTTATGCATCTGAATGTTTTTAAACAGGTATGTCTATGTTTTTAGCACTGTTCATGAGTTCAAACAGTGCATGTGGACATAAAGAATTGTGGATGGAGCTGAGTATGCCAGCTCTGACCCCAGCAATTATATTCCTGACCTTCTTGGATTGCAGAGGAAGTTCTGAAGGGAATTCTTCACACGCCCATGGACCCTCCTGCCAAGCAATTGGTTTTATCTCTTGTCTTTTTACCAGAAGAAGAATGCTGTGTACATATTTGCCGAGAGAAATTATGCCTGTGCAAGTGTTGACCTACCTACTTTGTGTCTCTTTTTCCATGGAACCAACCAGGCAATTATATTGTATAGCACACAGAATATTCCACATGGCAGCCATTAGCAGCGAACACGGCTTATGGGAAGCAGGCATGCCATACTCTCTGGGAAGTTGCTCTGAATAAACAGGCAGCTGCATTTTAAACAAACTCGCTTCCTGTGTGATCCTTCAGTCCCCAATACATCTAGCAATGATGCCAGAGGCTCAGATAACAATAGCAAGGCAAAGTTTGCATTCCAAAGGATATACACAATAGCTCACATAAAAATAGCCCAACCAATTGTTCACAGTTTGGGAGAAGAGAGCATGAAGCACCTGCTTGGATTAGTCAAAGGAAGAGCAATTGATTTCTCCTACTACAACAGGCTCAATCCCGGAATGGAGCTACTGCGGGGGGTGGGGTGGGGACACACAGAGTAAGTCTTTCACCAATTTAATTCCTAAGCACAAATGCAGGGCCAATAGAACTGTAATACGTATGGGGTTGCTCGTGTGTAAACTGCCGCCTCTCCAGGCTAAATTGCCTTGTTAAACCTTTCTGACTGCACAGCCCTTCTCTCCGTGGCTGCCTCAGTCGCTGGCAGAACCATCAGTGGGCGTTTCTTAAACCTCTTCCAACATAAAAGTTGTTTGACGCCCAGTCTCCTCCTACTCTCACTGCGCAGAAGTCTTCTGCGCAGAGAGGGCATGGGTAGCGGAGGACCTGTGCTCTCCCCGCTGGTGTCCAGTGAAGAGTCCTGGAGCCCTCTCGCCGATTCCCCCCTCTGCCCCCCTTTATCCCTGGTGTTGCGCTGATTTGCTTCCCCCTCTACTGAGCTGCCTCTCTCCCTGCTGGGCCCTTCTCCAGCATCATCTGAGAGCCTTCTCTTCGCCTCTAGCTCCGATGTCAGTTCCCTGACAAGAACCTTATCTTAAGAGACAGAAAAGTCACACACACATAATTCAATTTTCAGTTCACTTCATTCTGAGAACAACTATAATAGAACATAGCTGCAACCAGAATGATGATGATGATGATGATGATGATGATGATGATGATGATAAAGCTGTAATTCAATATTGACTTTAGGGGAACGTGAAACAATAGCAGTTGGTTCCAAGCATTTAGTGATTCTGCCAATCACTTTATGCAGTGGTACTATAGCAATAAAAATGCATGCAACTGACACACTTGGGATATTTACAACTTCAGTGTGATACACATCATTCCACACTGGTGTGTGTAGGGGGTGTGTGTGGACTGGAACATTTGCACATTTCTCTCTTGAAATGAGAAGGATGAAGTCTGTCTCAAAATAGTTAAAGTATTTTCATGGTTTAGTTAGAAAATTGATATCCATTTAAGGTTTTTTGTTTTTACAAAAATCTGATCATGGGCCTTATTTATTTATTACTTTCAATAGGTGGCAGTACATTCCAACATGGAAAAGTGGAATGTGGAGTGGAAAACACAGCGTTGTGTTGATGGAACACAATAAGATCCATGAAGTCCAACATTCTGCTTCAGACCTTTTGAAAACCTTTAGAGCACAAACTAACTTTTGCAACAGAGAAGTCATTAAAAATTGCCCTTCCCAATATCTAACACTACTTGAGGGATCCCATCTACCACTTGATTTTGCACAAAAAAAGAGAGGTGAAGACAAAGCTCAGATACATTGCTTCTCGATTCCTATGGCATTTGGGAGACCCATTTTCAAATTCTTACTCATCCATGATGAAGAAAGGGGATGTCACGAAGGGATGTCACTCCTTGGCAGAGCGCATGTTCTAGGATGAAAGGTTCTTGGTTCAATCCCCACTATCTCCAGGTAGGACAGGGAAAGAGCCCAGCCTGAAACCTTGAAGAGTTTATGCCAGTCGGTGTAGTTGATACTGTGATAGATAAATCACCCGACTCAGTATAAGGAAGCTTCATTGTTTGAGGTTGGGAGACTGGTTTTTGCACAGCAGTCCAGTGAGCCCACTACAGAAGCTGAATTTCAGCCCTTCCCTCTCCATTCGTAATACACCAAGCAAGACAAAGTCTTCGAAGTTAGGAAACTTTATATGTCCTGACCATAATGATATGGCCCACATATCATTAAATTTCCAGCGTAGTGGGTAAGGTCTCAATAGACTTGCGACTGCATACCTCAATGGACTTCATGGAGAGCTACAGCCACCTAATGAGTTTTTAAAAACCTGAGTGATGAAGACTATAATGTACAACTTGCAGGTTTGGGGGAAATTAATCAAAAGAGGAAATGTTTTTATGAAATACTGTCAAAAGTCTCCATATTTCAAAGCTATGGTAAGATTAACATTAAAAGACAAGGGGTAATTTGTCTTGGCAAATTGACAAACCAGAGGCTTATCATCTGATTTTCCTAGGCATGGACCTAGCAGCCTCAGCCTCAAAGAGCACTTTCCTTTGTCAAGATGTTCACCTACTACAAAATGATGTTATTATGAAAAAGCAGACAGCGACTATATTTCAGTCCATTTTTATCTCCTTCTGGCTGTTAAAACTTGGGAAACCAAATGGCATCAGCCATAACACACTGCTCAGAGCCTTCCTTATTAACCAATTTGGGAGATGTGTAGAAAGCCCTTATAACAGGGTTCATTAACTGGAATATGTGGCAATAAATGTCCCCTGTCATAACACCCGAGCATAAAAGGCGCCTTCCCAGCAGCATGAGAGCTTGCACCTATTTGTGGAAAACCCATTGTGAACATTTGCTTTGTGAAGCCTTCAGAGGGCTCTGGGATCTTCAGAGTGGCGGGAACGAGTTTAATTATGACTTCTGTGACTTTACTTATTGGTTATGGTATTGGCTAGAGGAACATGGAGAACCAATACTCCTTAACAGGCACATATGGATTTTTTAAAAGAGGGAGGAAGAGGGAGAGAGATTGAAATGAAAATGGTGTAAAGATTCAGATACTTGTTAACAACCCATTTGTGCAAATGTCTATTTTTTATGAATGCACTTTTCTTGCATAGGTAGATGCTGCTCGAATGTGCTGAAATGAAGATCATTAAAAGAGCTACTATTAGGGATGAACTGACTTTTAGTAAGTTTTGATTGTCAAAGGAATTTTCCCTCTAGAGAAGGTACCAGTTTTTAGTGAAAAATGAAGGGAGCCTATGTGAATCTCTCTCTCTTCCAGGCAGTTGTGGAATAACAACAACAACAACAACAACAACAACAGGAAGTGCAATTAGGCTGTGGTATGAAGAACCTTGATGAGTGAAAAGCATTTACCAGCAACTTTGTGGACACCACTATAAAATGCTTGAAATTGTGGGGTGTCTGTTTGAAAAATGCTCGCTACAGGGCTATGGACATGTTATGCTGTATGCAGATAAAATGAATCTGTACACATGAAAACATGTTTGGGTTAATGGTTGTATATGTATATGACAAACCTAGACAGCGTCTTAAAAAGCAGAGACGTCACCTTGCCAACAAAGGTCTGTATAGTTAAAGCTATAGTTTTCCCAGTAGTGATGTATGGAAGTGAGAGCTGGACCATAAAGAAGGCTAATCGCCGAAGAATTGAGGCTTTTGAATTATGGTGCTGGAGGAGACTCTTGAGAGTCCCAAGGACTACAAGAAGATCAAACCTATCCATTCTGAAGGAAATCAGCCCTGAGTGTTCACTGGAAGGACAGATCCTGAAGCTGAGGCTCCAATACTTTGGCCACCTCATGAGAAGAGAAGACTCCCTGGAAAAGACCCTGATGTTGGGAAAGATGGAGGGCACAAGGAGAAGGGGACGACAGAGGACGAGATGGTTGGACAGTGTTCTTGAAGCTACCAGCATGAGTCTGACCAAACTGTGGGAGGCAGTGGAAGACAGGAGTGCCTGGCGTGTTCTGGTCCATGGGGTCACGAAGAGTTGGACACGACTAAACGACTAAACGACTAAACAACAAATGTGCTGGATGTAAAAGCAAGGAAATAGACTGAACTCCTCAAAAATGTGGAATAAAGCAATGTAACCTCCTTGTTGCATATCACTGTCCCTGGCAGTGGTGTGTGGTCAATTTTTTTATAGGGGAACAGTTAGGGCCAGAGGCACCAGCTTGCGAGGGCGATTGGGCGGGACAACATTGCATGTGTGACGTTGCGACGTCCTGATGTCATATGTACGAGCATTGCACCTTCCTCCTTAAGCCAGACAGAAACTTCCCAGGCTTTGGGAAGGAGGCACCAGGTCTCTGACAGAATGCTGGAGCCATGCTGCCTCCTTCCCAAAGCCAGGCAGGCTTTGGAAAGGAGGCGAGATGGTTTTTGGACCCTTTAGGGGACTAGACTGGTTCCCCTAGTCCACTAACTGCGAGCTGCTAGTCCCTGGAGTGCATGGGCTGACTTATACCACATCTGTGTAGAGCAGTCCTGACTTGCACCTTTGATCGCCTTTTGGCAGACTTTGACGTTCTGATCCTATGGATTGTTTTGGACATAGCAATGAAGATGTCTTCATTTCTACATTTTGTGAGTGCTGCAAGATCTTCTTGTCTGAAGGGGCTCATATCAAGGGAGTTTGCTACTTGGGACATGATAATCTCATGACTCTCTCAAGGCAAATCTTAAGAAAAGAAGCATAAACACTGACAACTGGGAAACACTGGCCTGTGAGTCCTCCAATTGGAGAACAGCCTTTATCAAAGGTGTCAGGGGTTTTGAAGATGCTCAAACTCAGGACGAAAGGGAGAAACACACTAAGAGGAAGGCACGCTTGGCAAACCTTCACCCTGATCAACTCCAACCTGGAAACCTATGACCCCACTGTGGAAGGACGTGTGGATCCAGAATTGGCCTCCACAGTCACTTACGGACTCAGTGTAAAAACCATGTTTATGGAAGACAATATTACTCAGCTACGAGTGATCGCCAAAGAAGATAAAATGCATGAGTGCCTTGAAGTTCACCAAGGGCTGTATGGGCTTTCAATGATGAGTCTCTCCCTCCTGCCCCATGATGTTGAACAGCTAACTTATCTGATCAAGTTGTAAGGATAAAAGGAGACAAGACTGCAATGCATCCTGAACTCCTAGGGCAGAGTCAGAAAGAATTGTGAAAATAGTTGAACATTGTGTCAAAGCAAGGTCTTGTTATTTATTGTTAAAACATATCATTCTATAATATTTAAGCAGTTTTGATTGAGAGGTGCCCTGTGTAGATATGAGAAGCCTTGACATAGGTGCCCAAAACAAACAAAAATGGTCTCAGAAATGCCCATATGAAAAATAAGTAGTCATTTATTTTCATAGGGACAAACGCTATGGCAGCAATTGTTACTGCAGATAAAATAACCCTACTAGATTATACTGGCAATTCCAGCTAACCCAAATTCATGTCGAAGGCCAAGGAAATCAACACCCCTTAAGCTATTATGCTTACTCGACCATATTGTTATAATCAACTTTTTTTTCCAGATATAGCTGAATAAGCCAAGATTTATTAGACACCTTCAGCAAGAAGCTTGGGGGGAGAAATCTTTAAATAACATTTACAAGTGTAAATGTCAAGACCAGAACAAATACATGCTGTAACCACTATCTCTATCTGAGGTAATTTCAGAATAACTCCTACACAGCGTTTTGATGTAAATGATGCCCTTGAGGGCTGTCAAAAATATTGATGACATTTCCCTATACATTGTGAAGTGTGTGCATAGCCCTCAATGCACTCACTATCCTTATGGAGTTAGTGACCATTATGCTGTATTCCACTGTACAGTAAATAACCTTTCAGGTGAAAAATAACAGCTGTGCCAAGATAGATTGAATTGGTCGCCATTGCAGCTCTGAGAATGCATAACAGAGTATAGGCGCTTGAGCAAAATAGATTTGCTAGTCTGGGAGCTAACGGTCAATCAATAACAGCATGTGTTATGAAAATTTTGTGTATGTATTTTACATACATGCAGGAGTTTCAGTTTGTTTTTTTAAAAAACAAAAACAAAAATTTAACCTCTAAAAGTTTGGTAATTCTTCCAGATACCCACTACAGAGGTCATTCTAATCTTTTAAGAGATAAACTCAGATAAAGACAAGAGTGATGCAATATGGTTTGTTCTCCCCACATGAATGAGACATAGTAAGCCTGAAAGTATTGAGAGGTGGGATTATCATGGCAAATTATAATGCATTATCGTGGCAAATTATACTGCATGTTTAGAACTATTTGTGGTCCTGCAGCCTGCCCCGTGAGCTCTTGCTCGTGATCAGGACAGGAGCGTGATTTCAGTTCAGATCTTCTGAAGTTCAAGGTATCAGGGAGCGTCAGTGGGAGCTGCTGCCTACACCTGCAAACAAGGAAAGACCTGCCTCCATCATTGGCTGAGTGAGATACAGCTGCTCGGCTGCACTCCCTTGTTTGACTGGGAGCTGTTGCCTAGAATGCAGAGGTTGAGGGACAAGATTGGGAAAGACCAATTGCTTGATTTCAATTTGAATCTAAGGCTGTGACTATGGGAGAAGCAAGACCTCTTGGGGTGTGAATGCTGTGTGGCTCTCCATCATAGGCTCAGGTTGTATATGTGTGTAAATAAACCATATATCATAAAGATACCACAGTCTCCGCTGTCCCTCATTCCAAGGAAACTGAACCTTGGGTATATGCTTTGAACCCCTGGAATTTCGCACTGCTTGGAGACTAGGGTGGCATGCAACAATATTATGGGTGACTTACAGCATTTATTAGTCTCTCTCTTACCCTGCTGTTGTTTTGTTTTCCAACTGTCAGGAGAACATATTCTATTTTACAATGTTGAATCTGCTAAATCCAACCTTGCTCTCTGCTATTGTGCACTGTTCGCCAGGACAAACAAACACACAAACATCTGTGCATAGCAAGTGTAACATATATTCTTCAGCAGCTTCCATTGTAATCTATTTGAATTTACACCCTAGGTGGCCAAAACAGAAAATCCATCTGTTTTAGAATTGCTTCCTCCAAAATATATTGGTAAGTAAGCCAACTAGCAAACTAAGTTAAAACCTCTGCCTGAAACAAACAAACGAATGCTCCCCCCAAAAAAATCAGGTCTGTGGTGTGCTATTTGTTTGGATTTATGTGAACACTGGGAAGCACTTTGAACTGGTGATTAAATCATTACAAATATCACAGCATGCTTCCCACTGTCCCAAGAGGTAGAGCTGCAGAGTTTAATTTCCTGTGGATGAGAGAGCACTGAAACACCAATGCCATTGTAATATCTGTATTATTTACAGACATGAAAAGCAGGTTAAAATGGTACCTAGTGGGCTCCTCTAGCAGGCAGCAAGTCATTGATATTGTATCATTCCCCAGCAATATTGACCCTTGCAGCTTTCATGCTGCTTCTTGGCATGATCAGTGAGATCTGCAGTAGATCAGTAGATCAGTGAGATCTGCAGGACCATCAAGAGGCAGGTAAAGTGTGTACAGATGTACCCAGCCTGCAGCCATTTGGTAGGAGAACTTTCAGAATTCTCCACTGGTGAAGCTCTTACATGGGGAGTGTAATGCATAGCCAGGTTATTGGGTACCAGTATAACAAGTTCAAACCTAGGCAGCATCTTAAAAAGTAGAGACATCACCTTGCCAACAAAGGTCTGTATAGTAAAAGCTATGGTTTTCCCAGTAGTGATGTATGGAAGTGAGAGCTGGACCATAAAGAAGTCTGATCGCCGAAGAATTGATGCTTTTGAATTATGGTGCTGGAGGAGACTCTTGAGAGTCCCATGGACTGCAAGAAGAACAAACCTATCCATTCTTAAGGAAATCAGCCCTGAGTGGTCACTGGAAGGACAGATCGTGAAGCTGAGGCTCCAATACTTCGGCCACCTCATGAGAAGAGAAGACTCCCTGGAAAAGACCCTGATGTTGGGAAAGGCTGAGGGCACAAGGAGAAGGGGACGACAGAGGATGAGATGGTTGGATAGTGTTCTTGAAGCTACCAGCATGAGTTTGACCAAACTGCGGGAAGCAGTGGAAGACAGGAGTGCCTGGTATGCTCTGGTCCATGGGGTCACAAAGAGTCGGACATGACTAAACAACAACATAACAAGTTCTAGGGCACCATATTTTACTGTCGAGCAGAGGAGCAAGGAGGCATGTGGGATCTCTCTGCATGCAGCCAGTAATTTACTGAACCTGAAATCTGAAATGAGACAGTCCAGCAACAGTTCCACGGATTTTCCTGATCTTGTTTCTGCAACAAAATACCCAATAAAACATTACACTTCAGAACAAGCACATTCCTGCACTAGCACAGCCTTTTGTCACTTAAGTTTCTTGGATGTTTCCCATTCCTGCTATGTATATTTTTTCTATTTGAATGCTTTTATTGGGTTTTCCATTGTTCTCACTAAATACTGTAAATTGCCATTGGATCTTATTGGTGAAGTGTGTTTTTTTAAATTAAAAAAAAAATCAAATAAATAAGCAGAACATAAAACTAAAGTCCATGCCACACAGCATGATGACATTAGGCTTGGTACCTGAGAATTCTTTTCCATTTTAAATTATGCCTATCCAAAAAGTCACTCAGAAAATGGGGATCAGGCTTGCAGTTGTCAAGGCAAGGCAGTGCTATGTTTGGGAGGAAATGAGATTGGCCATTTATTGGAATGGTCTGTGCACTGGGCACAACTATCATTCCTACTGTCGCCCCCATTCATGGCAGCTCTATTAAGACGAAAAATGTCTGAGATCTCTTTGGTCTATGCGACATAGCCAAGGAGCAGAGGTGCAAGAAAAATACTTTAATAAAAATGGCACCATTACCGAGTTTTCAATTTGAGCTTCAGTTATCCACTGGTGCCTTTTACTAGACACAAGTGTGTTTTCTTCTGTAATAGGTAATGGCAGGAAAGTGGGATATCTGCCGTGCATTGCACCATTGATATACTTCTGAATATTGTTAACACATAGTCTGCTGAGAGAGATGAACAGAGGACAATTGTGGTTGGGGAAGAGAAGAGAGATGCACTGTTAAAAGATTAAGCGTGACACCATCATATTAATGTTTGGTCAGAAGTAAGATATTGGAGGAAACTGATTTTCCAGACCCATTTCAGTTGGGGCTTAGGGCTGGTTTATACACAGAAACGGCTTTGTTCACCTTGTATGATTACCTCTGTAAAGAGAGAGGCAGCAGAAATATGTCCATTTTAATTCCCCTCAATCTCTTAAAAGGTAAAAGGAACCCTGACCATTAGGTCCAGTTGTGACCGGCTCTGGGGTTGCAGCGTTCATCTCACTCTATAGGCCGAGGGAGCCGGCGTTTGTCCGCAGACAGCTTCCGGGTCACGTGGCCAGCATGACTAAGCCGCTTCTGGCGAACCAGAGCAGCAGACGGAAATGCCGTTTACCTTCCCGCTGGAGCGGTCCCCATTTATCTACTTGCACATGACGTGCTTTCGAACTGCTAGGTTGGCAGGAGCAGGGACTGAGCAACGGGAGCTCACCCCGTCGCAGGGATTCGAACTGCCGACCTTCTGATCGGCAAGTCCTAGGCTCTGTGGTTTAACTCACAGCGCCACCCGCGTCCCCCTCAATCTCTTAGTGGCTTTCAATACCATTCACTACGGTATCCTTCTGGAGCAACTGTCTGAGTTGGAGTGGCACTGTTTTGCGTTGGTTATGGTCCTACCTGGATGGTCATTTCCAGAGGGTGATGTATTGGGAGTGCTATTTGGCCCCGTCAAGTCTTCAATGTGGTGCTTCTTAGAGTTCACTGTTATCCTCTATATTGTTTAACATCTGCATGAAACTGCTGAGTGGGGTCATCTGGAGTTTTGGGGTATGTTGATGACACACAGCTCTTCTCCTTTACAAGTGTGGCAGTGGAAGTGCTGGACCAGTGTCTTGCCTCAGTAATGGACTGGAAGAGAGCCAACAAACTGAAGCTCAGTCCAGATAACACTGAGACACTCTTAGTGGGTTGTTCTCTAGACCAGGTGGGTGGGAGGTTGCCTGCTCTTGATGGGGTTACACTCCCTCTGAAGGAGCAGGTACATTGCTTGGGGGCACTCTTGGATCATCTGCTGTCAGTTGAGGCTCAGGTGTCCTCGGTGGTGTGGAGTGCCTACTCTAAGCTTTGGCCAAGCTGTGCTGCCATCTGGACAGGGAAAGCCTAACTTCCATTGTCTATGCTCTTCCAACTTCTAGGTTATATTCTATGTGGAGTTGCTTCTGAAGATGGTTCAGGAATTTCAGCTGGTGCAGAATTTGGCAGCCAGGTTGCTCACTCAGGAAAAACTTTCTGAATATATAATACTGATCCTGGCCTGACTGCACAGGCTGCCAATCAGTTTCTGGGCCCAATTCAAAGTGCTGGTTTTGACCTATAAAGCCTTAAATGGCTCAGGGCTGCAATACTTCCAGGACCGTCTCTCGACCTTTTAATCATTCTGGACCCTGCGATCATCATCCGAGGCCCTTCTTAGTATGCCCTCTCCACAAGAGGTCAGGAGGGTGGCAGCATGAGAACAGACCTTTTCTGTGGTGGCTCCCAATTGGTGGGATGTTCTTCCCAGGGAGACTCACCTGGCACCATCTATATATATCTTTAGGCACCAGGCAAAAATATTTCTCTAGGCATTTAGCAGATTAAAAGAAACCAGTGGTCTTTTAAATGTGTTTGTGGGAGAAGTTTGGAGTTCTTTTGTTACGTATTTTGTGTTCTCATTTTGTACTTTTATGTTATAAAATGCCCTGTGATATTCAGATGAAGGGTGGTGTACAAATTTATACAACAGCAACAGCAACAGGAAGTATGTATAGGACTGCAGCTTTAGGGGGTAATTCTGCGCTCACTAACTTGAGAATAACACCCATTGAACACTTTGGGAATTACTTAACAAACATACTTAAGATTGGGCTCCATATCATCTTTCGTTTCTAGGGTCAGCCTTTGACTTTTATCTTACTTGACAGCTAGTGTGTGATAGCATTGATTATTTTAATTCATTTTCCCAATGTAAAATAATTCAACCGATCCTCCAGTGGGCTGCACAGAATATGGAAGGGGCAGAAGTGACATCAATGAATTCATGTCAAATTAGTTTGCAAAGTGGGTATGAGTATGAGAGAGACAGATCACATGATTCCTACAGACCCAAATCCACATATGCCAATACTGAAGTGGCCTAAAATTAGGATTGCCGAAGAGCTGCAATTTCCTGTTTCCAAAGTGACAACTGCATATTTGATGTTGATAATTGGTCTCAGCAAGCAATAGTTTTACAAACAAATTCCATGGATTTTACCCTCCCCTGGTCAAAAAAAAAAGGGGGGGGGGAGAGAAGAAGAGTTCTATACCATTCCATCAATTGTGCTGCAGCAATTCAGAGCACCATTAGGTGTGGGCTCTTAACATATCCAATTGCCTGGTCTGTTCTTTTGAATGGGGAACAATGAGAGATAGTCTGGCATGATGCACAATAGCCTGCTCTGGGCATTGAATGGGCAGTTGTGTATAATATACACAATAGATTGCAATCACAATTCAGGAACTGCAAGACTCCTGTCAGTGTGGTGAAGACCGCACATCCCCTTTTGTGGATCAGTACAACCCTCCAGCCCTAATACAATGCTAGCATTCAGGATGTTGAAAATATGAAAGGTTTAATACACCTGTGCTTAAAAAGCAAATTGAAGGATTATTATTTCTTGGCTGCAGCTAGGATGACCAAATGTAAAGGAGGACAGGATCCCTGTATCTTGACTAAATGTATAGAGAAGATGATTTCGAAAGATTTTTCACCATTATGTGACAAGCTATATCTGCCAAAAAAAAAATTCTTTTTCTACACAACTCTTCAAGGCCTTTCTCTCCAATTTGTATCCACTTGCCCTGTTGGTGCAAAGATGGCTCCTGCTAACTACCATATTCTTTAGCCATAAAGATACCATAATTTAGGTTAAATGAAGACAGGGTCAGAACAGATGCAGATAATTACACTACAGAAGGGTCCATTATTTGGCGCAAGTGTTATTCTATTGAGCCCTATTGAAATTGAGCCCTGTTTGATATGGTGTAACTTGCTATTATAGTCACCATGAATTTGTAATGGATGAAGTAATTCTCTAAAGGAGCCCAAAGTTGCAGAGCAAGTGCACCAGTGTTTTTGGCATATAAAGGCTTGGAAGTATTCCAGCAGAGGGGATTGTTGTCACTCCAACTGTTCCTTTTGTTTTCAGAAAGGTGAATTCAAAAGAAATGATAGTTCTTTCTTGAGATGAAGATTTGCGCCAGCCAGTGTACTGTTATGCAGGAAAATATCTGCTCTAAAGGCCATGTCACACTGCTTTAAGGTAAAGGTAAAGGGACCCCTGAACATTAGGTCCAGTTGTGACCGACTCAGAGGTTGAGGCGCTCATCTTGCTTTACTGGCCGAGGGAGCCGGCGTACAGCTTCCGGGTCATGTGGCCAGCATGACTAAGCTGCTTCTGGGGGACCAGAGCAGCGCACGGAAACACTGTTTACCTTCTCGCCAGAGTGGTACCTATTTATCTGCTTGCACTTTGACGTGCTTTCGAACTGCTAGGTTGGAAGGAGTAGGGACCGAACAACGGGAGCTCACCCCGTCGTGGGGATTCAAACCGCCGACCTTTTGATCGGCAAGTCCTAGGCTCTGTGGTTTAACCCACAGCGCCACCCGCGTTCCCCTGTATGGAGGTTAGGTTATAGTAATTTGTGGAGTGATTACAGAACAATGGCCATTCATCCTGATTTGCTTTGGGGATGTTTGGAAAAGGTCTCTCTCCCTCTCTCTCTCTCTGGTGTTTTTGTTACTCTAAAATGAAAGAGCACTTTCATCCACTTTGATTGCAGAACACTAAATTCCCAGTATGTGCTTGAATCCCTTCCTTAAAATACTGCCATCAAGGAGCTGAGATCGGGTCGCAACACCCTGCCAAATGTATATTGTTGCAATGAGCCCATCTCAGGCAATCAGCAAGGCTGGGCTGGCAACTGTGACATTACACAATGAGGCATGTCTGTTTTCAGTGCACCTATGGCTGCCCCCCATGTGACTCCAGACATGAGACAGGAAGCCAGCCATGCTCCTCTATTAGCATCACTGCAACACCGAGTAATACCAACAGTGGCTGTTGTTGAGCATGGTGCCCATTTCAAACTTTCCACTGCTCCTGATAATGCAGTGTCCCAAATCAGGAGGATGGTTCTACTCCCATTCAAGTGAAGCAAGTACAAGTCCCTTACAAACCTACCCATCTAACACAGGAAAGTCAGGGCCAATGTGCATGCAGGTGGATGGATACAAGGTTTGCACAGTTTGAGATTCAGGTAAATGCCTGGAATGGCTCTCTCTACCCAATATGCGCTTGGCACAATATGTCTAATGAAACAAACTGCTGCGGCCAGGCTGAGTGGGATATCTGGATGTGCACATGTTGCACATGTGCAGAGGGAACTCTGCTGGCTGCTGATTAGCCACTGAGTCATGTTCAATGTTTTGTTACTAATGTATACAGCCCTGGATAACTCAGGAATGGGTTGCTTGCCCCTGTATACACTTGTGAGATCATTTTGATCACCTGGCGGAAATTTACTTGTGGCACCAAACCTTATTCTTATCAAAGGATAGTGACCTGAAAGCAAGTACTTTAAAAAAAAAAAAAAATTATTAAGTTTAACAATAAAAAACAGACAACCACAAGAAAAAACAATAAAAACACAGGGAAAATATAAAACATAACAATACAAGGTATCACAATACAGTAATACAAACATTTAACTTAACAAGGGAAAAAGAAAAAGTCAATACACACACAAAAATGTAAAACACAAATCACTCTTTTCTAATTTATTGTCTTTAATTAACTTATTTTCCTGACTTCCTCACGCCTCCCTTTTTTGTATCCCTTTTTAACAATTAGTTCAGCAAATTCATATCCTTATCCTTACTTATTTTACCTCCCAAATTTATAATTTCGATTTTTTATCTATCTTGTTACTAGAACCCCTTCATTTCATTTCAATGTCAGAAAGCAAGTACTTTTCACCCTTTTCCCTGGACTTTGGAGGAGGAGGAGGAGTTTGGATTTGATATCCCGCCTTTCACTCCATTTAAGGAGTCTCAAAGCGGCTAACAATCTCCTTTCCCTTCCTCCCCCACAACAAACACTCTGTGAGGTGAGTGGGGCTGAGAGACTTCAAAGAAATTAAAATTGGGAATTTTTGTTTTGTTTTCAATACCCGTTTTTCATACTGTTTTACATTGTGTATGTGTGTTCTTACTGATTTGGAGATATTTTATGGTTTAAAGTAAATAAAATAAACTCTTGGTACACAGCACTCATGCACCCAAACCAATGAAACTTTTAAAATTACATAAATGTGGATGGAAGAAAAATTTAGGGTGCAGAATGGGCTCCCCCTTTTTCTTTCTAGAAACTAAAACTCTGGATGATCCCTAAATTCTGGACAGCTCAGTTGGCAACTGTAGGTGCTTGAGAAGAAATATGGTCCGTGTCAAAATGTCATGACACTGTTTTGAGAAAAAACACACACTTATTATTTTTTAAATGCTCCAAGCTAGGGATATATATATAGGTGCTATTGAAATAATTAATTTACATAATTCTAGCTCTGGCATTCTAGCAGATTCCCTGAATGTATCCTATAGTCTTTGGCCATCGTCTTGACATCGTCACACTATCTCTACAGACATAATTTGACATTTTAATGTCATCTCCATAGGCTATCATCTTGACTAATTAAGTGCTGTCAACATAGATTTCTTCTGACATTCTTCTGCATCAGGACATTGTCTCCGAAGACTTCAGCCAAAACTACTGTGAAAACTTTTTTAGGAGGTAGTGAAGGACAGAGACTCCAAAGAGAAAGATAAAGAGAGAGAACTATCGGGTACGATAGATCAGCTGGATACAATTTTGCATGAAGAAACCATTTCTTTTCTTTCATCCCTCATCCAGCCTCTAGAACAAGCCTCCACAGGTCACAAAACTGAAGAAAGCCCAGCAGCTGTACACAATGACAGCCATCTTGTTTCTCCCCTCCACTTTTTGCAGTCTTAGTCAGGGACTAAAACCAGGCACAATTACTGTAAATCTGCACCATACATGACTTCACAGGCTACTGTTGACTTGGCTGCTCTTGTTATGCAGGTCATTAAATACAGAGACTTACTTCTAAGTAGACATGTTTACCTTTGTACTGAAAGTTAATAATACAGTGAATTCTACATGAGTGTCTAGACTGCAGATTAGGAGACATGCCTAAAACTATTTGCATTTGCCATTTTAGGGGACAGGAGACCTTTAACGCCCATCCACACTTACTGTGTGTATTAACATTAAATGATGTAACAAAATTTTATTTCGAATTGAGGCACAATAGACAGAGGTAATGGGTTTGTGTCAGCGCTATTATTATTGACATATTAAAGCTACCATGGCAATTTTTAGAAAGGAAGCAGAGCTGATCATGAAGGGGGTGGGTGGGTTACTCATTTGTTTATGGAACAAAGTTAATTAAAAAGGGCTTTCATATCCCGTGTGAATTATTGAGAAATTAAATCTTAGCCCATAAGAACAAAAGTCTGATAGCCAGCTGCAGATCACAATGTTAATCAAGAGAATGATGGTTCGTGAAAGTACCAAGAGGCAAAACAGGATGAGAAACAGCTCTGCTGCTCCTCAAAGCCTGGGAGGGCTTGGCACCAAGTTCCCCTTCTGAGAAATTCTTCCACCCTTCCTGGTTTTTGGAACTCCCTTCTCTGGAACCAACTTAGCAGAAGAGACCTTGGTATGTTGCAGGATAGCTGGTCCCACCTCTTCCCACCTGCCCAATGAAAATAATAATAATAATAAATAATAAATTTTATTTATACCCCTCCCCAGCCAAGGCCGGGCTCAGGGCGGCCAACAACCAGTAATAAAAACGAGCTGAATGAATACAACTTAAAAACAAGATTAAAATACAACATTAAAACAATTAAAATGCAGCCTCATCACAGGAGGAGAAAAGAAAATGAAAGAGGGGGAGGGAATCAAACTGACTCCAAGCCAAAGGCCAGGTGGAACAACTCTGTCTTACAGGCCCTGCGGAAAGAAATCAGATCCTGCAAGGCCAGAGCCAGTGTTGAAAAGGCCCTGGCTTTGGTTGAGGCTAATCTGGCTTCCTTAGGGCCCAGGACCTCTAGGGTGTTGCTATTTATGGACCTTAAGGTCCTCCATGAGGCAGTCCCATAGGTGTGAGGGTCCTAGGCCGTGAAAACAGAGTCAGTTGTAGCTGCTGGCATCCAGAAAGGAGATCACCAACATATGCCAGGCAGACCTGGGTTGAGCTGGGTGTGGAATTGGGCTGAGCTGGGTGTGGACAAGGTAGGATGCTGCTGTGCTGCTATCCCACAACTTAGCTGCAGCTTGAAACAGATAGGCAGAGGTGGAGCCAACAAAGCCAACTTGCCAAACAACTGCCACAGATGCATTTTCGTGCTGCAAGAAAATAACTCACCTTGAGCCTGCTCCTCATTTGATTTCAAGTTTTGTAAGCACCTCACATGAAGCCAAAATGAAGCTTCCGGAACCAAGCCCTCCATGGGCTCCATTCCATCTCGGATGCCTGAATGTACAACAAACACATGAAAAATAGTTTCTAAGCATTCATGTGCCATTAGAATAGAAACAAGACATTTACTGCATTTACTGTTGACTCACAAATAATAATAAGGCTATTCTTGTTCACTTGTACCACCTCAATCTCAATCCTTTATTGGCATATAGACAAAATTCAGAAAGGTTCAGTACAATACAATCACTCATCAAAATCTGCATCTTACAATTAAAATACCATTGTATAACATCCATGAATCCTCACTGTGCGTTGCAGAAACCTGGCTATGATCTGCATTTTATCCCCATCCTGGGTAAACGTTAGGAAGGCTACCTTACATTCATCTGACTGTCTGACACTAACAATTGCTACCTAGACCCAATCCACCATCTTTCTTGCTGCCTTATTTCTTGCGTTCAGTTATCACGTGGGTAAAGTATGTGCACAACCATGTATACACACATCACACCGAACTCAGAAGTGACCTGGAAACATCCTAAAGACATCACTAAAAGGGAGGAGCAGGGGTAGAGCAAAGCAGAGCAGGGGGGTGGAAAGGCTGTTTGCAGGCTTTTTCAATGGGTTTCAATTATATGTGATTTCACCAATGCATGCAGTGCCTCGGAACGTCACCTCCGTGTAAATGGGAGGCTGCCTTAGTCATTTACTCTGCAATAGTCCTCCCATACTGAATTAAAATAAAAGTTGTTTAAAAATTATGGACCCCAATTGCTGAAGCTTGGGGTATGGTAAGTCATGTACTGCATGATGTATTCTTACTGTTTCTGTGCTTGAATGTATGTGGGGGCATTTAGAATAAGATCTGTTATTTGATTATTGATGTATTTTCTATAGTTAAGTTTTTACCTGTATTTTCAGTGGATTTTATTTTATTTTATTGCTATGGCTAGTGGCTAATGCAAATAAAGATTCTTCAGATTCTGATTCACCACTGAATTGGCCGGAACATAAATCACCCCCCCCCAAAAAAAAAATAAAAAAATTCTGACCATGGAAAGTTAAAGTGCGGCTTAAATTCGTGACCTTACAAAAATATGCTTTTATGATATCGCTGCTGAAACAGACATACGGTAAAATGGAACACACCCCAAATTTTCTTCTACATTTGCCATTTACGTGTGAGTGTAAATGTGGGTGTGAGTGGCTGCGGAATTTTAAGGGAGCGGCTTATATTCTGGTATTGTATTTTTCTCTCTCTCCCCCCCCCCCCCCGAATTTTGCAGGTGCGGCTTATATTCGGGTCAATACGGTATATAGGACACATGTGTACTTGTGACTGGCTCCCCATTCACAGATTTAACTTTTGAGGCCTTTGAAAAAGGGTTGAAACCTGATGCACAGTATCTCAAGTAATTCACAAAAATGTTGCAGCAAAAAGGCAATCCCTACAATCATCTAAAAACAAAACAAAAACAAAAAAGAACCAATTGTTAATATTTACCAGGTATATTTGGAGTTCTAAATGGAGACATTTAAAGCACAGGATACAGATTTTGCTGAAGTTTATTTCCTGAGACTCTGTTGTAGTGCATCCACCATATTTGGCTCAGTGCATTAAAGAATCGAGTAATGAGGCTCTGTCACTTGCTCACTGTACATGAAGGGAAGGTGTGTGCAGGAAGTGTTAGGGAGGTTGTTCCTGAATTCTTCTGACAGTGCGTTCAAAGGCAGCATCCCGAAACCTTGAACTCTCAGTGCTTTGATTGAACTACAAGTATGATGTCAAATCTATTGAGCACCCAGCAACTCTGATTTCACAATAAAACACTTAACTAGAAAAGCAAAACGAGTATTTCTGGTTTTTGAAATAGCACCAACGTTTACAGGGAGTTTGGAGCCTTTTAAAGTGATTTTCACTGACACTTAAATGATGACTGTACTAAGAACTATATATCTTGTGTGTAGTCAACTTCTGTTTGAGAAATGGGAGCCTAAAGGTCCCTTTGGGCATGGGGAACTAGTTTTCTGGGTCTTTAGATCCTGGCCATAGAATCATTATGCCATTCATCTTCACATGTTATCAACTGGTGTGAAGCCGGTCATTCAGAGATATAAATGCTTCTTTTGATAGTCCAGCTCTCCACAGATAGAGCTATATGCCATCTCTGCTTCATTTATAGCTATAGCCGTGATGGCCACAACATCTGATACCAATCCACAAGACACAGCCATCAGAATCAGTTTATACAATCCTCAGAATCAAGTACGAAAGTTCAGGAAACGGGCAGAACAATATGTCCTTGACTAACAAGGCTGAGCAAGGACTTGAATCAAGATCACTCAGGTCCAAATCCAACATTTTGCCTCATGCACTGCACAGACCTTCATTCAGCCTGTCTGGAAATAAGTAGGGCTGGTCATATAGCAAATAAACAGGGAGACTGGCTATATTTTATTCATAATGGAGTGTCTTTTCAGCATATCTTCAAAAGGCTAAATTAGGCCAACTTGTCAGGAAAGTTTGGAGAACAATATTTTCTAAAGGGATTGTTACCGGCTTAGATTGCTTAAGCCATCAGGGGTAAAAACAAGTGCTTTTTGAAATATATTGCCCTGGTAGTTTTAGATAGCTTTCAAGGAATGGAATATAATGTATTGTCTTTTATCCCACTAAGAGTGCGACCATGTACTATGGAGGACTGAGATACTGTACCTTTAATGGTTGTGTGGATGAGAGGTTTCAGTAGGTCCAACTTGTTTTGGCATAGTGTAGCTTGTCATGGATGCCCATGTCAAAATTCCCCCTCCTATGCAATTATTACATGTGCAAGAGTCTTGGCACAAATTCAATCTGGGCACTGTGCTCTGGCCTGAGTCCAGTACCAGGTGACCACATGGAATGCATTTATATTCAGTATATCTGAAGGAGTGTCTCCAACCCCATCGTTCTACCTGGACACTGAGGTCCAGCGCCGAGGGCCTTCTCCCTCACTGCGAGAAGTCAAGTTACAGGGAACCAGGCAGAGGGCCTTCTCGGTAGTGGCACCTGCCCTGTGGAACGCCCTCCCACCAGATGTCAAAGAAAACAACAACTACCAGACTTTTAGAAGACATCTGAAGGCAGCCCTGTTTAGGGAAGCTTTTAATGTTTGATGCATTACTGTATTTTAATATTTTGTTGGAAGCCACCCAGAGTGGCTGGGGAAGCCCAGCCAGATGGGCGGGGTATAAATATTATTATTATTATTATTATTATTATTATTATTATTATTATTAGTTTTAGGTGCTCCACAGGGTTGCCATTTTGTATGAATGGTACATGTGTGCAACCTAGCAATGCTATAGACTTGACCTAATGCAGTGGCCTGGAATGATCAACCTGAAAGTGGCTCAGTGCTAACTAGTGCTTACAAAACATTTTATGGGTTCTCGAAGGACCTACTCTCACCCCCCTTCCCCCTGTTCCCCCAAGGACCCACATACCTTCCTAGGGTCAGCAGAAGGGGATGTGGCAGCAGAGGTGGCAGAGAGAACACCAGCTCCCTGAAAGAGTGTTCTTCCTCACCAATTTAGGGAATAGACAATTTCCAGCATCCACAGAAAGAAATCATTCACACCAGTTTCCACTGGGGAGAAGGTTCTCTGGTGCTTGAAAGGCCTTTCTCTTGGTGGTAGCTGATTAGAATAACACCATTTCCCCACTGAGGATGCTAGAACACAGTGGGAAATGGTGCTCTACTGAAGAGTTGGCATACCCTTCAACTCTTCTTATCCCAGTTAAGGTTTGTAGGTCCTGGAGCGGGGTCAGAAAGGTTGACAGTTGCTCACATTCAGAAGGTCTTGCAAGAGCTCAAAGCCATTCAGACAGGGAAATTTGCATCTGCAAGGGCCCTTTTTCAAATGCTCATGACATCCATATTGGCAAGGTGGCAGCCCCATAGAATACCTATGCAGGTAAGTGCATTCTCCACATAAACCCAGTATGGGTGGACAAGCTGAATTATGTGGATGAATAATCATAATAACCATAATAATAATAATTTGTTATTTCTTATAATTTTTTATTATTATTATTATTATTATTATTATTATTATTATTATTATTATTATTTCTACCCCGCCACTCTGGGCAGCTCCCAAAAGAATATTAAAAACATGATAAAACATCAAAACATCAAACATTAAAAACTTCCCTAAACATAGTTTCCTTCAGATGTCTTCTAAAAGTCAGATAGTTGTTTATATGCTTGACATCTGATAGGAGGGCATTCCACAGGGCGGGCGCCACTACTGAGAAGGCCCTCTGCCTGTGGCGTTTGCCTCCTAGGATGCGTCAAGGAAAGGGTTAAAATGGGTGTGATGTGATTGGCCAGTGAGAATGCAAGGGGGGAGTAAAAGATAGAGTGGGAGGTTTTGAAAGTCAGTTGAGGTTTGGGAGTTGGGAGTTGAGGCTTGGGTGTTGGAGAAGGAAGAGGGTGGATTAGGAGTGGGTTGGTAGAGTTGTATTGTGAAAGAGTGAGAGGAATTGATAGGTGGAGTCAGATAGATAGTTGGGAATAATTCAGTTTGAAGTTGTTAGGAACTAAGATTTAAGAAATTGTCAAGAGAAAAACAAACTGAAACCATACGCTTATTCCTGCATTTTGATTAGTTAGTTAACAACTGTTTGGACTCCGTGTGTCCCCATGAGAAGCGGGGTGGTGGCAGCGAAGAAAGCAACCGCAGTGGTGGCACAGGGATCAATAGACTGTCAAACGTCCGGGGGCTCTGTGTGATCTCCACAGCCTGGTTCCCTGTAACCTCACTTCTTGCAGTGAGGGAACCGCCAGAAGGCCCTCGGAGTTGGACCTCATGGGTCCAGGGAAAAAGGCAGGAGTTTTAATTTCATTTCATTATTTCAAATCACTTATTTTGTTTACCGCCTTTCTATATTACTATACGCAAGCCAGTTTACAAGGTGAAGAAGCAATGAAATAGAGAGCAAACACCACACACCTAATAGCAATCTGATCCAAAAGAAAAAGTAATAACAACAACATAGCTTTAAAATTAAAAAAAAACTTATATCAAATAAAGCAATACAGTGGTACTTGGGGTTACAGACGCTTCAGGTTACGAACGCTTCAGGTTACAGACTCCGCTAACCCAGAAATAGTACCTTGGATTAAGAACTTTGCTTCAGGATGAGAACAGAAATTGTGGTCCGGCAGCATGGCAGCAGCGGGAGGCCCCATTAGCTAAAGTGGTACCTCAGGTTAAGAACAGTTTCAGGTTAAGAACGGACCTCCAGAATGATTAAGTTCTTAACCCAAGGTACCACTGTATTCAACAATACATTAGAATATAATAGTAAACAGACCCCCCACCCACCCAGGGTAGAGGGGACTGGCCGTTAAACCACAGTTCATCCGATAACTGCCACTCACTACGGAATGTGGGGGCAGGAATCCTGGGAGCGAGCACTGCATGAATTGGCAACTGTCCAGTCATCGCCATGAGCGGGAGATTCCTGTTTCCTAAAAATCATTAAAATTTGAGCTAAGAAACAGGTGTGTTCTGGAAAAAAGGAGATAAAAAAGCCCTGCTAATTAAATCCTGTGGAGGCCCCCGGCAGTCAAAATCTGGGCGGGGCACAGGCCTAAGGCGCACACTATAATAAGATTGAACTAAGAAAGCTCGATTGCAGTTTTCTTTCAAGATCAAATCAATATTATTTTGACCCATTGACCCCTAAAAAGTGTGGGGCCCATAGGCCATTACCTACTCTGCCTATTTGGTAATCCAGCCCGGCCCCTTTGGCTGCAGGAGAGAGAAGAAACGGAAGTTGAGGGACGCCTCCTGACGTGCTGTTCCCCACAATGAAATGGAAGGCTCAACATTTGTCAGGCACTTTGGGATGCTCAGCAGCCCTGTGTGGTTACAACAACCCTGTAAAGTAAGCCAGTGCCATGTGCTCCCCAAATTGCAACTGAATCCCTCATAGATTGGCATCCAACCTCTGCTTAAAAGCCTCCAAGGAAGGAGAGTCCACCACCGTCCCAGATAGTCTTACCGTCAGAAAGTTCTTGCTAATGTTTAGTCCGAATCTCCTTTCCTGCCCTCCCCTCTGGAGCAGCAGAAAACAAGCTTGCTCCCTCTTGCAGCCCTCAGATGTTGGAAGATGGCTCTCCTCTCTCCCCTCAGTCTCCTCTTCTCCAGGCTAAACATACCCAGCTGCCTCAACCATTCCTCATCAGGCTTGGTTTCCAGACCCTTCATCATCCTGGTTGCCCTCCTCTGCTCACCTTCCAGCTGCTCAATATCCTTCTTCAACTAGCCTGCGCTGACTGGCAGCAGCTATCCAGGGTTTCGAATGGGGGGGGGACATTCCCAGGACAGAAGGCCTGCATGCAAAGCAGGTGGTCCAATGCTGCACTATGGAGACCCCTAGCCTGCCTTGAAGGATGTGGGGGTGGTCTCCCTTTGGAAATGGGGCTGCAGCAAGAAGGATGTGAAATGCCGATTTGAATCTGTGGATAGAAGAAGAAGAAGAAGAGTTTGGATTTGATATCCCGCCTTTCACTCCCTTTAAGGAGTCTCAAAGCGGCTAACATTCTCCTTTCCCTTCCTCCCCCACAACAAACACTCTGTGAGGTGAGTGGGGCTGAGAGACTTCAAAGAAGTGTGACTGGCCCAAGGTCACCCAGCAGCTGCATGTGGAGGAGCGGAGACTCGAACCCGGTTTCCCAGATTATGAGACTACCGCTCTTAACCACTACACCATACTGGCTCTCAGAAGATACAGCTCAGCTGCAGTCGGAACAGAAGGTGCCTCCAAGTTTTGACAGAGAAGCATCACCTCTCAGGAGGGGCCAGGTCCAGGTGGAGGGGTTGCCATGGTGACAAGGATCTGCCCTCCTTTGCAGGCAGCCATTGTGGGTTAGTGAGGAGAGGTCAGGAGAGAGAGGTAGTGGTGGTGGTGGTTGTAGAAGAGGAGAGGTTTGCTTGCTATTTATTTATTTATTTATTACTTTTATTTGATTCATTTTATTTGATTTATTTTTATTTTATTTTTTATTTTACCTTTTTTATTTTAACACTTTTATTTTACTTTTTACTTTTTACTATTTTTCTATTTCTTATTTCTTTTATATCTTTTATTTTATATTTTTTATTGCACATTTGTGCGCATTTGTGCATATTTGTACGCATTTGTGCATATTTGTGCATATTTGTGAGCATTTGTGAGCATTTGTGCATATTTGTGCACATTCATGTGCATTTGTGCGCATTTTTGAATATATTTCTTTTGTTTATAGAAGAATAGTTAGGGGTAAGTGTAGGGTTAGGGTAGGGGTTGGGTTTAGGGTTAGGGCTGGGTTTGGGGGTGGGGGGATCAGAGTTTGGGATCAGGCTTGGGTGGGAATTTTAGCTAGGATTTTTCGTAAAGATGTGCAAACTGTAAGTACCATTCCTTTGCTTTCTCTTGGTCTCCTGGGGTGTGAGTCCTGGGTCCCCTCCACAGCTTTAGCTCTTTGGTCCACCAGGGAGCTTCATGGCTGAGTGGAGATTTGAAGCCTGCTCTCCCAGGCCCTCCCAGTCCAGCCCTCCAACCACTACACCTCTGCCTGGCTCCATGGGTTTGCATCTCTCCAGCTGCCCTACAACATTGGCCTTCTTCCCCTTCCTGGGGGGTCTCTCTGGCTCCAAGAAAGACTCCACCCCCTTCCTCATGTTCGGCTCCTCTTCTGGGACACCTTGATGCTTGGAGGACCCTCCTAGGGGTCTCCTCCCTCACCAGGAAGGGCAGGGCTGTCCTAAGAAGATGTGGCAGAGCAGCCCTTTAACAGCTGGCAATGCTTGTCTTTCCTTTGAGCTGTTGGAGGAAGCAGGGGGCTGGGCTGTGGGGCAAGGCAGGGGGACAGTTGTCAGTGGGAGGGGCATCTTCCCTGGGGAGCCATGTTCTGGGGGCAGGAGGTCAGGATTGGCCCCCAAGGCCTGGGCTATCCTTCTCCTGTAGTAGGACTTGGAATCCAGGAGAAAACTCTTGGAAAAGCCTTTCAAGGGGCTCAGGGAGGAACTCACCTGTCCCCATGTCCTTCACTTTGCAGATGTGCTGGGAATCCACATCCCTTCCGTTGCGGTGAGTATTGGATAAAACGAGAGCAGGGAGGGGATCCCTCAGACCTGCCCCCCTCTTGCACTCCACTCTGTGCTCTCAGATGTGGAGGAGCCCTCCCCCCACAAGGAACTGACAGCCTGACTTTTGCCTTTCAGCTGCTGGACAAAGATCAGCTCCAGCTTCTGGGCATCATCCAGGACTGCCAGGCAGCTCGGCTCAGGGGGCTCCGAACCCTGAAGTACTCCAAGGAGGAGACTGCCAAAGCCATTCTGGTGAGTGATGGGTGGTGTGAGGGACCCCTATGGGGAGGCAGGGGCAGAGAGGGGCTGGCGTTTGGGAAGGAGCTGACTTTCCTCCTCTGCTCTCTTCTAGAACATCCTCGGCCACTTGGAGTACTTCAGGGATTGCCCCCTGAGCCTGGCCCTGGCCTTCGAGGCCCTCCTGCAGTTGAGGTGAGTGGGATCTTTGAGGTGAGTGGGATCTTTGGGGAGGGCAGGGCTGCAGGGGGACAGAACTCCAGGGGGAGCTTTGGGTGGGCAAGTCAGGCAGGAGGTAGAAGGGGACAAGGGAGACTTGGAGGAGGCAGTGTCTAACCCCTTCCCTTTCTCTCTCCAGTTTTATGAGACCCCACTTCAGTCCCTCTGTGGTGAGTGTGATCCTCCATAGAACAACAGAGGCAGTTCTGGGGAGCGCAGAGGAGGACAAAGAGGTATGTCCTCTGCTTTAACTTCTCTTTGCACAGCTCTTTCTTCTTCCCACACTCTTACAAAATTTAACCCAGCAGCACTCAACCTCTCTTCTCTCTTTTCCCACAGGAACTGAAGAGGCCATTTCAAAGCCTGCTGGGGGGTCTCCTCCTAGAAGCCCCCAATACTAGCACCCTTCTCCAGTTGCTTACCGTAAGTATCCTGATAGCACTAGGTTTTAGGGTTGCCCCCCTGTCCCTTACCCAACTAACTGTCCCATTTCTTTCATCCCGCAGGACCTCCGATATTACGCCCTTTTGGGGAGTGAAGACCAAAGGAAATTAGGGGCCAGCAGTATATCCCTGCTGCTGGCCCTTTCACGAAGATTCCCGAACCTCAGAGTAAGTATTTTGCCTTCCTGTTTTCAGTTCTTTGGTTGCTTCCATCCTTCCTGGGTGGGGCTGCTTCTCTTACACCCATCCAGGGTGGGGTAATAGTGTCATCTGACTCAGATTTGTCTTTCCTCTGCAGAACACAGTAATTCGGCCGGAGCTGGCTTGTTTCAGGAATAATCTGAAAGAAGGTAAGCCCCACACCTTGGGGACAGTGAACTCCCTGTCCCTTGTTTGCCCAAGACACACCTCCCAGGTCTTCTTGCTGGGAGTCCTGCAGGACCTGCTCCCTGCCTGGCAGGCCTTTCCCACCTGGCCTGGGAGGGCAGCACCCAGACTGACTCCAGCTACAAGAAGCCCAAGAGGACGGAACAGATTTTCTCTCTTTTTCATTCTTTTCCATCCAGATGACATCATCATTGAGGAGCTGTGATTTTCCTCCTTGAAGGAATTGCTGCTCTACTTAGACGTCTCAACTGGCCAAAGACTGGCAGAAGAAGAGGCACTCACTGAGAATCAGGAGGGGGACAGATGATTTAAGCAGCCATGAAATATGGACTGAGATGGGGCAGAACAAGAAAGAAAGAAAGAATGAATCCATGACAGATGGTCATCTAATCTTCTTTAAAACCTGCAAGGAAGGAGAGTCCATCACCTTCCAGGGGAGTCCATTTCTCTGTTGAACAATGTTTAGTCGGAATCTCCTTTGTTGTATCCTGAAGCCATTGGTTTGAGTCCTACCGTCTAGAGCAGGAGAAAAAAAGCTGGCTGCATCTTCCATGTGACAGCCCTTGAGTTATTTGAAAATGGCTCTGGTGTCACTGGATCAAGCTGATCAATTTTCTTGCATTCCTTAAACTAAATTGTTTTTAATGGATTTTGAATCAACGTGCAATAAATTGTTAGTGTTTTGAATTTCATTGTGTTATTGTCTTCCATTGATCTGGGCAATTTTCTGTTGTTAAGGGGGCTGGAACTGTAGCTCTTTGAATGGTAAACTGCAGTTCCAACAATCCTCAGGGAGAAGCATTGTGTTTTAAATCTATGCTGCTTAAGTTTCACTTGCATCTTTTCAGTGAGGGACCAGTGACAGGATTTGCTTCCAACTTCATCTCCATCAGGCCCTCCATGTAATTTGGGTCCAGAGGAAGAGGACAATCAAATAGTGGTGAAACAAACAGAGGCATTCAGGGAGGGATCGCTTTGAAGAAAACTTGCCCAAGGACCAAGAAAATATGGGTTTTAATTTGTATTGGGAATGTCTTCTAAAAGTCGGATAGTTTTTTATTTCCTTGACATCTGATGGGAGGGTGTTCCACAGGGCGGGCGCCACTACCGAGAAGGTCCTCTGCCTGGTTCCCTGTAACCTCACTTCTCGTAGTGAGGGAACTGCCAGATGGCCTTCGGAGCTGGACCTCAGGCGTCCAGGGGAAAAGGCAGGGGTTTTCATTTCATTTCATTATTTCAATTCACCTTTAATTTGTTTACAGCCTTTCTACATTACTATACACAAGCCAGTTTACAAGGTGAAGAAACTATAAAATAGAGAGCAAACATCACACATCTAATAGCAATCTGATCCAAAAGAAAAAAAAGTAATAATAACATAGCTCTAAAATAAACCACATATCAAATAAAGCAATATTCAATAATCCATTAGAATATAATAGTAAACAGTAAAATTAAATATCAGCAAATAATAATTACAGTGGTACCTCAGGTTAAGAACTTAATTCGTTCTGGAGGTCTGTTCTTAACCCGAAACTGTTCTTAACCTGAGATACCATTTTAGCTAATGGGTCCTCCCGCTGCCACTGCACCGCCACCGCACAATTTCTGTTCTCATCCTGAAGCAAAGTTCTTAACCTGAGGTACTATTTCTGGGTTAGTGGAGTCTGTAACCTGAAGCGTCAGTTTACACTTAACAATAACAATAAAGTATTATGAAGCTATAACCAATGAAGTCACACTGCATAAAATACCACAAAACATACAAAACCATACAAAAGGATCAAACTGAGAAACAAGGGCACACAAAATTATTTGTATCCCTGAGCTCCTTTTCTCTCTTTCCAGCTGCTTCTGCTGTTTCCCAAAGTCATGGTCTGGGAAAGGCTCCTAGGGCTGTAGCGGGTAAGCAAGGCAGGTAGAAGAAGCCATTGCTTGATGGCCAGCACAAAGTCTCTCTCCCCTCACAGTTCTTCCTCTGGAAACAGCTCCCTTATGAAGACTCCTAAGACTGGAGCGTGGGGCAAGGCAGGTGGAAGAAGCCATTGCCTGATGCCCGGCACAAAGTCTTTCTCACCTTATTATGTTAAATCATGGGTGACACTAAGCACATGGCACAGGCTCCCCCTTTCAGACATTCCCTCTGACAAATAGACAGTGGAGGGGAAGATTGGGACCCAGCGATGGAGATGGGACCTGGAGATGAAGGCCCACTGTCTTCTTCCACACAATTAAGATCACGTAGAGAACAAGGCCCTCGAAGGCTGTGTTTTCCTCACCTCACATGAAGGATTTAGTGAAAAAGTACCAAAGATTATCGTTAATGTTTTAACTCAAAATCAATACCCACCCAAAAAGTTCGGTTAAACCTTCACCGAAGCCCCACCCAACCAACACATTTGGCTTGTTCTGTTTGAGGAGGCCAGCCAACTAGACAATTTTAAGATCCTCTTTGTATTATTAAATAAAAATGCATCAGATTTGTCTGATGCTGATTGCCACAGTCATAAGCAAGTTTAGCCTGAAGGGTCTCTGATGAAAGTACACTGCCTTTCACTTTTTATATGTCTCTCCTGTCACATTCTTATGTAAACTTAGACTAAGCTGGAGAGGAAAAAAGCACTTTCAATTAAAGTTTTAAGCCATTTAAGTAATCTGAAAGCAACTGCTACACACCACACATAGCATAATACTTTTAAGCTACCCTTTCTTCCAAGCTCCTTAAAGATTATTCGTTAAGCCATAGCCCATCTATTATGGATTATGCTACTTCTCCACAACAAAGAGGATTTTAAAAAATTATTTTTGGCCCAAGTTTAGGATTGCCTTCAGGATAGGGATACAATGGTCTCATGTGATGCATTTGAAAATCTGTCAAAGAAATTATGCAATATTTAATAGCATAAAATGCATTTTTAATGATTTTTATTCAAGCTAACAGCATCTTTCGGCAAATGTTGAATTTTAAATATTTAAATATCTTTTAAAAAAAATAATAAAAAGAAAATAATATATCAGAGAACTTTCCCAAAAGATAAAACAATTATTTATTTATGTAAATATCAAGTACAATTAGAAGTGGATGGACTCCTTGGTGGCTATTATGAATTATAAATATTATGATGAAATCAAGATGGAATTTGGATGTTATTAGACCAGTGAGATTGAAAAACAGAGTGAGATTATTCTTGTACTTGGAAAAAAAAGTTCTTAGGAGAAGCCTGACTGAGAGGGAATAGAAAAAGAAATAGGAATATTACAAAAGAATGAAAATATGAAGTAGCGTCAGTTGCGAATAGATTAAAATGAAAAATATCCAACCAATTACAACGTATCTAATTCCTTCGAGACTTACTCATTTTATTACATAGTTATGTAATAAAATGAATAAGTCTTGAAGGAATTAGATATGTTATGCAATTATTACATAGTTATTACATGGTTACGTAACAAAATTATTAAATATGTGAGATTTTCAGTGACAACAGAGGTTTATTTTCTGGAGCTATTCTACCACAAAACAAGCTAAATGAGATGCAAAACGGAGGACTGATATATTGTAATGTCCGGATTTTGCTGATCCCTGAAAATTAGGTCCTTAATTTACCCCAGTGGGTTGTGACCAGATATGATCATTGGCGAAAATCAGTTTAGGAAAATTATTTAAAATATGTCATATATGGTCACTGTCCTCTTTCCCACCAGGACATATTAGGAACATCAGTTTCAATCTCTATATAGTCGTGGGGGAAAGATTCATTCAGTTCAAATTTTAATGAGAACCTAACCACTTTGAGTTTCCTGAACCAATACATGAAATGAACCACAGCTGTCCTTTGAAATTTGCACTTTTAATAACTTTACAATGCAGTTCTCAAAAAAAAAAAGGGGGGGGGAGTATGTTGCTGAAAAGTCCAAAATGTGTATATATTAGTGGAGGTAACATAAAACGTGCATTCTATAATGGGAAAATCGCTGGCATAAACGTGACAAACCAAACTTAAAAATGGGAAAATGAGAAATGGAGAGAAACGAACAATGGATAGATTCATCCATCTGCAACATAGTCCTGCCCACACAGGGCTTTTTCGTATTCAGCAGAAGATCTGAGCATAGCCATAAATGTGAAGTTATACACAAAAGGCATACATAGAAATACATACAGATCTGCCCGTTTCTTCTGCTAAACCCACATAGGTTGCTGATGGAAGGGGTGAGTTTGATTCCACTCATTCATCTGTGAATTTATAAGCCTACACACGTGAACAGAGCTCAGGTCTAAGAAAGAGAGAGATGCAGACCTCTCAACAGGAAAACCTAGTAAATAGTGGACAACTGTAATGCAGCAGTTAGGGTGTTAGACTAGGACCGATCTTCACTCAGCTATGAGTATCCTTGGACCTTCTTCTTTGGCAATCACTCGTAGCTGAGTAAGATTGTCTTCCATAAACACGGTTTTAACAATGAGTCCGTAAGTGACTGTGGAGGCCAATTCTGGATCCACGCGTCCTTCCACAGTAGGGACATTGGTTTCTGGGCAGGAGTTGATCATGGTGAGGGTTTGGCAAGCGTGCCTTCCTCTTAGCACATTTCTCCCATGTGTCCTGAGTTCGAGTGTCTTCAAAGCCCATGACACCTTTGGAAAATGCTGTTCTCCAATTGGAGCGCTCGTAGGCAAGTGTTTCCCAGTTGTTGGTGTTTATACTACATTTTCTTTAGATTTGCTTTGAGACAGTCTTGAAACCTCTTTTGTTGACCACCATCATTACGCTTTCCATTTTAAAGTTCAGAATAGAGTAGTTGCTTTGGAAGACGATAATCAGGCATCCGCACAACGTGACCAGTCCAGCAAACTTGATGTTGAAGAATCATTGCTTCAAAACTGGTGATCTTTGCTTCTTCCAGTACACTGGTATTAGTTCGCCTGTCTTCCCAAGTGATGTGTAAAAAAATTTCAGAGACACCGTTGATGGAATCTTTTGAGGAGCTGGATATGGTGTTTATAAGTGATCCATGTTTCACAAGCATACAGTAAGGTTGGTAGTACAATAGCTTTGTTAACAAGCATTTTGATTTCCCTGTGAATGTCCCGGTCCTCAAACACTCTGCACTTCAATAGGGAGAAAGCTGCACTCGCCGAGCTCAGGCGATGCTGGATTATTATTATTATTTCGGCAACAATGTCGGCCCTTGTGGAAAGATAACTGCCCAGGTAGGAGAATCATTAGACCAGTCATCACCTCTCAGCTTAACCTTCCTAACTGGATAAAATTGGGAAAGGAGAGAACCATGTGTGGTGCCTTGCATGCTTCAGAGGAAGAAAGGTAGGCTACAAATGTAATGAATAATAAGTTATAATGAGGCAGCCTTGGTTGTTGCCTTCATCTGGAATGTCTGGAAGTATTGATGAGGGTCTCATGAAAATAGCCAGCGGCTTCTGAATAGTGGATTGGTTAGGTAAGAATTAAGAGGACATTAAGGAAATGCATGCATGAGAAATGTACAGAGGATTCACCCGGGGCAAGGACAGAAGAGAGTGTACAATCAGATCTTCATAACAAGGAGTGCATGTGTGTTTGTGTTGTTGGATCAGATCAGTAGTCCATCCAGCCCAATGGTTACCCAAGGGATCTTTCTCCCAGTGGGAGATGCTAGGGACTGAAATGGAGATTGCCTGTATACAAATAATGGGCACAACTAAGCTGTGTTCATATAAGCATCCCTTATCACAAACCACTATTGGCTGTGCATTGCACATTGTGTAAGTGTTTTGTGTTCCATAATTTTATTTTTTATATATATTTTTTTGCATGGTGTTATATTTGACTTCATAATGAGCAGTTCTAGCTGACATGAGCCAAACTGAAAGCCCTCTTTGGAGATTCTTTGAATGAGGCCAGTAAAACACATGGGTTTAGGGTCAAGTGCACTAACTGTGTATTCAGGTTGCCATCCAGGAAAACTGAGTGCCTGGAAGAAGGAGCTTTCTGTACTTACAGACGATCTCCACACATTTGAGAAACCTGCACTCCCAGGGATCTAAAGCATACAGTGAGCCTCCAGGCTTCAAACTCAAAGCAGGCGACTCCCTGCAGGAGACTCCCTGCATGATTACTGAAATCATTCAAAGAACCTCTGAAAATGGCTGTTTCTCACCCCTTATATCCAGAGCTTGAGTAAGGGCAATTGACTGTCCCACCCCAGCTTTTCCCCCAAAAAGTGTATTAATTCTTCCTTTGCATTCAACTCATGAAAATTATTTCATTAAACCTCTTCCCATTTTCCCCAGCTCAGATACAGAGCTGGATAAGTGGGTTGCTAATGTCTCTTGCTGTGGTTTACTTACACAATTAGGAAGTACAATCGAAGAAAGGGAATGATTGACAATGAATCTGATTCATTAGTCTGTTGAGAATTTGTTTTGACACATCCATCAATGTGAAATCACTGCTGTTACAATGGAGATGATTATAAAAGTGCTCCCCTCTTTTCCTGATCTCATGAGGAGATCATTGCCAGCATAAGATAAGATGTGCCATACACAAATACTTAGCTCAAACAGTTTTCAGCAAATGATGGCTATTGTTTATAGAAGGGACTCTCTCGTTTCCTTTTAGGATAAACCATGAGCAGTATGACCACTGCCATTAGTCACAGAAGCTTAAAAATTAGCTGTATTTTACAAGCAGTTCAATATTTAGCAATGTAAAAACGAACAATAAAACACATACCATATGCAATGGACTAAGAAAATGGAGGTTCTACTGTATAGCTACTGTACTTATCACCTTGGCTCGCGGGGCGGGTCACATAACTTCATACCCTCCAACATTTATGCAATGAAAATAGGGATGTCCTAAGGAAAAGCAGGTGGCACTGTGGGTTAAACCACTGTGCCGCTTGGGCTTGCCAATCGAAAGGTCAGCAGTTTGAATCCCCGTGACGGGGTGAGCTCCCATTGCTCGGTCCCTGCTCCTGTCAACCTAGCAATTCAAAAGCACACAGTGCAAGTAGATAAATAGATACCGCTCCAGCGGGAAGGTAAATGGCATTTCCATGTGCTGCTCTGGTTTTGCCAGAAGTGGCTTAGTCATGCTGGCCACATGACCTGGAAAAACTGTCTGCGGAAGTGGACAAACGCCAGCTCCCTCAGCCTGTAAAGCGAGATGAGCGCTGCAACCCCAGAGTCATTCTTGACTGGACTTAATTGTCAGGGGTCCCTTTACCTTTTAAGGAAAAGTGGGACATTCCAGGATCAAATCAGATACTGGGGTGGCTTCTGTAAATCCAAGACTGTCCCTGGAAAATAGGGACTCTGGGAGAGTCTGTGAACAGTGTGGGTATGTGCTGAAGAAGTGACTATAGTACTGTGAATAAACATGTGAGAGATTAACTCTGGAGGTTTTTCCCTAGATGCTCAGGTAGCAACAGTGGCCAGGATTAACTTTGCCCAGCTTCAGCTAGTGTGCCAGGCACACCCTTTCCTTCAGCTTGAATAATGATGGCTTCCAAGCCAGATACCTAAAAAGAAGAATTCATGCAGCATTTTACAGCTGAGTAAAATGTGAAATGTATGAGTGTGCATTCATCCCCCTTTACTGTTATCTGTGAGCAACAGTGGGAGTGCTGCTGTTGCTTTGGGAAAAGCCATTCATATTCCTATTTTGGGGTCCAAAGAAGAATTTCCAAAGCCACCTGCACTTCCTGCTGTCTTCCTTCAGATGTCTTCCTAGTGTTTATCCTGTAGATGCTCGAAATACTGTTTTCGGTTTGTGGCCTGAGGCAAAATGAGTGCCTGCCAGCGATGTACTTTATCACATTTGCGAAGAGTAGAGACTTGCCTGTATGTTTACGCTTACCATTTCCTAGTCAAAGTTTTCCTAAGCACTTTCTCCACATTTTAAAGTAGTCTTAGCGAAGCAGAAGGTGATTTCCACAAACTTTTCAGCAGCAGGAGAAGTCAGGAGAATGAGAGCTAAACTTACACACTTAAAAAGCTTCAGTCACTAAGGGCAACAGAATTATTTTTAAGCAAACATTTTAAAGGATTTATAAAGCACTACATACCCTCCAACATTTCTCCAATGAAAACAGAGATGATGATAATAATAATAATAATAATAATAATAATAATAATACCCCACCCACCTGACTGGATTGCCCCAGCCACTCTGAGCAGTTTCCAACTTCACTATATAGAGCTGCCTTCAGATGTCTTCTAAAGGTTGTATAGTTACTTATCTCCTTGGGGGTGTCACATAACTCCATGCCTTCCAATATTTCTCCAATAAATATAGGGATGTCTTCCATACCCTTCAACATTTCTCTGATGAATATAGAGATGTCCTAAGCAAAAGTGGGACATTCCAGGATCAGATCAGAAACTGGGACGGCTTCTGTAAATCTCTGACTGTCCCTGGAAAATAGGGACACTTGGAGGGTCTTGGGGTGTGTACGCTTCAGGCATGCTCATTAGCACATGATCAAATGGCAGCTTCATTGAATCAGAGGTTGGGGAGATAGGCATAGAGAAACAATCCAGGTAATGCATATTGGGCGAATCAATCTCTGTTCCTTCTCTCCTGTGAACGGCAATGTGAAAATGTGATTTGAAACGCAGCAGGACAGGGGGAAACAACATTCCCGTGTTTCAAGCTATGTCCATAGCCAAACTTAGGTTCATTCATTTCAGTGGGTCTACTGAGGAGGATTTAGTTGGATACAAGCCAATATCCTTTATTCCTTACATTTACCAGAGATGTTCAGTGAAGTTTCCATGAGATCAAAGGGCAAGCTGAGTAAAAGAGGTGAGTGTTTCAGATTTTCTAGCGTAGGGACATATTTTGGCAGGCATTGCCCAGTTCGTTGAACTGGTCTCTTGCCCAGACATTAGTTCACTGGTAGTGCAGACCTCAGTGAAGGCATTGGCTCTACCAAACAAAACACAAATATCTACAGGGGAAGATGGCTGCTGCTGAGAGTATATGATTATGCCCTGCCCTTTAATAGACAGATAATCTGGTAGAAACATGGAATGGCCAAACCTGCTTATGAACCTGTATCAGATGTGATATGGCTCCAAAATGATGCACTTGTAAAGAACCAGACAAGCTGACTTGTCCAGGGTCTCTGCTATTCACGCAAAGGAGGGGGAATTTGCAGTCAAGCACTCTCAAGTGCTCAGAAAGCTAATTCAACTAAATAAGATATAGGGATTCTTCACACCCCACGGGGTAGTCTGACAGGAACTAGGAAATCCCTCTGAAGCACTTACAGGACACTCAGACGGAGTTAGCAGCACTTAACCAACAGGCTAATTCTTTGAAGTGATAAAGACAATCTCCTCAAAAGTGAAGAACTGTAATAAGTTTCACACTTCGGCATTTAGGCTGGCTACGATGCCACTGTCAATTGCAAATGAATAAGATTTTAATTTTTTTAGCCTTGACATTTTTTAATAGAAGAGCAGCTATACTTTGTACATTTGCCAAAGGAAATTGAAGAGATCGATATTCATATTATAGCAAAATTAAAGACTCACTAAGGAAGGGGGGGAATAAACAACCAGGAATTTTCTCACACAACAGAACAGACTGCTGAGCTCTGGGGCTAAATGACTTCACCTAGCTCTGTGCCTCAGGAGTCTGCTAGTTATTCTGTATTTTGTGGTTTACTGCTCTGAAACCTGATCTGGGCTGACCCTAACTTTAGGAGAAGTTTGGCAGCCCGTCACAGGGCTAGGGTTAATGGCAGCAGCCCTCCAGTTGTTCCTTTGGAGTAACTTTAGGCATTCCCTGATGTCAGAGGGTAGAGTTGTGTGTTTCACACAGACTGCTTTGTGCTCACAAAACTATCCTGCTGGTCTAAGATGTGGTGTTCTGTCACCCTTGTTGACGCAGGATTTAACTGCCCGTCCAGTCAGCTTTCGCATGGCGTGGGCCATCTTGTAGTCAGGTAGTAAATTAGTTTTGTCTGTTGCTACCCTGAATGCTACAGTTCAAAGAGGGGTGTGTGTTTTTACCTCTGTAAATCAGATGGAACAGCCAGGGAAAGGAATTTGTGTTATGAGATAGAATAGAATTTATTATTTATACCCTGCCCATCTGGTTGGGTTTCCCCAGCCACTCTGGGCAGCTTCCAACAGAGTATTAAAACACAGTGGTCTGTTAAACATTAAAAGCTTCCCTAAAGATCTGTGGGTATGGAATGTATACAAATTTAATAAATAACTGGGATTGAAGGGTGTGCACCTTAAAGCACAGACCCCCTACCCTCTTATACCCCCACCCCACCAAAATAAACCATTGCAGCATACAAAATTCTGCTCTTTTAAAGCTAAAGAGCTCCTGGGACCAGCCAACAAATTAGCATTTGAAGAAGTATCTTTTGATATGATAAAGCCCCCCAAATTTCTTAGCTTCAGAAGGGTCAAAGTCTTTACAACCTCATAGTAAAGGTAAAGGTACCCCCGCCCGTTCGGGCCAGTCTTGCCAGACTCTAGGGTTGTGCGCCCATCTCACTTAAGAGGCCGGGAGCCAGCGCTGTCCGCGGACACTTCCGGGTCATGTGGCCAGCGTGACAAGCTGCATCTGGCGAGCCAGCGTAGCACACGGAACGCCGTTTACCTTCCCGCTGGTAAGCGGTCCCTATTTATCTACTTGCACCCGGGGGTGCTTTCGAACTGCTAGGTTGGCAGGCGCTGGGACCGAACGACGGGAGCGCACCCCGCCGCGGGGATTCGAACCACCGACCATGCGATCGGCAAGTCCTAGGCGCTGAGGTTTTACCCACAGCGCCACCCGCGTCCCAACCTCATAGCATCCAGTAAATCAGGATCAGGCAAGGTGGGCAGAGGAGAGTTAAGAATTTGGGATAGTGTGCCTCACCATCTGCATTCTCATAATTTAATACTCCTTCCAGGCAAGTATAGTCATGATTATGCCCTCCAGAATTTGTTGGCCTACAACTCCCATCTGTGGCTGTTGGCCATGTTGGCTGGGGCTGATGGGAGTTGGAGTCCAATAACTTCTGCAAGAGACAACATTAGTTACCCCTGCTAGCAGATGTTAAAATGAGAAGGGCAATCCTCTTCTCTCTGTCTCTGTCTCTTTCACTGTTTTTGTTTTCTTTCTTCAAATGAGGCTCACTTGACATCAACATTTCATGACTTTGAAAAAGCAACAAGAATTCTCAGTTCTTGACAGTATTTTCTGGGTTTGCCTTTTTAACATGTTCAAAATTTGACATTATTATGCAGAAACCACTATCTTATCTTTGGGATGTCCTGTATTTCTGCACAGTTTGTAAGCACTGGTCCGCCATGTTTGTCATGAGAAGGAATTAATAAGATTCAAGTGAACAACTGATTAACACACGTCCAAAATTGTGGATTGCGCATGTGCACACAGCTCCAAACCTGGAAGTGAATGAAAACATAACAAAACAAAAGGGTATAACAAGGGCAGGCCAAGATGTAAAGGAACATAATGGTGCAGGGCACACTTACACATTCTCCTTTGGTGCATGGGGGCCCAGGAATGGAACCCCCATGCAAAATGGTCATTGATTGTAGATATAAAATGCATGTGAGATCTGTAACAAAATGTTAAAAAGGTAAAGGTAAAAGACCCCAGTCGCAGACAACTCTGGGGTTGTGGTGCTCATTTCGCTTTACAGGCTGAGGAACCCGGCGTTTGTCCGCAGACAGTTTTTCCAGGTCATGTGGCCAGCATGACTAAGCTGCCTCTGGCAAAACCAGAGCAGCGCACGGAAACACCATTTACCTTCCCACTGGAGCGGTACCTATTTATCTACTTGCACTTTTTTTGTGTGTGCTTTCGAACTGCTAGGTTGGCAGGAGCTGGGACTGAGGAAACGGGAGCTCACCCCGTCGCAGGGATTCAAACCGCTGACCTTCTGATCAGCAAGCCCAAGAGGCTCAGTGGTTTAGACCAGTGTTCCCCAACCCCTGGGCCGCAGCCCGGTGCCGGTCCGTGGATCAATCGGCACCGGGCCACCCGAGGAACTTCAAATCATTTCACTGTGGCGGGTGGCCAAGGTGCAGAGCATTGCGCCCTCTCAAGCCCACCCATTGTGTGACAATAGCGAATGAAAATTCGCTATTGTTAGACTGATGCTCCTCCCGCTTCCTGATTGGTCGAAAGGCAAACCTCACGCCATTGGCTGAGGAGGAGGCGCCACGGGAGGACTGAGGACTCGAGGTCGGAGACACGGGGACTGAAGAGAAGCTGCCGTGAGGTAAGTGCATGGAGTGGGGGACTCAGCTCAAAACAAGCGGGCCACGGAAAAATTATCAAACATTTACCGGTCCGCGATAAAAAGGTTGGGGAGCACTGGTTTAGACCACAGCGACACCCGTCCCTTAACAAAATGTTATGGGGGGGAGGGAAAGGACTACCCTGTTCAAGCCTGGAAATGAATGACAAACCCCCCTGTTCTCCTATTTTCTATTTTCATCTGCACCAATACAGAGGGGGGAAAGGACTGGATTTGTAAAAATACAACTTCAAAGAGAATATGCATTTTCAGTAGCAATCTCAAATGAAGATTTATTAGCTTTTGAACAGATTAAGAACATACTTCCAAAGATATGTAATATACATAATATTTACAAATCAAAAGCTGTCACCCAGAAGGAAAAATATAAACAGAAATCAAACAAGAGTATTTGCAGCACAGAATATATTTCAGTAAATGGATGCAGGAAATGAGATAACACTGCATTTTATAAAGATTTGAATCTTTGTCTTTGAAAAAGGCACAAACTTTAATAAAAAAGAGGAATGGTTTAGGGGTGGGATTAGCACATATAATATAGACGATTCCTCATTCCGTTTCCATTTCACTTAAAGAAACATGGTGTAGTTCAACATATTCACAGACGACTTGAAAAATGTCTTTTTCCTATAGCTGGAAAAGTTTGTCAAAGCAAAAATGTCTTTGCTTGCTTCCAGGCACTGAAATCGTGGGGTACCTGTCATATCTGCATAGGGATGCTGTTTTACAAAACAGAGGTAGCCACACTGAAAGCGTTGCTCCATGTTTCTGTGAAAGCTTCTGATATTTTAGGGACATCACTGCTGCAGAACACAGTGACCTACTGGGTATATAATGGTAAAGTTGACTCTAAAGTAACCTCACATCAAACTGCAGAAGACATATGTTCCCCATCTTATATTTGTGCATCTGGTTCTTCCTGCCTAAGTGCAGGAATCTTACTTGAAAACTACCGGTAAATTTGCATGTGTTGATCTTTAATAATAATAATAATAATTTATTATTTATACCCTGTCCATCTGGCTGGGCCTCCCTACCCACTCTGGGCGGCCCCCAACAGAATATCAAAACACTATAATGCATCAAACATTAAAAGCTTCCCTAAACAGGGCTGCCTTCAGATGTCTTCTAAAAGTCAGGTGGTTGTTTAGTTCCTTGACATCTGATGGGAGGGCATTCCACAGGGTGGGTGCCACTACCGAGAAGGCCCTCTGCCTGGTTCCCTGTAACTTCACTTCTCACAGTGAGGGAACTGCCAGAATCCTTCGGTGCTGGATCTCAGTGTCTGGGCTGAATGATGGGGGTGGAGGTGCTCCTTCAGATATATTGGACCGAGGCCGTTTAGGGCTTTAAAGGTCAGCACCAACACTTTGAATTGTGCTCGGAAACGTACTGGGAGCCAATGTAGGTCCTTCAAGACCGGTGTTATATGGTCTCGGCGGCCGCTCCCAATCACCAGTCTAGCTACTGCATTCTGGATTAGTTGTAGTTTCCGGGTCACCTTCAAAGGTAGCCCCACATAGAGCACAGATGTGTGTGGACTTGGTGTATTCCTAAATACCTTTAAGCAGGGGGCTTGTTCCAGGGTCACCAAAGCTCATCATGGAGGGTCTCAGGTCAAGGGTTATGTCAATCTTATACTTATGCCATAATCTACAGAGATAAACCATATCGTAGGTTCAGATTCACTTCTTCACAGACTGGGGTGGAAAATAAAACACCTAGAACACCTTTAAAAAACCAACAATTAAAAACATTTAAAAGCTAATTAATGGGGGAGGTGATCCTGGCAAAAATATTTATTTTTCTGTTCATGAAACGAGAAGGGTTTGCTTCTGAATTGACAAAGCAGAACCGTGGTGTAAGATATAAAGAAATGAATAAAAAAATCAAGAAAAAGAATTGAAAAGACCAGGCAGTAGAATTTTGGATGAACCGCAAAAGCTGTATTCTAGATTTTATTGTCTTTTAAACTTTTGGACTGAATTGCAGAAAATCAATTATCATATATTGTTTCAGCTGCTTTGTTTACGGTAGTCTTGCTATTGCTCCGTTGCCCGTTTTATTGTCATCTGTGTGCAAACTGACAGACTGCAAAATCACCAATAAATTTTAAATTTTCAAAGAGGGGGGGAAAGTACCAGTGCAATAAAACACATGGTCTGTGATCCAAAAAACCCAGAATGCAACATAGTGCCACTGCTGCACACTGTAATTTTTGTTCCCACAAGGAGTTGTCAATGGAAAGACTGCAATTACGTCTGTGTTCTTCTTTGGCCATGGTGTTTATGTATAAACATCTTCTGTAAAGAATACTTCCACATGATTGTATCTTCAACTGCAAAGTTATTTTTCTTTTTGTAGCTAGGGAATTGCCCAGTGGTAAAGATCCAAGTGAAAGCTATTGCCCACCATTCAGATCCACTGTTTCAGCTTTAATTTTGATGAAAATATTCTGATACTCCTGCCCGCCCCCAGTCTGACGTAGTGCCAACCATTTGTACATTGGATAATTTTAAAGCTACTGTGTTATAAACTGATCCATGTGAGTCTTGCATTGCAGGCCTCCTTGGTGAAAAGGAAAAATTCATGAGGGGAAGTTTCTAAATGAAGAAGTGCAGCAATCTTTCACAACTTTCTTCCTCCAATGTTATACTGCCTTTGTGAGCAGACCACTTGTGCGAGTAGCTATAGAAACCTATAATGTATAAACTGACTATCAGTTTGACACTGAAAAATAGAAATATAATGACCTATCTCACAGACCTTTGATGAGGGTAAAATGTACATTCTAGGTAGTTTTCAACTAAGGTTTATTCAGCGTAGACCTACTGAAATTAACTAATGATTAAGTTAGGTTCATTGCTTTTAAAAGGTCTAATCTAAGTAAAATTTTGTTGCGTACCACCCCCTGTCTTTTGGACTACAGTGTTACCTCAGGTTACAAACTTAATTCGATCCGGAGGTCTGTTCTTAACCCGAAACGATTCTTAACCTGAGGTACCACTTTAGCTAAAGGGCCTCCCACTGCTGCTGTGCCGCTGCTGCACAATTTCCGTTCTCATCCTGGGGCAAAGTTCTCAACCAGAGGTACTACTTCCGGGTTAGCGGAGTTTGTAACCCGAAGTGTTTGTAACCCACTGTATATGCATTGAGGTTGTGTATGCAATTTGATTACGAATTTGAGTAGCGATGTTTCTTATGAATACCTGAAACTAATGTTTCTCTACTCATATTGGAAGCCTTTTTCCTTTTCTTAAAATTCTTCAGATGTTTCACCAGTGATAAAATTTCTTAAAAATAAATAAATCACCATGAATGCTGCTTTAATATTATCACAGTAATATAAAGACAGGGCCAATGTATACCCTTCTTCACCCTGCCCCAGGAAATTTTATTAGTTACATCAGAAACACTTCACCCTCTCCTTGAAATGAGGGGAAAGGAAACCCAAGATCAATTTCAAATAATTTCACCTGAAACTCTGCTCCATTTTCTGTAGTGGAGAATGCTAGGAGGTACACAGGACTGACAATCACTAAGAAAAAATGACATGTGCTTTATGAGAAAGACCTGAACTATATGGGCTGTATCCAACTGAGGCTGCATTCAGATAACACTTCATTCCAATTCTCAGCATTTTTCTTACCTTGACATTTTCAGCATTTTATGTGATCTTTCACATGACGTAAAAGCGACTTCTGAAAACCTAGCAGAGTCAAGTGGAAGTTTGCTATTTCCATTGGTGCGAATGAAATTTCAATCAAAAACCACAGTTCCATAATGCAACAGGAAATGCAGTATAAAAAGAACCTCGGAAACCAGGACAGAAACCTAGCCTTATAACCAGTAAAACTAATGCAATAATCCCGACCTCTGAATGTACCCTAAATTATATTCAGAATTTACACATTGTAATAAATGGATCAAGTTAGTTGCGACTAACTTGAATCCCCCAGTTTCAGTGGGTCTCCTCTCTGATGCAACTCTATACAGCTGAGGGCCAAACTACCCTCTCTGAATTGCAACCACATGTTCATTCACTCTCAGTGCCTACTTATAACCCTTATCATATTTTTTCACCTTTTTCCTGTAGGCGGATGTTTGTTCTAGACTGGATCATACTCTGCTCCTGTCAGCTGCCCCTCACCAAGAGTTTAAAAGCTGCACTTTCCCAAAAAAAGTTTGAAACCCTGGAAAAAAACACACCAAAAAGTTGAGAACTGAGTTACAGATCTCACAAACAACATGTTTGGACCTAAAGCAAGAAGTCAGCAGAAGGCCCCATAAATAAAGAAGCAAATGTGCTCAGTCTCCCTTTACTGTCTAGCCTTGGCTGCTGCTGCGGAAATAAGGGATTAAGAGACACTTGTGCACTTCGGTATTCACAGGAGCCAAAACTGATGTCTGCCAAATAAAGGATCATTGTCACCGACTATTCTTTTTCTGCTCTTCTCTTTCTTTTTTGCACAAACGTTTCAGTTTTAATGATTTCCCACTGAACGAAATGAAACTCCTAGGTTAAAGCTGTGAGCCTCAAATAGCTTCAGTACTGCACGCTCCTTAGAGATTGTGAAGATTTCCCCCCCCCCCCTTTGACACTCTTCAAAATCAATCTTAATTTTGTGAGTGTGTTTTATTGCCTTTGTTGAAAAATAAAACCCCATCCGAATCTTTTGCAGATAGCCCAGAAAATGGAGATGACTGAAGTAACCGTTATGATCGCTTATCGTTCCTAGTGTGCAAACACTGGAGACTTATGATTCATTGCACAAAATGGAAAATAGGCCTGTGAACAGTGTATTCACATTGCTTACATATTCCCCTTGCTCTAAGTGATACTGGGAAGACAATTTATATGCTTAATTATTCATTACAGAAACTTCCAGTATATTTTCCCATATGAAACAATCTTATTTAAGAAGATGCAGTTTTGAAAGTCCTTAGAACTTTCTTAGCAGTTCTAATAAAATAATAAAGTAATTTATTGGGGGGGGGGTAAATACATTACTGTCACTGCAAGGTTAAACTGATTATTTGATTAAATTAAATTGATTAGAGGGCATTTTGATAGATTTAAAAGTTGGCAAAGTTCTCAAAAGTGAGGCTTATATACAAACAAACATAGCTTTAACCACACCCTAGATTCATCCTGTCAACTTCCCATGGATGAACCATGATGGTTCCTGGCAGAGCGTGAGTCAAAGGAGCATGTAGCAGGGGGCAGAGCTGAAAGCATCCTTTCCAAAACCTTGAGCATAAATACGTAACTCAAACTGATCAAAATTGGAAACGAAGGTGCATTCAACTTCAGAACCAAAGTGTGGCACATCATTATCCGAGAGATGCTGTTTGCAAATGATGCATCCTTGACAGCACACTCTGAAGAACCTCATCAGCTGTTCTGCCAAAGCCTGTAGGGATTTCTGCCTTAAAGGTAAAGGGACCCCTGACCATTAGGTCCAGTCGGGGCCGACTCTGGGGTTGCGGCGCTCATCTCACTTTATTGGCCGAGGGAGCCTGCATACAGCTTCTGGGTCATGCGGCCAGCATGACTAAGCCACTTCTGGCAAACCAGAGCAGCGCACGGAAACATCAGCCTAAAGGAGACCAGCATCTTGGGTCAGGACATCACCAGCACTCCATGCATCAGCACTGGTGACGAGCTGGACAAGCGTATTGGCAAGGCAGCTACAGCAATGGCTCGTCTCTTCAAAAGGGTATGAGAAAATGTGATGCTAATGACCAATACAAAGATGAAGGTCTACCAGGCTTGTGTGCTGAGCAAGTTGCTTTACAGAAGTGGGATGTGGGCTGCCAGGAGCGAAGCCTGAGTGCCTTCCACATGCAAAATTTTGAGCATCACCTGGCAGGACAGAATCTCAAGCAAAGATGGGATCTCCCAAGCCCATGTTCCTAGCATGTTCACACTTCTGTCTCAGCGATGCCTTCGCTGGCTTGATCAAGTCCAAGGAATGAAAAATGGCAGGATCCCTCTATGGAGAGTTGGCTTCAAGCACCATTGGGAGACTTAACTCTGCATTGCAAAGATGTCTGTGAACAAGACATGAAGGCTGGCCACATCAACCCCACCATGTGGGAATTTGCAATGCCTGCAGACAGACAGTCAGGTTGTATATCCACAGCAGTGACCAGAGGAGGAATGGCCACTGGGAGGAGCACAGAGAGTAGAAACACCATAGTGCAGAGCTTTCCAACCTGTGACACATTAGTGTGTCAGATGCAGTGTGTTGGTGTGTCATGCAAACACTCCCTATGCTTCTCCTGGTTGGAAAGGAGTTGGTTAAACCTCTGGTTTGCTAGCAAAACTGAATTACTGTCTCGTGAAATGAGGCATGTCTAAAAAGTGGGTCACCAGCATGAAAAGTTTGGAAAGCTCCAAAATAGTGCATCTGCAGAACCACAACCGGACACCATTTGCCCCAGCTGCAACAAAACATGTCTCTCCCCTATCAGTCTCTACAGCCACAGCAGGTGCTCTAACTCTACAACAGTTTGACTTCTATCCATCATGTGTGTTTTTTTTTGGGGGGGGACAGACAGATGCCAACAACAGCCCATCCCCAACTCTATCCTTGGATTTCGTTTGATGCTGTAAACTTCATGCCATCCCGCTAGGAACTTTGATGATGATAATGATGATGATACTGATTTCATGTGGTTAAGAAAATATATACAGTGGTACCTCGGGTTACATACGCTTCAGGTTACAGACTCCGCTAACCCAGAAATAGTGCTTCAGGTTAAGAACTTTGCTTCAGGATGAGAACAGAAATTGTGCTCCGGCAGCGCGGCGGCGGCAGCAGGAGGCCCCATTAGCTAAAGTGGTGCTTCAGGTTAAGAACAGTTTCAGGTTAAGAACGGACCTCCGGAATGAATTAAGTACTTAACCCGAGGTACCACTGTACTATAAAATCCCTCACTGTTATCTTGTACTTGGCATTTATATATGGAATCCACAGAGGTCTAGCAATGTACACTGTAAATCCCTGAATGACAATGGGGTTACAGTGGGCTTGGCAATGCACTGAATTATAACTGCTCAACATTTATTGCATCAGATCAGCTTCGTTCCCAGAACACTGATATGACTTCCCTGCTGAAGGACAGAGGAGAGGCATAGCACAGTGAAGAACAACTTCACAGCACACCCTGGACCAAGGGGTAGGGAAGTCAACTCTTAGAGGGCTCGGTTGTTTACCATTTTGAAAGCTACACTTCAAGTGGAAGAAGCAGGAGGCCCACAGGGCCATTTCTCCTGGACAACACAGTGATGGATAGAAGTACAAAAAGCGAAGCCAAAAAAGCAGAAATAAAAGGCATTAGAAGATGTTCTAAGCATGGCTGAACTGAAGAATCTCTGAAGATAACCGGAGCAACAGAGTGAATCAGATTTCCTAGGAGAGAGGTCAAGTACGGTTCATCAGACTAGCTGCACTATAAAGCGAGTTACAGAAACACAACTGAATCTGTCCACCCACACAACTATTTCATTCCAGAAGTTTGAAAGAGAAACTTTCAGTCAGCCCAAATCCCAGGCTTCAGGTATGAATGAAGTCCCCGTCCTTTGGAACCAGTTGTAGCTTGCTGACATTTAGTGGGGAACTTTTCTCTGCTCTTAGCCTCTTGTGTACTGCTGGGCTTATGATTAAGAAACATAGACTGGCATGTCAACACTCAGGTCAAATAAATTGTGAAGGGCAAACAGGGCTTCATTCTCAGCAGCCATAGCTGGTCCAGGAAACATTACTAGCTTATTTTCATTTGTTCTCTTACCCTCTGAAATATCAGTGCCACCTGTGCTCAGTTTTGTATATTCATCATAACTGTATTGTGTGCTTCTTCCAAGTTGTTCAGAGTGGTGAATGTCTGGGTACATTGCATAATTCTCCTGGCAACTCTACAATGTAGGCAACACAGAGCTATCTGCTTGAAGCCAGTACAGTGGTACCTTGGTTTTAGAAACTTAGTTTATTAACAACTTGGATTAAGAACACTGCAAAGCCGGAAGTAGGTGTTTTGGTTTGTGAACTTTGCCTTGGAAGCAGAACATGTTCTGCTTCCTGTTGAGTGTGTTCCATTTGTAAATTGAGTCTCCCACTGCTATGGGAAAGCACACCTTGGTTTAAGAACGCTTTGGTTTAAGGACGGCCTTTCGGAAGGGACCAAGTTTGTAAACCAAGGTACCACTGTATTTGGAAACTGGAATTCCCCATTCAAAATCTCAACACATGGTTGCAAGTTGCACACCGCAGAACTGAAACAGTTTTACTTATCAACCATTTGACCCAGGGCTGATCAAACAAAGAACATCCCAGAAGCAATATTCTGATGAGAATGTAGTAAACACAAAAAGTAAAACACGAATAGCACTAGATGTCACATGTAAAATCCAAGGTGCCTCTGCATTTAATTAATTTGGAGATAAATTTGTGATGTATAATGAAAGGCTAATTATTGCATGCCAGAAGGGAGAAAAACCTGTGTAAGATCATCGACTAATTTACGCTATCTGTTATCTTGGGATAGCAACCCTTTAAATTACTTCCAACTTGTTGAAAGAGGTAAACAACCCCGCAATTGATATTTCTTTCAGGAGAAACAATCATATAAGCAACAAAACATGCGCTCTCTCTCTCTCTCTATATATATATATATAAGCAATGAAGAACAACTGCATTCCAAAGGCCCTGCTTTCTCTACCAAAAACAGTGTAACGTTGGAATGCTTTCTAAATTGCTTTCCCAGTATGCAGTGGGTGGAAGTCCTCCATGCATGGAGCAACATGGAGCAGGGACAAGAATGCTGGCCTCCACTAAGTTGGAGGACAAAACTCTGAAGCCAGGGAGCCTCAGTAATGGTGGTTCACCACATTACTTAAAACACAAATAAGAGGCTTCTTCTCAAGTAAGTGAGATTAGGATCACAGCGTTTGAAACCTGATCTTAAGAACAATAATAATATTTTTTTTATTCAGAAAACCAGGCTCAGGGCAGCTAACAACAAATTTAAAACACTTAATTGTAAAAGGAGCATAAAATAAAGTATAAAAACATGAATAACAATAAAATTGAAAGTTCAGAAAATTTGGGGGAAATCCATCTAATAAGCATTAGATAGTCACCAGGGCTAGCGGGCTGAATTGGTCCTACTTGGGCCAGCGAGGAGGCCAGGGGAGAATTAGCTGTGGGGTCTCAGAGCGGGTAATCTTCATAAAAGGGGAGGGGGAGGAAAGAGAAGGGAAATAAAAGATCAGGCTGAATTCAAATTAAAGGCCAGGGGGAATAGCTCTGTCTTACAGGCTTGTTGGAACGAGGTTAAATCCTGAAGGGCCCTAGTCTCATGGGGACAGAGCATTCCACCAGGTTGGAGCCATCACTGAAAAGGCCCTGGTGGAGGATAGTCTGACTTCCTTAGGGCCCAGGACCTCTAAACTATGGTTATTCATGGACCTTAAGGTCCTCTGCGGGGCATACCAGGGTTCTAATATGCACAGGGTGCCACTACTAGTATAGGAGGCTTCCTGCCTCAGAAGCTCACCGTCCAACTTGTGGAGGGCACTCTGGATAGTAATGGGAGCAAGCACAGCTTGGCACACTCCTCCCTGATGATGTATTGCTTTTACACGCAAGCAGAATGCTTGGTGAAGGCTAATGACTTTAACTACAAAAGCAGAGTCCACTTCCTGGTAGGGCTGGGTTGCGGTCCAGCTGCCTAGCCACTCCCCTCAGCAAACGGGCGGGACGGCATCCTGCGCCCCGCTCCCGGCCACGTCAGCTTGCCAGGCGGCCAAACAGGTCACTTGGGGGCATGGCCGGGAACGATTTAAGCCACGGCACGATTCTGAGGCTTCCTCTTCGGCTCATGTGGCGGTTAGGCATTGGAATAGCAATGTGGGGGGGAGGGGAGGTGCGGCCATCACCTGCCCCTCCATGCTTAAGGGCATTCCGCTAAAGGAATCCGGGGTGTATGGATTTCGTCCGAAGCCCGGGGAGGGGCTAGGGCCACGCCAAGACCCCATCGGAAACCCAGGGGATGCTCAAGTCGATCCGCATTGGCAGGGCTCCCCCTACTGGTGGTTTACCCTTATCAGACTTCCTGCAAGGCGGGCAGGAGTCAGATATAGTCTGTTGATGACAATGCCTAAGCCAATACCGCTCACATTTTGTAACCAATAAAGTTGTGGCCTAAATTTTGCCCATTAACATTTAACCTAAAATTCTGTGTCCTTGTGTCTTTATTCTCCCGGGGGTGGCTTGGGGGCCTTGAGACGCAATTCTTCAGTTCTAGGCAAAAGCTCCTATAATACTGAAAATGTAGGCTCTGTTCTTTGCAAAGTATATTTTAAAGCACACAATTTAGTTAATAACATGCAGATCGTAAGAAATGTGTGGGTATTTGAAAACATAATCAGGCAAGGTAGAGTTTTTCTTTTCTTTTCAACGTTACCCAGTGGTTCAAATTGTACTGTGGGATGTAATCAGACATGAGTGTCTTTGGATAGGGTAATTTTTGCAGACAATGAAATTGCTTTCTTTGTGCAAAACACGAGTCTTTGTGGCACATACTAAGGCTGTGATCCGGTAGAGAAGGGCTTGCCTAGACAAAGCAGTTACACCTTTGACTTGGCAAGCTTCTCTGATGCGTATTTTAAGCCACCTGTAACCAGTCTTCCCATCACCGCTCAGAGGCAGAGAACAAAGAGAGCAGCGGTGCTAAGGGAAGGCTTGATTCATTTGATGCACGCTTCTTCAAACATTAGAAGGAGGCCAACTTGTTTTTCAGTTTCCTGGGCAGGTGGAATCTCTGTCCGAGAACGATGGCAAACAGTCTTTTGCTAAGGAACCAAGCCTGCTTTAAAGGTAAAGGTACCCCTGCCCGTACGGGCCAGTCTTGACAGACTCTAGGGTTGTGCGCCCATCTCACTTAAGAGGCCGGGAGCCAGCGCTGTCCGGAGACACTTCCGGGTCACGTGGCCAGCGTGACATCGCTGCTCTGGCGAGCCAGAGCCGCACACGGAAACGCCGTTTACCTTCCCGCTAGTAAGCGGTCCCTATTTATCTACTTGCACCCGGGAGTGCTTTCGAACTGCTAGGTTGGCAGGCGCTGGGACCGAACAACGGGAGCGCACCCCGCCGCGGGGATTCGAACCGCCGACCTTTCAATCGGCAAGCCCTAGGCGCTGAGGCTTTTACCCACAGCGCCACCCGCGTCCCAAGCCTGCTTTAGAGACATACAAACGAGAAATGAGGCCAATGGCCCTTAATTATGTGGAATTAATTATTCAGATAGAACAGTTTGAAAACATTTGTGGCAAGTGGATCTCAGGACTTTGGGAAATAAGCTTAGGGGCCCAGAAATGCAGCCCTGATTCAGAGTTAGGCACTTCATGAGAACAAATATTGCAGACAAATCTCATTGAAACTAGAGGTTGTGTACCATTGTATCTGCTTACGTGAAAGTTGCCCGACCGAAATAATTGCAAGGCAATATATTAACAGGGTGTTAATATGGTTTATTTAAAATTGAAAGTTCTACCATGTCTTAAAAATCTGATGCAAGTTATAATAAAATTTGCAGGGAGGAATGGTGAATAGAGTCCCACGCTTCCCTTCATTATATTTTCAAGGAAAAGGAAGGGGAGAAAAATGCTAAAGTGCCTGGATAATCAGATCTAGAATAATTCTGTGCCATTTGTCATGGTGAAGTTTAAAACAAAGATAAAGCATTTGGCCAATCATGGAAGTGGAGATTCTTTGATAAGAATATGCTCATATAAACAACCTGCCTTTTAGGATCCATGTTACATGCAGGTGTTTTATAATGCAGCTGCGGCAGCTGCTGAGAACTTAAGCAAAGTTTAGCGCACAACAGCAGAAGCATTTCAAACAGGAAATAACCACGGAGATAAAAATTCTGAGCATTTTTTTGTTTTGTTCTCTCAGCAGCCATCACGAAAGCCTTAGATCTGCACCCACAACGTGAGGTAATGAAAAAGAGAGCTCTGCAAAATTAAGAGAAGATGAACAGAAACGGAAAGCGTTATGAAATGAAGAAATGCAGGCACATTCCACAAACCTATTAGGGTACGCCACAATGCTACAACCAAAATCCCAGGCAGCTGAACCCCAGAAATCCCAGGCATACCTAGAAATTAATTGTTGAAATTCTTCTGTGCATCAGGGTGTACTAAAATGCATGAGGACACATATGTATGCATTATTATCTGAGTAATCTGAAACAAAGATAGTTTTAAACTACTTTGGCAGTCAAAACTATACACTCTGTTTTGTGAGCACGAATGCCAAACCACCACCACCACCTGTATTCTCTCCTGGTCTGTAGTTTGGCAATAACAACTGGATCTAAAATGAAGGCATTATGAAATAGCTGAAGAAATGGAATACTGAGAATTTCAAGTGGGTACTCAACATCACAGCTTTTAGCGTGTTTAGTGAACTGCATAAGAACCACTTTCACAATGTTGAAACCTTTTTCCTGAACACTCAGAATCAGAGAAAGTGGAGCGTATGATCATATTGTCAAAAGGCTCAATCGTACTGCGATCGACAGGTAAATGCCCAAACGCGAGACTGTTCCTGTTGGGGGCATGATCGCAGTGCAAAAAAAGACTGAAGAAGTGAAGGAAATGGATGATCCATGTTACTATTTGATTCTCAACATAGCTGCCTTTCCCCTTTCTTGGTGAGCTGTCAGTGTTTTCATATTTCAGGTGCCTGGTGGAAAGTAACAATATTTGACAAGTTTCTTTTTGTTATCTGTCTGCGAGTCTTATTTTAGCCAGAAGTTGAAAAGGGGGGGGGGCTCTTTTCATCTTCAGATTCTTTATGAAATTATACAGTGGCACCGTGGCAGCAGAAAATGGCTGTGGCAAGGAGGGTGGCACGTTAAGTAGAATGGTTTAATTGACACTGGCATTGAAAATAACTCTGTATATGTGTATTGCTGAAGGTTTAACATGAAGAATTCTGTTAAAAGCAAGCAAGGCGCAACCCTTAGAATTTTAACATTGTTCTTGTCTGACTAAGAGAAGGTCTTTTAAATCTCCTCTTCCCTTCCACCAAATTATGAAAGCACACAGCCCTATGGATGCTTTAGTTGAGATCCCTGCATTGAAGGGGGTTGGGCCCTTGAGGTCCCTCCCAGAGGCGAAGGAAGGAGAACCAGTACCCAGTGCGAGGCAAAGTGTCCAGTGGCGCATGCACACGCCCCGCTATGTGCCACGCATGCGTGTGCACTGTACATATGGCGGCGGGATCCTCTGCTTGCGGCTGCAGCAGTGGTGGAGGGATCCCGCCGCTATCCGTATGGCGCTCGAGCGGCGCCACGCATGCACTGTATGTACGGTGCACGCGCCATTTAGTGGTTTGCTGCCAGTGCCCCTCAAGCACTGTACGGATGGCGGCGGAGGGTGCAACCGCGAGTGGAAGATCCTCCACACACGGCTGTGGCGGTGCAATGACGGTGGCTCTCGTTGCTACACCCGGGGTGCAAGCCCAGTACGGGATGCCTTCTTGTCACCCCCCCCCCGAGATGGCACCTGGGGCAATTCGCCCCCCCTGCCCTCTTCCTCCACCATTAGTCCCTCCGACCTCTAACATTCTGCAGTTCTATAATTCTATGATTCTATTTGCACATTATTCCTGTTACAAATCTGGCAGTATATACCATGCATGTCCATTTCTGCTCCAAAGCTGGGTCTTTAGGAGCAATGGAGTGAGCAGCAGTTTGCTTGGGAACTGGAGCATCAGGTACTATTTAGGTTGCGTTTTCAAGAGGGAGATGTGGTAGTCAGACAGAACACCTTGTTTAATGTGTAGTGGCCAACAAAATTAGCAACTGCATGATGGCAGTGTGCATTTCTCTGCTGGTGGCAGAAGGGATGGAGGTAGGAATTGCATAACGATATGAAATGAACACACAGGTAAAGGTTTAAAAAAGGCAAAAGGTAAAGGACCCCTGGATGGTTAAGTCTAGGCAAAGACGACTGTGGAGTGCAGTGCTCATCTCATCTCATCTTTCAGGCCGAGGGAGCCGACATTTGTCTACAGACAGCTTTCCGGGTCATGTGGCCAGCAGGACTAAACCGCTTTTGGTGCAACGGAACACCGTGATGGAAGCCAGAGCACACAGAAACACCGTTTACCTTCCCACTGGAGTGGTACCTATTTATCTACTTGCACTACCATGCTTTTGAACTGCTAGGTTGGCAGGAGCTGGGACAGAGCAATAGAAGCTCACCCCATCATGGGGATTTGAACCACCAACCTTCTGAATGGCAAGCCCAAGAGGCTCAGTGGTTTAGACCACAGCGCCATAAGCTGCACAGGGCATTATAGAGCTAGAAGGAGGCATTACCTTGAGTGTGATATTATCTTAGATATATGAGGCTTTTCAAGCATGAGGTTGTTTTTTTAAAAAAATAAATAAATCTGTATACACTTCTGAGCATCACTACTGGTTTTACAGGCCATTTTAAAAAGACATTTAAAGAAAATAATAAAATTTGGAAAAAGATTGTGTGGTTTTTTTGGGGGAGAAGCAAAGGACACATCATTTACTTTCCTAAAATGCTAAGTAAAGTCAAATCATGACAACTAAGCAATTAACATAGTTGGGGTGCTTTTCCCATTTGTAGTCAGATGCTATGCTACATTGGAAAATATGGGTCATTCATTGTGTCTGTGTTTAAGCCACTGCTGAAATTAATTTAGCAAAAGATCAATTAAGAATATTTTTGGGTGAAGTGATTAAGAAGGAAACCCTAGTACCAAAGCAGTTAATGATGGGGAAAAGAGATAGCTTTCTGTCAGGCTGCAGGACAATTTTGGGATAATTATATTAAAGTTTTAACTGATGAGAAAACTTCAGAAATACGGGGCAGTTTCAATACTTGAGGCTGAGGGATGCACTGTGAGACATGTACAGTGGTACCCCGCAAGACGAACGCCTCGGAAGACGAAAAACTCGCTAGACGAAGGAGTTTTTCGTTTTCTTAGCCGCTTCGCAAGACGCATTTTCCTATGGGCTTGCTTCGCAAAACGAAGCTTGCCCCGCAAGCTCCGGGGATAGCGGGGAAGCACAGCGCGTCTTCCCCGCTGTCCCCGGACCTCTTTTGAAGCAAGGGGCGGCAACGGGGAGAAGCGATTCTCCCCGCTGCCCCTTCCCTTGCTTTAAAACAGGTCCAGGGACAGAGGGGAAGGCGCGCGCACCTTCCCCTCTGTCCCCGGAGATTGCGGGGCAGGCAACGGGGAGAAGCAATCTTCTCCCCGCCGCCCCTTGCTTTTAACAGGTCCGGGGACAGAGGGGAAGGCGCGCGGCGCTTCCCCTCTGTCCCCGGACGGTCTCCATTGGAACGCATTGATTGATTTTCAATGCATTCCTATGGGAAACCGTGCTTTGCGGAACGAATTAATTTCGTCTTGCGAGGCACCACTGTACTTGAATGAGGGAGCTTGAAATCTACCCCCCTTCCAATACTCAATTTCCTTCGTTCTCCAACCCTTTCCTTCTGCATTTCACAAGTTATGAGAAGAAAACACAACCAAAACACAAATTAGCTTTGTGAGTGAGGGGTGGGAACAGGCGGAAACTAACCTCAGACAAACCTGCCTGCCTGCCTCTCTTTGTGCTCAGAAATTGAAATGATGCTTCAGAGCATGTTCAGAAGCGGTATTTAATTCTGTACGAAGGGACTATCTGGGCAAAGAACTTGTGGAGTTGGTAAGAGTCAGCCAGCTAGCTGGTTTATCCATGGTTGTGAGACAGAGCTCCCTTCTGTTGCCAATAACTCTTCTGTTGCTACTAATGTAAGGTGTTCTTACAATCTCAGTGTTGTGGTTGCAACTTTCACACAGTGTAGGCAGCTAACTACAACATGGGTAGGCAAACTAAGGCCCAGGGCCCGGATCCAGCCCAATCACCTTCTAAATCCGGCCTGCGGGTGGTCCAGGAATCAGCGTGTTTTTACATGAGTAGAATATGCCCTTTGATTTAAAATGTATCTCTGGGTTATTTGTGGAGCCTGCCTGATGTTTTTACATGAGTAGAATGTGTGCTTTTATTTGAAATGCATCTCTGGGTTATTTGTGGGGCATAGGAATTCGTTCACCCCCCAAAAAAAATAGTCCAGCCCCCCACAAGGTCTGAGGAACAGTGGACCGGCCCCCTGCTGAAAAAGTTTGCTGACCCCTGAACTACAAACTTCCACTATTTGTCTTTCAACAACCTCTCTCTATACCACATAACTACCATAGGATGAGCGGTAGCCTGGTTTTTCTATGCAAATTCTTTTCTTTCTTTTTTCCAATTTGGTTTACTGAAACCAAGCTGTTTCAATCCAGGAATGGTTGTAGCTGACAAACTACCTGTAGCTGTCAACTCTGATGACACCTGGGCCTTCATTGAATCTGCTTCTACAGGGGAACTGCAACACCATCTAGAACAGATCTTATTTCCATTTCCAAGGCACAAGAACCACCCACCAACACCACTTGCATCTTATCAGTATTCAGCTTCAGATTTACTGTCCTTACTAGATGTTTCTCAATATCATATTGTTTTTCTATGAAGGGAAAGGGGGGTGGGGGAGATATGAATCACATGGTTTTAAAAAAATAGTTTTGGCTCTCACTGATACATGTTTGTTAGAAGGGCTTTCTGAAGTTTTGGAGAAAGAAAGGTAGCAGCTTTAAGAATTCCCTGGGGAAGAGCTTGTAGTCTCTCGAAACATGTTGGATGTTGAAAGCAAAATTATATTAAAAATATTCACAAGCACCCTTGGGACTTTCCCTTTTGTTTCTTTGTCACGTTAATGCCTCACAAAAATTTGATTTAACGGGAAAGGTGTCGGATTCCCAGAAGCGTTGAGGGATTTCAAAAGCAATAAACTTCAGATATGTATGTGTGCTGGTGGTTTGCATTCCTGAAACAGCTACAACAGAGTTTGTATTAGAAATGATGACAGGCCATAAGCTATAGCACCATTAAAATAGGAAGCGTTCTCTCTTTTCTCCCTCTCTTTCTTTAAAGCACACTGTTTTGCTCTAGCAGGCTGAGGGGAAAAGAGTTCCGAAATTTATTGCAGCCATGCAAAGTTTATGACACAATGAGTTCTAAATACTGCAATCTTGTTTTCATGAATACTAAATTACAAAAACATTACTGTTTGTAGACTGTCGTGCCCTGCTGTAATGAAAGCTATCCTGATATAAATTGCATTTTATCAGTGTTAATCAAGGATCATCATATTTGATTACAAGTCCCCCCCACCCCCCGTTCATCTCTAGTTGATTTCCCCCCCCCCCCTGTCAGTCAACGCTGGTGTTTGCTTTTATTCAAAATGCAGAAGCATTCTGCTTAAAAATTTACAGGAGCGTTTCAAGTTTTCTATTTGTTGTGGTTAATGTGAATTGAATGAAGAATGTGCATAAATATTGATGGCTTCGCACATTTCCATTGTGCACAGTTACCTGAAGGTACAGAGAACCAGCGGGGGATTTTCCCCCATGCATATTCTTCTAAGTGATATTAAGAGGAGGCGCCCGACTGTACAATATCTGTCAGGAAGCGCACACATTGTTTGGTCAATGTACATAGGGCTGGATCCAGACCTAGGGAGCGATCCTATGCACAATAAGGTAGTGTAAAGCAAGCTGGTGTAAATTAAACCAATGCAAGGTTACACCAAATCCAAACACTGTTTGTTCAGCAGGACTGCTGGAGCTGCTATGTCAAAAAAGAAAAGAAGCCTTTAAAGTACCTTGGTTCTCAAACTTAATCCGTCCCGGAAGTCTGTTCCAAAACCAAAGCATTCCAAAACCAAGGCATGCTTTCCCATAGAAAGTAATGCAAAACGGATCAATCCGTTCCAGACATTTAAAAGCAACCCCTAAAACAGCAATTTAACATTAATTTTACTACCTAACGAGACCATTGATCCACAAAATGGAAAGCAATAATCAATGTACTAAACTATAAAATAAATAAGACAGTATTGTAGATGATAAAAATTAAAATTATTTTTTCCTCTTACCTGCACTGATGATAGTCATTGTTTGGATGGGGGGCTTTTATCTATTTCTGCAGTCACACAATCAATCAATCAATCAGTAGCTGAACTAGATTCCGCACAGTCACAGAAACAAATTGACCGAAAAAGCTTCAAAAACAAAAACGCAAAATAAATAGCAAAAATGAAGGCGCCAAATTTAAGTCTGTTTGAGTTCTGAAATGTTCGAAAACCAAGGCGCAGCTTCTGATTGGTACAGGTGCCCCGGAAACAATAGCCAACAGCTGCATCGGATGTTCAGCTTCCAAAAAACATTCAAAACCCGGAACACACACTTCTGGGTTTTCAGTGTTTGAGTACTAAGGTGTTTGAGAACCAAGGTAGTGTTTTATAGATCCAGCTTAAGCTGGCCCCACTCTTGTCCTGCCCCATCATTCCCCTTTTGGGGGATTTACCCCATCTTGAGTAGAAGGAACAAATTATGTTGGTATATCATTGGTTGAGCTACAATTTGGGCTTAATGCTGGCTGAGCCAGAGAGTCAATGCACCCTAAGCTACACATCCTGTCAGATCTTGCCATAGAATTCCCCTCTTAAGTCATGTTTAGAAACAGACTCACTGAAATCAATGCCTTTATACTTTAATCATTATTAATTCTGGATGCAATCTATGTTCTCCAGTTGAGGACAATGCAGCTTTGCCTGAGCATGTGAGAAATCTATGTGGGAACTATGCATGTGAACTGTGCAATGGGCAACTCAATGGCTCAGTTGGTTAGAGCTTGCAGCTTATAACACCAAGGTCACAGGTTTGATCTCCATATGGGGCAGCTGCATATGCCTACATTGCAGAGGGTTGGACTAGATCAGCGGTTCTCAACCTGTGGGTCCCCAGATGTTGTTGGACTACAACTCCCATCATCCCTGAGCTCTGGCTTTGCTAGCTAGGGGTGATGGGAGTTGTAGTCCAACAACATCTGGGGACCCATAGGTTGAGAAAGGCTGTACTAGATGATCCACAGGGTCCCTTCCAATTCTACAATTCCAATGAAACTCCATGAAAAATGTTCCTGATCACTTAATATTCTCTAACAGTTTGTGATTATTCATATTTACTGAGCAATGTGCAAATTCTCTGTGGATGCACTCCATATGTGCTCATTCTCCTTCTCATATTTTCATATGCACAGCCGCCACTATTTATGCAGATTCAATAATCAGCTCACATTAACCCCAACTTAGCCACCTTTTGCCTGTCCCCTTCATCACAATTTGTTGGAGATGTGGAGCAGTTAAAGCTGATTTCATGCGAAATGCCCTCAAATGCCTCTCTTTTCATGCTGCATCAGATATGCTATGAAATCACACCTCTGCAGCCTGAGCTATTTCTGTTTGGTTATTTAAAAAACATTTAGAAAAAAAAGGTGTTAACTGATAACTGCTACAAAAATAGGGATCTCAAGAAACTGGAAAAAGAGCACAGCTTCAAGTCCTTTTGAATGGATGGAATAAAAATTGGTTCATCCTGATCATCATCAAATTAAATTACTATAGGTTAACACAAGTAAATCAACGCAACACATTTATGGAGAAATGGGTGTTCTTGGTGCTTTGGAGCAATAAGTACGGTGACAACGCACAGCCATATGTTGTTTTTAATTTTGTTGTAACATTATTATTTTTAATAATAATAATAATAATAATAATAATAATAATAATAATATTTATACCCCACCCCTCTGACTGGGTTGCCCCAGCCACTCTGGTCGGCTCCCAACAGAACACTAAAAACAGAATAAAAGTTCAAACATTAAAAACTTGCCTAAACAGGGCTGCTTCCAGATGTATTCTAAAAGTCAGATAGTTGTTTATTTCCTTGACATCTGATGGAAGGGTGTTCCACAGGGCAGGTGCCACTACTGAGAAGGCTCTCTGCCTGATTCCCTGTAACTTCGCTTCTCGCAGTGAGGAAACCACCAGAAGGCCCTCAGTGCTGGACCTCAGTGTCCGGGCTGAATGATGGGGGTGGAGATGCTCCTTCACGTAACACTTGGAGATCACTATATCATCAACTTTAAAACACACACACACAAACACACAACTCTCCAATGCCTGATTTGGAATGTTCTTTTTTAAAAATGGATTAAGATGACAGTGTGCATCAAGGCCTAGAAACTAAGGCAGTGCATAGCTCCTGTCATGCTCCCCCCCCCCTTCAATCTGGGGTTGAGGCTTAATCAAGCCAGCCAACCCTGGGCTGAGCCAGGGACCCTGCACCATACAGGATCGATGCTGTTGCTTGAAGACATGGGTCCTGCGCAGTGTTGCAGGGAAGCCACTTGCGAAGGAGCACCCCACTTCCCACTTCCAAGGGAAATTCTCATGTGAGCTAGTTATTTGTGATGCAAAACAACACAGGTAAAGGTAAAGGGACCCCTAACCATTAGGTCCAGTTGTGGCCGACTCACTTTATTGGCCGAGGTGTACAGCTTCCGGGTCATGTGGCCAGCATGACTAAGCTGCTTGTGGCAAACCAGAGCAGCGCACGGAAATGCCGTTTACCTTCCCGTCGGAGCGGTACCTATTTATCTACTTGCACTTTGACGTGCTTTCGAACTGCTAGGTTGGCAGGAGCAGGGCCCAAACAACGGGAGCTCACCCTGTCGCGGGGATTCGAACCGCAGACCTTCTGATCGGCAAGTACTAGGCTCGGTGGTTTAACCCACAGCGCCACCCGCGTCCCTGTCAATACCAGCCTAGCCTATCCTTCAGGATCTCTGATACAACACTGCCACAGCACCACCCACATGCCAGCAAAGCAACATACACATTTTATAAAGGCAGTGTTGTATCAGAGACCCTGAAGGACACCACGTTGGAGTGAAACTGAACATTAGTTTTATTTCCCCCTCCCTTCTAGTGACCCTGGTGTTTATAGAGCTAATACTCCAAAAATGTTCTCAAGGAATCAGTTGACTATTTGCAAGTCTCAGCTGCAGTGTATATGTAGATCTCTCCCACAGACTGGTATGGGTTTGCCTCTAGCCTTCTAAGCTCGAGAAGAGGCATCTCCTTCTGTTATACAACAGTGTCTCAGCCAGAGGGAGGTCAGGCAGCTCCTTTGTACCACCAATGCCTTCTCCTCTTCAGGTGTGCCATTAGTCCTGCTTTTACTATATCACTTTTCATATCTGTGCCACACACTGATCAGCCATGTTCCAAAAGTAGGTTGTTATTGTTTAGTCATTTAGTCATGTCCAACTCTTCATGATCCCATGGACCAGAGCACTCAAGGCACTCCTGTCTTCCACTGCCTCCCACAGTTTGGTCAAACTCATGTTAGTGGCAATTTGTTAATTATTTTGTATGGTTTATTTTGTAATTGTGACATTCCATTATGTTATAATTACGTTTTGTTTGTAAGCCACATTCATTTGAATGTAAAGCGGCATAGAAATATACAGGGTTACCTCGGGTTAAGTACTTAATTCGTTCCGGAGGTCTGTACTTAACCTGAAACTGTTCTTAACCTGAAACACCATTTTAGCTAATGGGGCCTCCTGCTGCTGCTGTTCCGCCGGAGCACGTTTTCTGTTCTCATCCTGAAGCAAAGTTCTTAACCTGAAGCACTATTTCTGGGTTAGAGGAGTCTGTAACCTGAAGCGTATGTAACCTGAAGCATATGTAACCCGAGGTACCACTGTAATCAATTAAATCAAATTAATTTCACTCAGGAAGTGGGGGGGGGGCGGGGAGAGGAGGAAAAGCAACATCTCTTTTCCCCACCTTCCTGACAGCTATATGTTTAAGCAAGCTTTCATTTTTAAGTTATCTTGTTTTCTGAAGCCCTTCAACTGTTAGCTGTTTCATGCCATCCTGCCATCCATTAGAATTCTTCCAAGTGGGGCAGGACTGCTGGCATTAACACCAGTCAAAAGGATGCAGGGACCTTCATAGGTTTTGTGATGCACTTTTATTATTCCTCCCAACCCACCCAGGAGGGATACTTATCTACATTGCCTACCCAAACAAAGAGAGAAAGAGAGAATAAACTTTTATACAGCTTTCCTATCTGAGTAGCCACCTGAGGTAGCACTAACTCACCACAGGTAACCAGAAGAGTGACTTTACGAGCCTTTTCGTGAATGAAGCTGTGCCACAGGACTGGGGAAAAGAAAAATCAAATGCTGAGGTGCCAGTTTTAAATGTCCATGTCTAAAATAAGACGGAACTGCAGCTGCAGAGGTGCCTTGTGTGTGTGTGTTTTGACTTCAAATTGCCCCAGCAGTTCATTTTGTAGCACAGGTAGAAGGCACATATCCATTAAGAACCCAGGTTTGTAAGCACTTGCTATCCCTACAGGTATCTAAATACAGTTCACTTCTTCTAGTCCCCAAACTTTTTCACGGTGCTGACACTTGCAACCCTGAAGGAGAGTCGCACTCCACTAAGCCCGTTATTAGACACTGGATCCAGCTGTATCAATTCTCTTGAAATCTATTTCCCAGTTTACGAAAGCTAAACTACCTTTGGCAACTTATTTGAAGAAAGCAATCTGTGTGCTTCATTGCCTTTCTCCCGACGCACAGTTTTTTTCCAGTTGCATCCTTTCCAGGGTTGCTTTAAATAAGCATGTTCATGGGAGAGAAAAGAGGCTTCTGCCTCTCAGAAACCTTCCCACTTAACAGCAAGATGTTCTTCTAATGAAGACACAACGCAGCAGAGACAAATTGGGAAAAGGTAAGTCCCAGTCTTGAAATCAAGGCCACAGAAGTTATCAGACCACATGCACACACTTAGCTTACGATGACCTACTTTTGACATTTACAGTGGTACCTCTGGTTATGTATTTAATTCGTTCCGGAGGTCCGTTCTTAACCTGAAACTGTGCTTAACCTGAAGCACCACTTTAGCTAATGGGGCCTCCCGCTGCTGCCGCCACACGATTTCTGTTCTCATCCTGAAGCAAAGTTCTTAACCCGAGGTACTATTTCTGGGTTAGTGGAGTCTGTAACCTGAAGAGTATGTAACCTGAAGAGTATGTAACCCGAGGTACAACTGTATAGAAAAAAATTAAGAAATGAGCACTCACACTTTACATTGTGGGTGCCCTTTGCGGGATTGCACGTGGTGTTACCAGGGAGCTTACTGGCAAACAGGAGCTGGCTTTCCTCTCAGTGTTAATTTTTGGAGGTTCATGCACAGGCTCAGTAGTCAAGTTTCATGGTTGGGAGGTGGGGCCAGTCCTAGATATATAAGGGGGTGGAGCCAACAGTATCCAGGCAGTTGGTTTAGGAGATTCACCCTCCCTTTGTTTAATGTTTTCTTGTTTGCAGGTTAACTTTTTCTTCCTGTTTAGTGGGCGCTGCTAGAGTCTATGGCTGGTTGCTGTTGAAGGACCGGGAAGAAATTTTCCTGCATTCGCAGGTTTTGTCTTCCCCATAGCAATTCGTCACAAATTTGGCAGTTATGGCCTTGGGTGGAATCCTTTAGTATTTTCTTCCCTATATTGGGTGTGTGTGTGAAGTGGTGACTCACCCTCCTGTGGTGGCGATTCCAGGGTCCCCTCTTAAAGGGGTTATCTATAATGGGTGTGACTGACCATACACTGAAAGGTTGTCAGTGAACTACCCTGCATGTGGGGATATGGGCTGGGCTGCCTGCTACACTTACGTCTCGCAGAGCACCCCCATATCCCATTTATGCTGATGTGCCCCAGTTCCCCCGGCTGGGGGGCTGGGAGGGATACATGCCCAAGGCCTAAGCCAAGGTATTCCTACATTCGGAAGTTTAATAAAGTTGTGGCCTAATTTTAATTCCATATAGCGTGTTCTCCTTAACCAGAGAGCACGGGTTGCGGTTGGGGAAACATGCCACCTTGCCATGACTAGGCAGATTTGAAAAAGAAAAAATCCAAGCCTGCTAAAGGGTTAATATTGGGTTGCTGGGGAGTTCTGTATGTTGCTAAATTCAGAGGAGGGGTAGAGTCTATAAATATAGGGAGCCAGGGGTTGGACTTCCTCTTGGCCGTTTTGCTTCGGATCACCCGCCCTCCCTCCCTTTAATAGGAGGTTTTCCTGATCGCTTGACCTTGCTATTGCCTGTCATGGTGTCGTCTGCCTTGGTGCGGGGGCACAGTAGGAATTTTGCCATTGGCTGATTGGCTGGTGCCATTGGTTTTCGCCTACTGCGTAGCAAATCATCACAACTTGTAAGGTTGGCGGTTAGGCATTGGTTAAGGTGGTTCTTGGAGGGGTAAGTGCCTACTCCTCCAAATGATGCGGAAAGGGAATTCCGTTAAAGGAATCCAGGGGCTTGCCATTCTTTTCGTCCTTGTCCCTGGCATCGGACTTGGGCCGTGCAAGCCCCAAAGGAACATGAGGGTGAGTAGTGAGGGACTGATGCCCAGCTTCATTTGCTCACCCAATACTTGTTTCCCACTAAGGCTTCCGCTGGTGTCCGGAATGCCTCTGGCTTCCGCTGGTGTCCGGAATGCCAGCTCTGTCCCTGAGGGCATGGACAGATAGTCATAACCAATGCCTAAGCAACCACTCACATATTTTGTATTTAAATAAAGTTGTGGCCAAAATTATGCCAAAAACCCAAACAAAAATTGATGTGTGAAGTGTGAATTATTGGGGGGTGGCAACTGTGGGACTCAACACGCAAAACATTGTCAGAGTCCTTATTCCTTCCTTATGATCCCTGGGGGCTGGGGCTGTTGCTGCCTGGTCACGCAATGTTATAAATCTTCTCTTCTTGGCTACCTGGAAGTGATTTTTATCTGTAAACACACAGTCCCACTGTTCGGATTCTCATTGTTGGATTACAGATTTCAATCCCTTGGAAATGTTGCTCTGTGAATCTGCATTTTTGCACAGCCATCATGTGCCGTCTGTCGTTGGGACAGGGGCATGGCAGGAATCTCCCCACTTGGCGGATTGGCTGTGGCCATTTGGGTTTCGCCTGCCGTGTAGCAATTCATCACAACTTGTAAGGTTGCGGATAGGCACTGGTTCATGTGATAGGGATGGGAGAATGGTCTCACCATCCCTATGTGAAGGGTATTCCATTAAAGGAATCCAGGGACTCAACTTGGTTTAGTCAACCCCTGAAAGGGAGTTGTGCCCGTGCCTGAGTCCAGGGGAGCATCTGGGGAGTGAACAGAGTCTGTTCCCGGGCTTTTCACCTGCCTCAGATGTTCACCCTTGGCTGACCTACGATAGAGCTCTGGGTCAGTGCTGCCTGCAAGAGTGCAGGGAGCTAGTAGAACCAGAGCCTATGCAACCACTCACTTTTCTGTAATCAAGAAAGTTGTGGCCTAAATTCTGCCAAAAACCAAAACTAAAATTTGAGTCAAATGTGTCTTTATTTAGGGGGGAGGTCTCTGGGTCTGAAAGCACAATTTTATATTAGCCACTAACTTCCTGGAAAGGGACATAAAATGCTAGAGCTGGGCCAAAATTTCTCAAAGAAAGACATTCTGGGGAGAAACATCTGAGATTTTTTATTTTTCTCAGCCCCTCATCAGGAAATATTTCAGAGGGCTTTTTCATTTTTATCAGAATATTATCCACATTTTTGTTGTGGTGGATATCATTTTTTTCCTGCCACCATTTCCTGGAACCAGGGCATTGACTATGTTGCAAAATGGTGGCCAGACTGACAGTTTAATTGATGATGATGCTAAAATTTGCAGAAACAGCAAAAACAAGCAAACGATAAACCTTCATGAAAATGACGGAGTTGAGCTGCACCCTGAAAAACTGCTGGATAAATAGGCTAAAACTAGTTTTTATAATAATAATTTATGCCCACAAACAGGGTAGAGAATTTCAAAAAGCCACTGGTGCCTAGCTCGATAAAGCACATCTGATTGTAGCAATGCTACGAAAATACAAATATATTTCTGATACAAATTTATGTAGCTCTAAATATGAACTGACTAAACAAATTAGTGCACTGTATTGCATATCACAATAGCAGCAAACAGATGCTATAAAGTCTCAAAGGGCATTGTAGTCCATGCTTAGAGCTAACATACATATATTAATGCCATGCTCATTCCAATTAGATATGAATGGTGATATGCCACAGAAAAGGGTTACTAATTACTTTCTTCTTAACATCATGTGTATGAGTGTGTACAAATAATTGCTTTTAAAAGAGGTTATTTTTGGCTTAGTAATAAAATTTGTATAAATTTGTTTAATTAAAAAGAGACAAAAAAAATCAAAGCATCAAATTAATGTAACAGAATGATTATTTTTTTTTAATGTGATAGCATGCACAGTTCATATTGTGCTATTTATTACTCAGACAAAGAGTTTCCGCACCTTTTGTGTGCTGGTATTACTTACTTATCAAACCTTTATTAGGCATTATACAAATAAAACCATAAAAGAGAAAATAAGATGTAAAAGCCTTGAAATATATATAAAAAGGCAGCAGTTGGCTACATACATATATATAAATATGCATATAGAGTCAGTGGTTTTCCTTGTTAACCTGCTCCTTGGAGAACTGCTACCAAAAACTCGGCTACCCCCGCCGTTACCCTTTGGTCAACGTCGGATAGGCAGAATCCCACACATTCACCTTGCTGGGGTTCCGGACCACCCAAAAGAGGGGACAGCACGCGTTGACGGAGCGTACTGTACAATGGGCAATGAAAGAGAATATGCTCTACAGTGTCCGGGACATTCATAGAACATCTGCAGAATCTCTTGTTTCTAGGAATGTTTTGATATCTTCCCCTGACAAATGCTGAGGGAAAAACATTCAAACGGGCCAGCATAAAAGCCCTACGTTGGGCTGGGATTATTAATTTAGTGATGTAATTGGCTCTGCTATCTAAGATATTTAAATCATAGAATATGGGGGAGCAAATTTTGTTTACAGCTGCCATAATATTTTGTCTCTCGACATCCTTTAGTCTAGTTAGGATATTATGGAAAATGTATTGCTCATTAGAATTGTACAGGGGCTCCAGCTCGATGCCTAAAGATTCAATCTTTTTTTCGAGGTGTGCTGGTATTGACGGGGACGCGGGTGGCGCTGTGGGTTAAACCACCGAGCCTAGTATTTGCCGATCAGAAGGTTGGCGGTTCAAATCCCCGCAACGGGGTGAACTCCCGTTGCTTGGTCCCTGCTCCTGCCAACCTAGCAGTTTGAAAGCACATCTAAGTGCAAGTAGATAAATAGGTACCGCTCCAGCGGGAAGGTAAACGGTGTTTCCATGTGCTGCTCTGGTTCGCCAGAAGTGGCTTAGTCATGCTGGCGACATGACCTGGAAGCTGTACGCTGGCTCCCTCGGCCAATAAAGCGAGATGAGAGCTGCAACCCCAGAGTCGGTCACAACTGGACCTAATGGTCAGGGGTCCCTTTACCTTTACCTATTTCCCTTTGACATATCAGGTTCTAGGGCCTTGTCTGTGGCTGGATCTACACTGACCTGTAACATTATTAGAACGATATGAGATAATGTCATACTAAAAGTCACAGGACATACTTGTTAATTAAAGCAATTTTTACCTTGGTCCCCTCCCCCCATCAAAATACTGTCTGCCTGCTGCTGGTTGCCTACATCCTTTGGTGTCACATTTTAATAATGTATTATGAACATAAAAGTAGGACATCATGTGCCCATATATGTTATCAAAACCCTTCCTTAATGTTAAAAACCATGATTGTAGATCTGCCACGAGTCTTCTGAGGAGGCATTGTTAGTTTTGTCTCTTAAGTCCAAATTTGCCGCTTTGCATTTAGGTGCACAATAGCCCTGAAGCATAGTCTATTAGCAGCTAAAACACTTTTTAGAACCGCTCACTGCAATAGTCATCCTGTGAAGATCAGGGACACCAATTTATGCTGCTATTTGGATCTCTGCCCCCACATGCACAGTTCAAAACATTTTGTGTAGAAGTGTTGTAACTGTGGACCACAGTTTGTTGCTTCTTAAACATGGTGTTTTGGTTTTTTGAAAACTATTTTTCAAGCCACATTTCTCTATGTGTCATTAGTGAATATTCTTGAATGTGAGTCAGATTGATCCAAATTCAACCTAGTTATTATGAAAGAGGCACAGGGTTCTCAACCCTATAACCCCCAACATAGCCAGACTTGGACTGGATAGCACTTCAAGCTGAGAGCTCTGTAAACTAGGATATTTGGCCATCCTACGCCTTAAAATATTTCCCCCGCATGCCAGAGCATTGCTGGCCACAAGCAACTTCCCCGAAGTCCCAGAACTTGCCTCAGCAATTCCACCTGCTTCCACAGTGTAAAGAATTATTATATATTCTGATGAGGTGCCTTTTCAGCAAAAATTTGGGCAATTTAGGTTTTAGATGCATGCCTGGGGATTCCATGAAATACACTGTTTTACATTTGGAATACATAATTGATGGTTAAATATTCCAAGTGATAAAGTGGACATGGTTGGAGCTTCTTTAAAAGGGAATTTATCATATAAACTTCATAATTAGCTTCTCAAGTAGATATTTAATTTTCAATGTGCTGTTGTAGCAGATTAAGCGAAGGCCAAAAAACCCCAGACACAGACCTTGGGGGGTTATTTGATCAAAGTAATTGCACCAATCTAAAATGCATAACAGCAAGACAATTCCCCACAAATATTCACGTTTCACAAGTCTCGTTGTTGCTCTTCCATTCTAGTAAGGTGATATAGATACAAACACCTATAGCCAGTCAGAGTTGGTTGGGTAAGAGGTTACGAAAGGCAGGGAAAATGTTGTAGGAGGAAAAAGTGAAGAATATTATAGGAGCATGAACTCTTGCACAATAAATGTCAATGTACAAGTCAATAATGAATGGCAATGTTAATTATAAGCAAGACAGATTTTAAAAAAAGGATCTATATTGTGCTCTTGAATTGATTGTTATTCATTTTGGGGATATTGCTCCGTTGAGTTTTACGCCATATAAACTGTCCCAATTACTTCAGAAGTGGCATACAAATCTTAAATCAAATAAACCCATAGAAAGCTTTGTCCCTCCAGTGTACACAAACACAGAAGAAATTTGATAAGATGGTAGGTGGTTTGGGGGGCTATCACATAAAACAACACAGCTGTGGCTTTTCTCAAGGCATTTCCATGGGGGAAACAAATTGATGCATAGCCTGCTTTAAACACGAATTCAAACCATACTGGAATTTATACAGTAGTGATTTATAGCTTCTGTAATAGCAGGGGGCAATGAATTACCATAATAAAATAAGGAGGGCTGTATCAGGAGCATAACAAGTAGCTAACAAGCTGTATTTTGTCCCAGAAAAGTAAATCTACTATTATAAATAGGAAGGGGTGCTGAGGGAGTTTGCCAAGAGGTTTAATGTATAGCTCGAAGCATATGAAAGGGTGTTTTCTAGTTTAAAAGATGCAGGCATGTCTGACCAATTGATGTCCCTAACTGCAGTAGGCACAATACATCAGATTGTACCCAGTGCTTGAATGAATGGAAGATTGTTTCACACAAACTTTCTCCTCCCTGCAGCCTCATGCGCCCCATAGAAAACCTCTTAGAAGGACTGGAGTCCCTTCTTGAACAGTGTGGCCTATCACAGGCTCCCACCCCCTTGCTGCAATGCAGCCCACACTGTTCATAAACCTTCCCAGTGTCCCTATTTTCCAGGGGCAGTCCTGGATTTACAGAAGCCATCCCGGTTTCTGATTCAATCCCGGAATGTCCCGCTTTTCCTTAGGATGTCCCTATTTCTATTGGAGGGTATGGAGTTATGTGACCCCACGAGCCAAGGAGATAAGTAACTATATAACCTTTAAAAGGCCTCTGAAGGCAGCCCTGTATAGGGGATTTTTAACATGTTTAATGCTTTATTATGTTTTTATGTATGTTGGAAGATGCCCAGAGTGGCTGGGACAACCTTGTCAGATGGACAGAATATAAATAATAAAATTATTGTTGTTGTTATGGAATAGGACACAGCTATTTTCATCAGAGAAATGTTGGAGGGTATGTGTGTCAGGAGTTCAGCCTACACTCGAGTTGGACCCTGGCAGAGACACATGCCCGATTGGCATGTTCCCTCCCTCCTGGTCTTTCGTTAAGAAGCTTCAAAAGCTTTCTTCTGCCCAAACATCACAGCAACCGATGCCAACAGACACCGGCACACTTAGGGATCTGCAGAGTTTGAGCATCATGCATGACAGACCTCAGCAACTCAGCATTTTGGCTAATCTACTTTATTTACATATAAACACACACGGAGCACTGCAACATGGCTCCCTCTCTCTTTAGCACCAGACAGTAAAGAGAGAAAGAAGAAAGGACAATAGTCCCACTTCACGGAACACAGTAACACAAACATCCTGTCTCCGTCACTTCCCACTCTGTGGAGTCAAAACATATATTGTCATGTGAAAGACAACAATCCCATGACTGCAATCACGGAACAGGAATTCTAACATCGTGTTCAGGACAGTCTTTTAATCCACAGAGAGAGGGAAGCATCAAGGGGAAAGATCAGCTGCATGATTGGATCATATAAGTCTAAGGCAGTCAAGAGAACTTTGGTTTGGCAGGATGGGAAATAAGGCATTACTCCCATCTTTGTTCAGGGCCATGCGCATGGATAGCATTTCTAGTGGTCAATGAGGGGGGGTCCCAGTATCCTTTGTAGCTCTTTCTCTTGTCTAGTATTAGCAAAATCAGAATTAAAAAAACAAACTACAGATGAAAGAATAAATTTCACGACCAAAGAAAGTTAGGCAAATTTCGATTCATCAACCAAGTTGCCAGGTCTAGCTTTTCTTCTTAGACTGACTCTCCTATGAAGAAAGGTTGCAGTGTTTGGGACTTTTTAGTTTGCAAAAAAACCAAGAGGCAGCATGACAGAAGTTTATGGAATTATGCATGGAATGGAGGAAGTGGATAGAGAAAGGTTCTTCTCCCTCTCCCATAACACTAGAACTCATGGAGATCCAATGAAGCTGAACATTGGAAGATGCAGGACAGAGAAAAGAATGTACTTCTTCAGCCAGTGCATGGTTAAACTATGAAACTCTGATGGCCACCAATCTGGATGGCTCTAAAAGAGGACTGGACAAATTACTAGAGAAGAGGACTATTGATGGCTACTAGAGAAGAGGCCATGATGGCTATGCTCTGCCTGCTTGGTCCAGTGTTCCTTGATATTATCAGGGAACTCTGAAAGCAGGTGGTCCTTAAGAGGAAGCCATGTCTGGCCCTCACCGTAATTAACTCCCACCCGGAACCCTTTGCCCCCACTGTGGAAGGATGTGGGGATCCAGAATTGGCCTCCACAGTCACTTACACACCATTAAGACCATATTCATGGTGATCACCACAGACAGGCTCTGCCTGCACAGTTGAAGGCAGCAATGCCGGAAACCACAGGAGGGGAGAGCAAGGCATCTGGTTGGCCACAGTGAGAACAAGATACTGGGCAAGATGGGGCATTATTAGCCTCATCTTCTGTTATTATGAATAGAATCTTGATTGCCCTGGGACAGTAGTTCAGATGTTTAATTCAGATTATGCACAGCCTCGGGATGGCTTTTCCCACCAGCCCAGTGTTTTCAAAGCCTTTTATTCAGCCAATGAATAAAATATTTCAGAAAAACTAAGAAAACGTCTTAAGTTCTTATATTGGAATGAATGGCAAGGCCAGTCCCTCTTGTAAACAACCTCTCACAGCTGTTTTAACACCCTTCTAAATGAGCAGAAGTGATTACAAAAGACATTCCTTGACACAGAGGCTATTGTGCTGCAAGTATGCTTCTACAGACGTTTTTTCTCAATGCAGTACAGCTAAGAAGAGAATTAAAAATACATGTTTGTGCATTATAAATAGGATGTTACAATAAGCAGATCCTAATAACAAGTATGGTTAACTGTTTGTCATCTCCGGACTTCCATGCCCCCAAACTGGCTGACAAATCAATATCCGTGCTTTTGTATGCTGATGATGCGATACTCCTATCTCGAACAAGAATAGGCTTAAATAGGCTCATAGGTGAATTTTCAGCATACTGTAGGAGAGAGCAACTGGTAATAAACTACCAGAAAACCAAAACCATGGTTTTTGCAAGGAAATGCAGACAGTACAGCTGGAGGATGGATAACCAGACAATTGAACAGGTTAAAGCCTTCAAATATCTGGGTATCGTTTTCCAGTCGACCGGGTCCTGGGATGTCCATCAAAAATATGCCAAAGAAAAAGCAGCTCAAAGTATTAAGATGCTGTTGCGCTTCTTTTACACGAAGGGGGGCAGATACATCCCAGCAGCCCTTGAAGTATTTCAAGCAAAACCTCTGGCGCAGTTACTGTATGGGGCACAAATCTGGACGGGGAACCACTGCTCCAGTCTTGAAACTGTTCAGTCTAAATTCCTAAGGCAGATATTCGGCGTCCCCTCCTGTGTTCCAAACGCAGCTTTACGACTCGAGGCCTGCCTTCCATCTGTAGAAACTCAGACCTGGCAAAGAACACTCAACTATTGGCTTCGTCTTAATCTAAATCCACCCGGTCTACTGCCCCTAGTAATGCAAGACCCTCATAAAAGCATGTGGTTCAAAACTGTGCATCAAAAACTCCTTACATGCGGTCTGCATTCGCAATCCCTACTATCAATGGGCCTCATTAAAGCAAAGAGTCTAATAGGCCAGCGCCTGAAAGACATTGAACGGCAAAACAACCTGACTATCTTAAAGAAACTGTGCCCATGGTATACCTACTTTCCCCCTTCCCATTTTGACTTTCCAGCTTCATATTTGTTTAAATTAACCATCCCAAAATACAGACGTGCCTTTACATTGGCTAGATGGGATGTTCTTCCCTCTGCCGTTCTCGAAGGTCGTTACCAAAAGACTCCATTTGAAAAACGACTCTGCCCATGTAGAGATGGTAACACGGAAACAGTGTCCCACGTCCTCCTATCCTGCCCCCTTTACAAAGACCTAAGGAATGAGATTATTACTCCACTCATTCTCCCCAACCCCGGCCGTTCACAAGACATTATACTGTTTTCTCTCTTGTCTGATACGGATAGTCAGACAACAGAGAAGGTCGCGAGGTACATCGAGAGAGCTGTGAAATTGAGGGCCACCATCTGAGTGACAGACTTGTTCATCTGACGGACCTCCTTCTGCTTGTTCTTATCTTCCTTTTATTCTTATTTTATTTTATTTTTAATTCTTGCATAGCTGTGGCCTGTTGGCTTTGCTAATAAAGTTCTGATATGAACTGACCTTCATTTTCAAATTCCTTGACACAGAGGCTATTGTGCTGCAAGTATGCTTCTACAGACGTTTTTTCTCAATGCAGTACAGCTAAGAAGAGAATTAAAAATACATGTTTGTGCATTATAAATAGGATGTTACAATAAGCAGATCCTAATAACAAGTAATGTGGGACGTGGGTGGCACTGTGGGTTAAACCACAAAGCATAGGACTCGCCGATCAGAAGGTTGGCGGTTCGAATCCCCGTGACGGGTTGAGCTCCCGTTGCTCAGTCCCTGCTCCTGCCAACCTAGCAGTTTGAAAGCACGTCAAAGTGCAAGTAGATAAATAGGTACCGCTCTGGCGGGAAGGTAAAACGGCGTTTGCGTGCGCTGCTCTGGTTTGCCAGAAGTGGCTTAGTCATGCTGGCCACATGACCCGGAAGCTGTACTCCGTTTCCCTCGGCCAATAAAGCAAGATTAGTGCCGCAACCCCAGAGTCGGTCATGACAGGACCTAATGGTCAGGGGTCCCTTTACCTTTACCTTTACCTTTAATAACAAGTAATAATGAATAAATTTCACACTTGAGGTAATGAATACCCATATTCCTAAAAAAATGTGTTATACACTGTCCATATGTAAGTCACCTCTTTGTACATTGTGAGGTATATTTACTTGGGTTTCTGAATTCCATCATTCAAAAGCTTCTAAACTTTTTGTGTTCAAAGAATGGGGTGAAGGGAGAAATTGCATGCCATTTTTGATGACGTGCCTTTGGTGAACCTAAAGGGTACTTGTGCTGAAATACAGTGGTGCCTCGGGTTAAGAACTTAATTTGTTCCAGAGGTCCGTTCTTAACCTGAAACAGGTGTGCTTTTGCTAATAGGGCCTCCTGCTCCGGCTGCACTGCTGGCGCATGATTTCCGTTCTTATCCTGGGGCAAAGTTCTTAACCTGGAGCAACCACTTCCTGGTTAGTGGAGTTTGTAACCCGAAGCGTCTGTGACCCGAGGTACCACTGTACAGCTGGAATGTAGATTCCCAATAAATAATGTAAGCATCTTGCTTTCCACAAAGCTGCATTCCTTGTTTTCTTCAGAAGACGTTATTTATTGAATACATCTGGGCTGAGTTTATCTTTTAATTAATGTAAATTTTTTATTGATTGTTTATTTGGTGAACATGGGGAATTAATTTGCTGCTTTTAATGAACTTGTCCACTTTGATTGCTCTGGCTCTCCTGATATCTTACTGGATTTCTGCCCTCTGGATCAAACTCTACAAAACACAGACTGTGATTTTATTCATAAGATGCTTCAAGGATGCCAGTAGGCAAATCTCCGAACAAAAATCAGCAGAGAGGGAAATCAGGAATGAAAAAAAAGAAAACAGAAACACATCAAAGCCCATCACAAGGTTCTGAGGTCTGGTACATAAGGCATCTGCAGAAGAAGAGATGAGGATGAGGGATGCCTTAATCCTATGTTGATGTTATTGCAATTCATTGGGTGTGCCAGTCCCATCCTTCTCTTGCTTCATGAAGCCAGTTCTGAGTTTTAGACTATCATGGACTCTGTGGTCACCAACACCTTGGTTACATGGTGTCTAAAACTCAGTGACTGGGATAGCAACTGGGGCAGCAGTTAAAGCTGGTTGCCAATTTTGAGTTAAGAATACTGAAACATATTTCCTTTTGTAATGTGCTCTTGTCTATTAGTATTGTTGCTCTGTGAAAGGCAGATTGTAATGTTTTGATTTATTTTTGTATAACTGATGACCCTTGGCTAATTAATAAAGACTCTGATGTAGGCTATCATGTAGGCTAGATAAGTATAATGGAGGGATAAGCTGTCTATGCCTACTAGCCATGAGAGCTGTGTTTCACCTGCACTGTCTGAATGTCATTTGCTGAGAATCACAAACAGGAAGATTGCTGTTACAGTCAAGTCCTGATTTGCTGCTTCTTATAGGTGTTTGGTTGGCCACCACGAGAAGAGAATGTCAGACTAAATGGGCCTTTCCACTGATCCAGCAGGCCTCTTCTTATGTTTTCAGTTTATCACTAGATGGCCCCTGAGAGAGAAAGACTGGGCGGGAGGGAGAGGAATATCTGAACTGGAACAAGGACAGAAAGGGCATGATCCCGAGGAAATTAAGCAATTTTAAGACCAATTTATTTCCAAGAGAGGGTAAAGCATGTGCTTAGCTGCCTCCCATTGAGATCAATGGGACATGAAAACACTTAACCTTGGCTAGATTGTGCTCAATGTACTTAAATCGCCGGACATTACTGGAGAAATTGCATAAGTGACCTTTCTTTTGCCAAAGCAATCTGAAACCAAACATAGGAAAGTATAGTCACTTATATCACTCATTTTTAATCTGTTCATAACTGCTTAACCCTTTTCGTAGAACTGGAAGGGACCCTGAGGGTCATCTAATCCAACCCCCTGCAATGCTGGGAACTCAAGTAAGGCATCCATGGCAGATGGTCATTCAACCTTTGCTTAAAAACCTCCAATGAAGGTCCACCACCTTCCAAGGGAATCCATTCCATTGTCAGACAGCTCTTACCGCCAGAAGCTTTTCCTGTTGTTCAGTGAGAATCTTTTCTTCTTGTAACTTGAAGCCATTGATTTGGGTCCTACCCTCCAGAGCAGGATCAAACAAGCTTGCTCCATCATCTGACTGCACATCTCCAATGCCTGGAGACATTTTCTAAAAGTCTTCCTCAGTTCCAAATCACAACCCAGGGACTTCAACTGTTTGTATTAATGAAAACTCAATTCTGGGCCCAGTCTGAATAGGGCAGCTTTGCCTAGTGGCATGAGCCCCAGTGAAGCAGAAATGGGGTACGTTCCACCCACATATTGTCCCTGTGAGGGTCCACGGGACAGATTCTCCAATAGGTCTTCATGGGATGCAGAGTTTGGAGCCATTTTGGCCCGCAAGCTTCAGGACGATGCATGTGTTTCATGCTTCTCTCAACAGTTATGGCACCAAAAAAGCACCCGTTCTGGCCCTTTTTTTGACCCTGCAGTCAATAAAGATTTGACCTGATTTCATCCTGGGGTAAGAATTCACTTCTACACCACCTTGTTCATTACCTTGGTGAGAAACCACCTTTTAAATAAACCACATAACCAAGGAAACTAATTTGAGTCCAGCATCCAAGAGGCACCCAACATATATTGTAGCTATTGCAAAAGGACAGAGATCACTCATAAGGTATCCCAGCACCCATTGTCCTGTCTGTTTAATCTGCTAAAAGCAACATGGTGAATTCCTTCAAATACATGCCATGGGTTTGCTTGCCTATAATGCTTTTGTTGCTATTCTAAATACAGTGGTACCTCGAGTTAAGAACTAAATTCGTTCTGAAGGTCTGTTCTTAACCTGAAACTGTTATTAACCTGCAGACCACTTTAGCTAATGGGGGCCTCCTGCTGCCGCTGCGCCGCTGCCACACGATTTCTGTCCTAATATTTCTGGGTTAGTGGAGTCTGTAACCTGAAACGTATGTAGCCTGAAGCGTATGTAACCTGAGGTACCACTGTATTGTGTTCAGCAGCTAGAGAGTTGCACTTACAATTTCAGCATTTTTTACACTTTGAAAGAAGGTTGCTTTTTTAGTGTGGCTAAGTAAATGTGATCTAATAGGGAGGAGCCTTCCTTCCTTCCTTCCTTCCTTCCTTCCTTCCTTCCTTCCTTCCTTCCTTAATTCTTAGTGTTCCACTCAAACCACAGTTTTAGTATATATGCAAATCTGTCTTGCATTCCTTTACTATCTCTTGATGATTACAAAATAGTGAGCACAAATATTTGACCCACTTAAATGACAAATGGCAATCTGACCTTTGACATAAATGAGTTTCCCCTCCCCCCCATTGTTGCACTAATAGATGTTATCACACAGAAATTATCAGGATAACACCACAGTTAAGGCAATTGAGGACACTGTAGCTAATGCCAATCTTTGATATTGATCTGCCACCTTCTTATCGGCTTGGCATTAGGAAATAATAAACCGTTTAAATAAAGAGAAGCCATCAGTATAAATCAATCAACCTTTGTGATGCAAAAATATTTACAACTGTGAATGGCTTTTATGGAACACAGCATGTTTAGAGAAGGCCAGTCATAGGAATCACAAGCTCACTGCTGCCATTGACCCTTCAGTGACTGAAATGAAAACCTCTTTCTGGTTTCACAGAAACTCCAGAAGAGTTAAAATTTGAGTAGTACTCAGTTGTGAGGAGTTCCAGGTTCTGGATTTCCCCACTGAACTAAGCTGATCATATTAATCAGTAGATAAATATAAGTAACTTCAACTTCTAAAGATAAAATTGCAGCGTGTTTTTTTCAAAAAACAATGTCAGTGCATTATTCCATTATATTATTTCTCTTATATTCATGCCTTTTTGTCTTATTTACTTACCTATCACATTGTAAATTTGTATATTTGCAATTTTGCATGTAATAAGTATTTGCCAGTTTTGTTAAATGGGGTATGGATCTCACGTGTGTATAGGAAGACAGAACTGTGTCACAAGTTGCACAAAGTTACATAGGCATTAAGTAACTGCACAGTGGTACCTTGAGTTACATATGCTTCAGGTTACATATGCTTCAGGTTACAGACTCCGCTAACCCAGAAATAGTACCTCGGGTTAAGAACTTTGCTTCAGGATAAGAACAGAAATCGTGCAGCGGCAGCACAGCGGCAGCAGAAGGCCCCCATTAGCTAAAGTGGTGCTTCAGGTTAAGAACAGTTTCAGGTTAAGAATGGACCGCTGGAACAAATTAAGTACGTAACCAGAGGTACCACTGTACTCCACAGGACTGCTAATTCCATTTCGCTCTGTGATGTCAAGTGCAGAACGCATAACTAATTGGCGATTTGCTCATGGTTTTGATGCTACTTGCACCTGTATGTGGGGGTCTATATCCCTTTTGTACTTTAATACAACAATTGTACAAAAAGATTAGATTATCTTTATTGAAAATGGTAGAAAGGCAGTATGTTTATGCTTCTATCCAGTTTGTACGAAGCTAAAATATGAATAAATATAGTGTCAACTTGGAAGAACCTTAAGAAACTAAATTTTAATCCTAGAAAGCCAGGATGGATGCTTTCAAAGGGTTCATTATATCATTTAAAAAACACAAAAGATATCATAAGCATTACCCAATAAGATTCCTGATGAGACACTAAGATTATTGCAAGTGCTCGTAGACAAATTAATCTATCAAATGAATTAATACAGTACTGGCATCAATACCATACTAACCAAGGTGGATTGAGGTGAGCACAGATAAAATGGTATCACGACTCTGCTCATATTAAAAATGTGATCATGACCTAGAACATAGATTAACTTCAAATGAAAAGGGCTCTCTTTTGGTACATGACAGGAGGGTAACAGGTAGCGTAACAAAACCATCTACTATGGTGGACATGAGGATGTGGAAAAGCTGGATTCTCTCCCCTCCCATAATTGTTTGTTGTTTAACAATACAGAAAAGGAGTACAACTTTGCAGGTTGAGAAGCTGTGGCGATTTTTAGGCTAAGGGACTTGTCCAAGGGTCTGCAACCGCTTTCTGGTGAACCCATAAAATAAATGATTGATTGAGAGGACAGTAACATTCAGATGTGGGTGCACAGAGTTTGGCCCTTTACAACTTTTGAACCTTGGGTTCTGACAGTATCACAAGGGCTGGTGTGAGTTCCCCTGCATTTATTATTGGTTCACCTGGGGGGCAAAAATCTGAATTTGCTCAAAGGTAAGGCCTTTGGGCCATCAGGGATTTCCAGTTGTTCAAGCAACATTAGTCTGGTGTTAAGTTGGTGTGGTCAGGCACTGTTTGGCATTGTGTAGGAGACACTCAGGGGACTCTTTTGTGCAGGATTATACCCTTATTTTTTAGTATTAAATGCAGTTTCTGTGAAAGTTAAATGAACTAAGCAAAAAGAATCGAGCCCAAGCTGAAGGAAAATGCTGTCTACCTGTCCTAAGATGATAAAAAGACAAGTAACACTTAAAATATAGTGAAAGCTAATTGTAAGCAAGCGATTGTGGCCTGTTTTAAAACAAATTTAAATTCAGGAATTTATAGCCTGTAGATTCACTTTAATCCAAGATATCAGGAATTTCATGGTACTTCGCTGCGAGACATTGATGTCTGACAACGCTGTTCCAGAAAATGATGATCTTTCATAAAGAAGATGTATGCAGAATATGGAAGAAAGGTATTTTGTTCTATTGGAAAGCACTCCACATAAGTGAATTATTATTTTGCCTTTTATGAGAGGCTCATTGAAAATAAGGCCTTTGGGAATTCCCAGAATCTGATTCGTAAGACCTACATCTTCCAGGAGTATTTTCAGCAGTATCAAAATGTGGCACTTTCCCATGATTTTCCAGTAATGGTTGAGAGAATGTTAACCGATTCCAGGGAAGGGAAAAGCCCCAGTCTGTGGGACAGGTCCTCACAGTCTTCTCAATGGCTCTCCATGGTCTCTCTTCCTCAGCCCCACACCCTACTCATTTACTTCTGTGTTGGCTTCTCTTCTTTCTTAGCCAGAATAAAAAGAAGGGGGGGGAGCAACTAGTAGGTGCTGGGGCCCATGCACAGACTAAGACCCTGCCATGGAAGGGTGGTAGAGAAACATGAGCCCCACTTACTATAGTTCTAATCTACATTGCGTTTCCTGCACCTGAAATCCCATTTCCAAAAAAGGGACCCATTGAAATACAGTGGTACCTCGGGTTAAGTACTTAATTCATTCCGGAGGTCCATTCTTAACCTGAAACTGTTCTTAACCTGAAGCACTACTTTAGCTAATGGGGCCTCCTGCTGCTGCTGCGCCGCCGCCGCACAATTTCTGTTCTCATCTTGAAGCAAAGTTCTTAACCTGAAGCACTATTTCTGGGTTAGCAGAGTCTGTAACCTGAAGCGTATGTATCCCGAGGTACCACTGTATCCTGTTCTTCTTTTCCTTTTCTTTTCGGCAAAGCAAAATGCAGATGCAGGGCCCAAATCTGAAGATTGGGGCAGGGAGGTCAGCACCTTATACAAACATAAAATTGCAATGCAAATGCTAAACTTCATGATAAAATGCATTTTGGCCATCAGATGCCTAAAGGATAACAAACTCCCATATTTGTCTTTTCCTTCTTATCTTAGTAGGGGAAACTTTTCTGAATTTTCTTTTCTGTAACAACTCCCACCCTCTGCCAACATGCACACACATAGCCATATATCAGTGTATCTTAATATCAGGAACTGTATACTAAAACATATTTTACCTTCAGCAGTAAGCAGCTAGATTTTTATTTTGTAATATAGCTGAAGCGATATGAGTCACTACAGGCGAGGGGGAAAAACCCCAACAACAATCAAAAGCCCAGTAGGCAACAGTGCCAGTCAGAGGAGAAGCTCATATTAATTAAAATGGTTGTCTCTTCATCCAATTTCCTGAGCTATGCCATATCTCTAATATCCACAACATGCAGCTTTCTTTGCTCATAGAACATGATCTGAAGATATTGCTGAACGGATATTACACCTGAATTTGTATGTGAACAGAAGAGGCTTGAATGTTTAGGAGCTGGCTTGAAAGGCGAGAGAAGGAATGGAAACAGTTTACGATGTCGGGAGGGGTAGTATTTTTTAAACAGGGAAACAAAGTACAGTGCCACACAGTTTGACAATGCCGTTGTCTATTGTGAGGGTGGCGGCAGCAGGAGAACCGGTACAGTAAGCCTACTTGTTTTATGTATGTGTTCACAGCTTTGTGCTGGTGGGGCGGAAATGGATAAATAAATGGAAAGTGGAGGAAACCCACTATCCATTTATTTATTTCACCCCCACCCTCCCAGCTGTGGAAAGTTGCAATCGGAGGCTCACTCAGATTTGGAAAGGTACGCGAGGGCTCTGGCAGCATCCCAGAGCCCTCCCTTGAACCACTTTTCCAAAGCTGGGAAAGTGAAGTGCTTACAGGCTTTTGGAAGATGGCAGAAAGACTCTGGGACACTGTCCCAGAAGCTTCAGGTCAAGATGGGACTCTGGGTGGTTTAATAGATAAATATATGTTGCTTTGCCTGGGAAGGGGTGTATCTAAAATAAGGCAGTCAAAACCAACTTCTGATTGCTAGAAAAGCACACACACAGAGGAAGCTGGATCTCACTGGGTCTACAGGACATCTTCTCTGTGAGAGCCACTCCCACCAGGTCCAGCCAGGTAAAGGGGCACAACCTATTTATAAGCTGGTCGCGTCCCCAGCCTGCTCCCTCTCTGATGCCTGCTATGCGATCTGTTCTCTTCAATGATTCATGTATGACTAGGGATGTAGGGCACGTTCTGAGTATGAGTCACAGCTCAGACTCTGATCTTAACCTGAATATATGTCTGCAACTACTTATTTTTAAGCGTGCTTCACGACTGCTGTTGTGAAACTGCGTAAATCTATTCTTTCCGTATAAGAAGACTGTTCTGCGTGTTTATTGTTTCAAAGGGGAGGAAAGTGGGAAATACCAGGAAATCCAGTCTGCAATAAAGCATCCTGGATTACTTAAATTAAAAAGCTAAAGCTAGTTTATCAGCAGCGTCCTTATTTTTGCTGACAAAGAGATGTTCTCTGCTGAACTCACAAAATGTGAGTAAGGAAGGATAATATATAAGAAATATATCATCTCCTAGTTTCTATACACATCATTCCTGCACCCAGTTCTGGGGGTTCCTGGCATTACACATTTTTGCGTTTACCCATGAACCCCTCGGAACTGAACCCTAGCATTAAGATGCAGCCTTACTGTACTGAAAAGTATTTTATACCTGCTTCAAATCTGAAATACTTGTGGTGGGAGGGGAAGGTTATGCTGCACACTTATCTTCCCGCTGCTATCTTTGTTGATTTCCTTCGGCTCCCGAAGTGTGGATTAATACCTTCCTCTTAATGCTGCCCATCATAAATAACTCCAGCAAACTGGGAAGCGTTAATTTGCATGCAGAGGCATTTGCTCAAGGTAAAGAATGCATTTGGGCCGGTTCCTATTATGCATGTATAATCAATCCCCCTCTAGATGGTCAGGAAGCCATCTCTTTTAAAGTTAATTCTATGCAAATATGGAGAAGATTTAGATGCACTGAATGCTGTTTATTTTTCCTGACTTTATCTCTTTCGCAGCAGGAGTTTCAATTTGCCTCTTTTACCAGAAAGCACAAAATTGCCAAGAATGAGGCTGTGCGGGCTGGTTAGCATTGTGAGACCGCCCGACATTGAATGGATGGATAGAAGTTTTAAAGAAAAGAGAGAGAGAGCGGAATCAATGGTTCTCCCTTCCCAGGCTTGCCCCCCCCCCATATTTGTGGCTTCCAATGGTTGTTAGTTTGCACAATAACTCATAGGAATAATGTGTTTTGTTTAAAAGAATGGACAAAGAACTCAGAACTCTTATCCCCAATACTTGGTTGAGGCTCAGATTTGGGACATAGCAATTAAAGCTTCAAAGCTTGGGAGAATTACATAGAAATGGCATTGGGTAGGAGAGGAATTATAAACTAGACTCCCCTTTCAAAGTTATAACTGACAGGTAAAACAAAATAATTGCTGCTGGAATCCTACACGACCTCTTTCAAGTTGTTGTTGTTGTTGATTTGTTTGCATTTCTTTCTTTTTGGAGGAGTAGAGGAGGAAGCTTTTTTTTAAAAAAAGTAAAAATTTGCAAAGAACCAGAGAATATTAGTATGTTGAACCTAGATTTGGTCAAACTTAATGCAACCTAAATGACTCATGAACAACTCCCAACTGATTTCTGCAGTGAGCATCACTGGCAGAGTTATCCAAACCAGCATAAGTTAGGCCAGGGTAAATTCTGCTAGTGTAACCGAAACCCATTCCAAAGCCATTTATTGCCAGCTAAATCATCCCAAGACTGGCAGAGGGAAAACAAGCCTTTGACACGGAGCAGCTAGGTTATATGAAGAAGCTGAACACAATTTGGAATACGGGTGAGTCTTTTCCAGACCCTTCCTGGCTTCACCAGTCCCCCAGAATACTCCTTCTGTGGGATTTGCTGAGGTATATCCTATCCAACTCCCTACTGTGGGCTAGAGAAGGATCTCTGGTTGTGAGATGGCTGTCCTTAGTTTCTTGCCTCCAGTTATGTGCATTTTTGCACATTTGGTCTTAGAAAAGCAATTTTATATCATGGACACCTTGGTTCTGAAAATTGTGTTGCCTGTATTGGTGTGAGTGATGGGGTCCCATGGCATGGATTTCATTTGGTCCCAGTGCAAAGGAAAAGAGCTAAGATCATCTCCCTTATGATAATGTCCAAACAAGATGGGGAAGAATAATGATAGGTACTCTTCCATAATTTTGCCAAGGAAAATTGTTCATGGCCTAATGCCATTAGCCTCTATTGTAGATGGAGATCCTTTATGAAATGCATTCAGGACCAGAAAACAAATCTGTACTGAGATACCTTTTTACTCCTGGAACTTCTCTGAATCTGACTTCAGGAAGAACGTGTTTTAACCGCAGAGTGTACTGGAATAGACGCTCTGCATTGGGAAAGAAGGGAACTGAGTTCCCTCCCATTTTCCACTTTCCTGATGTTCCAAAGGACCAGTACCCTGGAGTTATGATTTGTCTTGTTGTCAGGATTCTAACTGGACTATAACTGACCTAAGAATTCTGCAGAGCAGTTGCTGCTGTGGCCAGCTGCTCAGGCGAACCTCACCTCAGTGGCCAGCAGCTCAGTCTTCTGGAGGCTCAGGAGCACCTAGGAAATACCTGCTTTATTCCTGACATGCTAGACTATAGCTGAGGAACACTTTTCACGTAAGTTTATGGATTAAACCTTCCTCACTAAGGTGTGTTTATCTTCTGTTGAAAAGGATGATAGCTGCAGGAGCAGGTAGCAAAACAGCAAAATCAGGAGAAGATTCCCACCCACAAGAACTGCTTAGGTGGTGGCCATTTTCACAGGAACAATGCCACAGTATATGAAACCACTAGCCATGTGCTGGAAGAAAGTCTATGTATGTCGGCTACTTCTCTGGAGCAGACGTCTATACCTAACCAGGGAATGGGAGAGAGCAGGGGAACTCGTTTCTTTGACTGCCTCTTTCTGTGCATGGAAGGAAGAATGCAAGAGGGAGGATGTCCTTCAATTACTCTGCGTGCTTGTTATTCCCTCCCTCCTCACTGCATGCTGTCTTCTCTATTGTTTCCAGGATGCCTGCCATTGTCTACCTGGAGCGTCTCCTCTCCAACCCCCCTTCCCCAGCGGGTGAGAGAAGGATCTCTGGTGGTGAGATGGCTGTCCTTAGTTTCTTGCCTCCAGTTGTGTGCATTTCTGACTGGTATCTTTGCCTGGATTATGTGCATTGCATCAACAGCCAGTGTGAACTGGAGAGTGTGGTGTGTAGAAAAGGGAATAGGCTCTGGAACCGTCTTGGTTGGAGTCTGGACTGTCTGTTTTTGGAGAGACCCTTATGACGACGACCACTCTTTTTCTGAAGATCTTTAGATGTGAAGATCTGGAAAACCTAAACTCAACCCTCCCTCCCAAAGGAAATTTCTACTGCTCAGGAATTAATAGCAATAACTTCCCTTATGAGTTCACTGGACATAATAGCAAAAGCATTATCATTGTACAGTGCCTTCAAGCCCATAAGAAATATGGGTTTTATCCCAAGCTTTTTTATTCTTGGAGCTTTCCTGAACTTTTCTGCAGGGATACTTGTCCTACTTTCTGTTAGATGGAACATGTCTGCTGTCTTGCAAAATGGGGAAATCCACTTCCCAGAAACTTTTGGATTTCCTAAAATTCCCAGCGAGTGGCATATCAGACCTTCTATTTATATAGGGTATATTGCTGTGGGTTTCCAGCTGCATCATTTGTTGCTATGGAGAGATTTTCTTCAACACCACAGAAACAGAAACATGTCGGATAGAAACTGTAGTGGTTCTTACCCCAGAAAGTGTGGTAAAAAGCAGCCTTGGTTTTGGAACGCTTTGGTTTTGGAACCACTTTGGAAAGACGTATACTGCTGTATCACCAGCTGAGACAGGATGAGGCACTTAAGCGCTAAACTCAGCCAACTCAGCCAGAGACTACGCTCATCCTAATGGATTTTCTGTATATAAAGGGAGAGAGACCATCTTAGACCATTCATGAGTGTGATTCCTTCATTGAGTTTGGTGCCTGCTTCATCTGCTTCTCGGCATCTCTCTGAAATGCAGCAGTTGCTGGTAGCAGCAAAACCAACCTTCAGTTGAATCCCGCTATGCAGATGTGTCACTGCCAGCTATTGATCTAGTAAGATACTGGCTGAGATCCACTTTAATTTGCTGCTTCCATTTTTACCTGCTAAGGGACTGCCTTTTTTTTTTTTTTTTTGCTTAGCATGCTAGAAAATAAACTCGTTGCTAATTATAGCAGTTCTTTTAATTCGTAATACAACCACTAAAGCCAGAACTCCAATTGCAGTTCCTTGTATAAAGTTGGATCATATATTTTGTGAATACCATTAGGCGGTTGTCCTCTTAAGCTACAGAGTTGTTACCTTTTTCCCTGTCAGAAAATGAAATGCTGCATCCAAACAATCACATATTTTAATATATATTTTCTTTTTTCTTTTTTGAAGAACACAGTAGGTGCAAGATGTGTCAGAATATCATTTCAGTTTTAGGGGATGAAGATAATTAATATTTGAACATGGGCATTATTTTAAATGATGTTTACAGACTATTCGAGCAGAATATATTTGTAGATATTCTTTTTACCGCGGAAAAGAAGGTTTAGACAAAACTGAACTTGGACAGACTCTAATGATGTGGATTAGTTTAGGATTAAGGACAAGTAACGATGAATATTTATCAGGAAGAAACATTTTATTAAGTGACACTAATTAAGGTAAAATTACAACTTCCTATACACTTCAGCATAACTCTTAGGGAAAACAAATGTATTAGTCAATAATGAATTATTTATTACTCGAAAGGAAGAACAAAATTGTAATAAGGATTAGGTCTCTTTTAGCATTTGAGTTTTAATTAGACACCCCCCCCCCCTTATTTTAGGTGTGTGTGTGTTAAGATAACTCTGGCTTTCTGCACACTGTAACCCAAATCTCCTAAAGTGTGAGTATTAAATCTGCTTGTTGTAATAGTCCTCCCAGACTTCATGGTGTGTAGAAGAGTACTTCCGTTTCTGGAGCAATTATATTTTTGCCTTAAAGCACAACATTAGCAGGATAATTTACACCCCCTAGTTCAATGGGACTTACCCTTACAGAGGGCTGAATACTTATTTGTGGCTAGGCTGGACTGATAGGAGCCAACTCCTAGGGGCCGAGACCCCTTCAGCCCCTCCAATAAAATATTTAAGGGGCTGAGCACACTTCCCAAATGATGATAGGTATACCTGCCGTTCTTTCTTTCCCACGCTTGATTTTCGTTTCCCAACGAGCCCTATAAGCAAACTTGTAAAAGGGCTGATCAGGTAAAATCCTCCTACATCAACAAGGAGATGAGGATGTGGGCAGGGGCTGAGAACCCCTCTTTGGATTCCAAGACATAGCCATCCTCTGAAACCCACACTTCTTTGAATTTTGCAATTCTGCTATCCAGACGAGCAATGCAAAATGTGTTTACTAGGACCAAATGTGCAGAAAAAGGCATTGATGAAAATCAAAGAAGAAGCTGCATTTCTGTTGCTGTTTACTACTGGGTTCTAATGGATTATTGAATATTGCTTTGTTTGATATGTTATTTATTTTTTAATGTCTTTTTATATAGGATCTGATTGTAACTATTAATGTTTCATTATTATTTTTATGTGTGTTGGAAGCCTCCAGAGTGGCTGGGGCAACCCAGCCAGATGAGCGGGATATAAATAAAATGTGGTGGTGGTGATTGTGTGGTTGCTGTTGTTGTTGTTGCTGTTACATCATTTCTTATGGCCCTGGCGATTGGAGCTAGAAGGGGTAGGTGTGGGGGTGTCGATTGAGAAGGGAAATGCAGGCACTTCAGTATTCCAAACAAGAAGATGAAACTAGACTTTCTCTGGCTACTTCTGTAAAGTGTGTGTCTAACGCATGTACTTCCAACAGCAAGAGAAGCTCCCATTGACAGTCCCAGCTGTTCCTCTCCGTTATATCTCTCCTAGGCTTGCAGTTTCAACCACACGTTGTAAGAGCATGGGAGGAGAGGGGGAGAGATATTGTCCAGAACTTTGCCATGTTTGGGGCTGGTTGTGGGAAGCATATGACTCCCTGCCTAGAAAAGGTCCACAGGCTACCAGCCTGTTTGGGGGCATAATTCTATGTTCTGATTATGACCTATAAAGCTTTGCAACAGCTTAGTTCCAAGCTATATGAAAAACCATGTTCCCTCATACAAAACTTCCCAGGTTTTGAGAACTTTGGGGGAGACCGTTCTCGTGAGCACATTGGGTGGGTACACAGAAGAGGGCACTCTTTGTGGCTGCTCCCAGACTTTGGAATTTGCTTTCTAGAGAAGCTAGACTGGCTCCTTTTCCTTTCTGTCCTTGTGTCAGGAGGTAAAAACTTTCTTGTTCCAACAGCTTTTGGGGAATAGACTGCTTTTAATTAAAGGGATGGAGCCATGCTGTTTTTATTGTAATTATTACAGACTTTACATATCTACACCCTTGTGCAAATTAATTGAAACAAAGCATGTTTTCTATGCCACATCGATCAGTCTGTCAAGCACCCACAAAAGAAGATGTTATGGGGATGCTTCAGTTATTATGGTGTCCTTCTATGGTCCAGCCAATAGAAGGAATGATGGGCTCACCACAATATATTGAGGTTCTATGAAACAGAGAGTTATTCCAGAGCTGGAAAAGAGATATCCTGATGGTACTGGGATATTGCATATGTCACACATCAAAAGTGGTGAATAAATTCATGACAGAGCAGCAAATACAGGTACTTGATTGGCCAGGGAATTCCCCGGATGTAAATCCCATTGAGAATTTGTGGGCTATATGCAGAAGTCGCCTCCGTGCTATAGACTGTATGACTATGGAGAAGCTCATTCAGGCACTGATACAAGTGTGGTACTGGGATCCGAAAATCAACAGTGACTGTTCGAAACTAGTAGACTCCATGCCAAACCATGTTCAAATGCTGCTTAAAAATAGCAGAGGTCATATCCGTTACTAATGTGCATATATGTGAGTTTTGTACAATAAACTACTGTACTAAATTCATTGTTTGTTTCAATTAATTTGCACAAGGATGTATATAGTTTTCAATCTATCAATGTTTAGTTTCATTTTAACGATTGCTTTTTCTATGTTTTTAACCATTCTTTTTTTTATCTCTAAGCCACCTTGAGTCACATCAGGAAAAAAGGAGGGGTACAAATAAAAGCCACACACTTAAGCACATAATATCCTGCTGGATCAGGCCAGTGGACCATTTAGTCCAGCATCTTGTTTTCACAATGGCCATGTAAGTTTACGTAGGGTTGAAGACCTGTGTGAACATGGTCCTCTTACCATCTGCAACATTGAGGGTTCTCTGACAGATGCTCTGTGTTTTCTAGGTGGACGTATAAACATTGATCATGGGACAAAACAGAAAGTGGTAGATATCAATACATAAAATATTTGATAACAGAACTCAAATATTACAATAGACAAAAGGCAGGCTAACCAAAATCAGTTGTCATTACATTGATCAAAATAGCAATTTAGAGCAGTGTTTCCCAACCTTGGGCCTCCAGCTGTTTTTGGACTACAATTCCCATCATCCCTTGCCACTGGTCTTGCTAGTCAGGGATGATGGGAGTTGTAGTTCAAAAACAGCTGGAGGCCCAAGGTTGGGAAACACTGATTTAGAGCACGGGATTCAATAAAGATAGAACAAGATTTAGGTAATGCTGGTGTAATATTTCTTGACATCTGTTAATAAATGAAAAACCAGCCTTCTGAACATCTGACACATTTTCCTTAACAGCAGCAGCTGGGGAAGGAACTTGAGACATTATTAAGAAATTCAAGTTTTTGGATTGAAGAATGTGACATTTTTATGGATATAATGAGAGGCAGACCAGTACATGAGGAAAGTCCTATGTTTGAGTTCTACGCCTCTCTCTTTTAGGGTAACAGACACATCATATTCTCAAGATCAGGTAGCTCTCATGCCACGGTAGATTAATTTCAGAATTTCCTACTACATCTGCATGATGGGAAATCTTCATCTTAAGAAAGGAAAGCCAACCTGCTTTCTTCTTTGACTAGACAGTCATTATGATCCGCACGGCATGATGTGGCGGAGGAGGTGCCAGGAGAACCAATTTGTATACCTGAAAAATCCTGCAGAAAGTATTTCTATAATTACTTATGTAAGAAGCTTCCTTGAAAGTCTTTCTCTCTCTCTCTGAATGCATGTGTTATAGCAGGAAGGTGCTATTGTATCAGTAGCTGATTATGTATGTCATGGGCACCTTTGCTGCTTCTTGAGAAGTCCTGAACCCATGCTGAGATGACTATAACTTGAACTCCTGGAAGGTGTACAGGAAAGTACTACAGGAATTTCAGAGCCATTTTGAGTTCCAACGAAATTATGAGTAGTAATGAATCGCGACAAATCCTTTCCACTTTTCTACTCTCCCTATATATTTTTGTCCTACTGTGACTTGTTCTGCTGTTACTGTTGACACAAAAGAACTCCTACTGCCTATGGAAGTCCGGTTACCAGCATGAGAAATTAAAAAGAGTTGAAACTAAAAGTAGGGGGGTGGATATATCCCAATTTTTTCCATGTGTTAGCCACGGAATAGCAGTGCCAGCCATTCTGCTCTGTCAGCCTTGTGATTGTCCACAGATAACTTCTTGAATTAATTTCAGGATTAGCATATGTGAAGTTTGCTTTCTGTTTAATTTATTTTCCATCTTTGGTGGGATTTTATTGTTGTTTTTGTCTCCAGCTACTTTGTCCAAAATATTTTCAGTTTGAACATAGCTGCCATACTTATGTTTAAGGAATGTTGATGCAATCAAGTGAAAAACTTCATTCTTAACCCACCCCTTCCCCCAAATCACGGGGTGTTTCATTCATTTTTTAAAAGGAATTTCAGAAACAGAGCATTGCAGCAGCTGTCATTAATAGTATTTGCACTGTCAACATCAAACGGTTAACTAAAGAGTTGCCCCATTTGACTAGTATAGCTTATTGTAATCTGATTTATCATACTGAATCTATTCATTTGGCCTCAGAATGGGTATGCATCTTGTACAGTTGAGAGAGAGAGAGAAAGTGTATTGCCCGAACGTTTCTCTCCATCTGAGTGAATTTAAAGTATATTTGTTGCATAGCAAATTTTGTTAAATGGCACTTAGGAATTCAATAAAATAGTTGACTAAAGAGGAGAAGTGTTCTTGAGGCTTACATGAGGCTTCATGTAATTTTTTATTGTATGTTAGCTATAATACCCTCTGTACTGTAGAGTTCATTTTGCTTGTTGCATTTGTGTACAATTTATCTCAGTAATGAACAAATCTGTGAATTAATTGAATAATTTTATTAGATTACTTTGTTTACCCAAGAGAGAAATAGTTAGCTTGTCAGTGCTTAGTGCAGCAACATGGCCCATTTGGATTAGTGAACATGTAAAAGTGGCCCTAACTATTATTTCAATCGGGTACCCACTAATAATCATTAAGCACATCATTTAGCACATTCTCTTGTAGGGCGGGGAAATCATGATTATACCTGCATGAAGATGACTTATGCCATGCTGTTTGAAGGTCTAGCTGCAATTACCAAACAAACATTGGATTTGATCCATACCAAGTCCGTTGTTCTTAGGTCCCATTGAAATAACTGTTCTCAATGGAACCTTAGTGCTTAATAACTTGGTCTGGATCCAGCCATTATTACTTTTGAGATACAGGCAAATGAGTAGCTCCAGATCCTAGAAGGATAATGACTGCTCCACGCTTAAAACGGGTGGCGCCCTTTGCGTGGACGCGCGCAGCCCCTAGATCTGGAGTGGCTCCAACAGCATAGGCTTGGCTTTGCCTTCCCTCAGGTGGGATACCTGGAGGTCTCCGCCTACCTCAGTCAGTTGTCCAATCCCACCTGGGGGAAGCGTTGCCAAGGAGACCAGGCCAGGTAGGGGAGGGATTACCTGCCCACACAATAGAGGGAGGATCTTACCTGGGAATCCTCACTTGGCTCCAGAGCTTCTCCCACCCTACCCACCCTCAGTTAATGTCTTATTTTGCAGGTTAACTTTTCTTCACAGGTATGCGGGCGCTGCTACGTTAAGGTCGCTGTTAAAGGGCCGGAAAGGAATTCCCCTGCACTGGCAGGTTTCGCCTTTCCCTTAGCAAAACGTCACAACTTTGGCGGTATCAGTCCTTGGGCGGAATCCTTTAGTCCATCTTCCTCTTTGCGGCGGCAATACCAGAGTTCCCCGTTAAAGGGGTTTCTGAAGGGAGGCTTTGACCGTACGCCGAAAGGTCGTCATTGCTCTCCCCTGCGGCGGCGTAACGGGAGCAGCTATCTCTGCTTGAACATATGTTCTCCAGAGCCGGCCCATCCCCCCCACACACACTGGATAACCCTGATGCTCCCTAGGTCCCCGGCTGGGGACTGGGGAGGGAGAACACCCAATGCCTGAGCCAAGGTCTACCCACATTTGAAATTTAATAAAGTTGTGGCCAATTTAATCCCATAGCACGTTGTCATGAGTCGTTATTCCACATGACGGGGGGACCGCGCGGGATCTGGGGACTCCGCCTGTCCACTCAATGTCAAAAACTAAGTAATCGTCCATGAAAAAAATCACTTGATCAGAAAACAGGGATAGCTCAAACACTATTCAATCAACAGCAACACAGCTGGAATTTCAAATGATTGCTCTAGGCATGTGGCACTTTTAGAACACTCAGCCTGGTTATTGTTTTTTAAAGAAAGAAAAGTGCTGCCTTCCTTAAACAGTAATTAAGGGGACAGTTCTGTGGCAAGATCCGATGGAATAAGCAGCTTAGGATGCAGCAGATATCTGGCTCAGCTGGCCCATACCTCCAGCAGTCGGGCTCAGCCAGCATTATGTCCCCAACTCTGGCTCAACTGAAGATAACTTGCTCATTCTGGCTCAGTCAGGGCTCAGCTGAAGATGGTGTTGTTGTTTTTTAAAAATTTATTTAATCATTTTTTCAATACAAACAACCACCACAAAAACACATACAACAAAAACTGCAGTAACACTAATAACACAATTTAACATTTCAGATTTGAGTACTGATATACCTAGGACTACACCTTTTTAACGATATTTTCCCACCTCTCCTCCTACTTCCCACCACTGTCCGCCTTATCACTTAAATATTCCTTCCAGATTTCTTCATATTTATCCATTCTTAATTTGCGTCGACATGCGATTCGTCCGTATGTAACTAGTCTGTCCATATTATCAATCTGTGTGCTCAATGGAATCTTTTTGCGGCTCTTCCAATTCATCAGAACAAGTTATTTTGCTTCTAATATGGCACGGTACATCCATTATTATTTTTTAATCCTTTGTAATCTCCCATCATGTTTCCGGTATATAATTTAGAATTAAATTCAATTCCCCTAAAATGGTTGAGATGAGGCTCTGTACGCATCCCCCCCCCCCAAAGGGGATGTTTGAGGGTAGTGGCATGGGTGGAGCACTTAGGCAGGAGATGCTCCTTTGTGTACTTACAACTCATGTTATTAGGGCTTTGAAGGGAAGCATGAAGCAAACAGGCATCTACAGAAGTTCTTCTGAGACCAGAAAAAGAAGAAGACCCGAAGAAGCCAATCATACACTAAAAGTAAAGGTAAAGGGACCCCTGACCGTTAGGTCCAGTTGCGGACGACTCTGGGGTTGCAGCGCTCATCTCCCTTTACTGGCCGAGGGAGCTGGCGTACAGCTTCCGGGTCATGTGGACAGCATGACTTTTTAATTTTTTATAAAATATTTATTAAGATTTTTTTTAAAACAACCAACAGATAAGAAACAAAAAAGCATGAAAGAAGTAAAGATATAAAAAGAAAATACACATAACATAAACGTATTCACAAATTATTATTTTTCATAAACTTTGGACTTCCTCACATCCCCCTTCCCTGCGTTCCCAACATTATAGTTATATGCAGCAATTTGTTACCTTACTTCCAATCTTATTTTATAAATCTCAAATATTCAATTTCAACTTTTCAATTGTAATTGTCATAAATTCAACTCCTTCTATTGAACCAGATATTACTTCCAATTTCGACGTTAACTTAAACATTATATGTTCTCAAATATCTTACAATAATTTAACTGTTGCCATGTTACTTTCAATTATGCATCCTCCTAACATTCATACAATTTGTAATGTTTTTTGTGGACAACATGACTAAGCCGCTTCTGGCGAACCAGAGCAGCGCATGGAAACTCCATTTACCTTCCCGCTGGAGTGGTACCTATTTATCTACTTGTACTTTGATGTGTTTTTGAACTGCTAGGTGGGGAGGAGCTGGGACCAAACAACGGGAGCTCACCCCATCATGGGGATTCGAACCGCCAACCTTTCAATCGGCAAGCCCTAGCCTCTGTGATTTAGACCACAGCGCCATCCACGTCCCATATACTAGTAACTTATTAAAATTTCTATATTGCCCTTCATCCAGGGATCACAGGGCGGTTGATGTTATGTATGCAGTACTTCAGTTGACAATACCACCACAACAAACATAAATGATACCCCCCCAAACACACAGTTTGAATAGCCATAGCATGTTTATTGGCCAAAGGTTTGGGAGAAAAGGAGTGTCTTTTCTTGGTGCCTAAGGCTATCTAACGAAGGCAATAAGTGAGCTTCCCTGCAGAGAACATTTTCAAGCAGGAAGCCACAACAGAAAAGGCCTGCACTGTCGCCCGCCAGACCTCTTGTGGAGGAAGCACACAATGAAGGGCCTCAGATGATGATCACAGACTCTGAGTTGGTTCATATGGGGAGAGGCAGTCCTTGAGGTATTGCGGTCCTGAGCCATACAAGGCTTTATAGGCCAAAACCAAGACTTTGAATTGGGTCCAGAAGCCAAATGGCAGTCAGGCCTGGATTGGTGCGATATTTTCAGTCTGACTTGCCCCAGTGACCAACCTGGCCACTGCATTTTATACTAATAAACCTTCCAGTCACTTCCATGCAAGATTGACCCAGTAACCACTGGACTACAGAGCTGGATTGGAATGTTCAAGTGCCACTCAAGATGCTACTTAGATGTTCTGCACTGGGGACATGACCCAAGATGAACCGGGACCTAGATATTTTAACTTCATAATTCCTTTCTCCCACATCACCAATATCTCCTTTCATTCATAGCAACTTCAAATGCATTAAACACCTGCACTTATATTTAATTATTTTGTCATATTCGGCAAATAACTCGTGGGAGATTTCAGTTTATTACCCACAGTTTGAACATGGCTCCCTAGTCATCAACACTTCTACAGTCAAGCAAAAGGATATTTATTGCCCATTCATTATCCACAGTTGTTTACTATTTCTTCAAACCTCTGCAGCTGAATCGGTTTGTCACAACGCAAAATCCCCTTGGCAGCGGTAATAGGTTTTCCCACCACACATAAATAGCTCAATTGAAAAAGCACTGCAAGTAATATTTAATATTACCTTGTAAAATTGCTGCAGAATGACTACCATTAGAGTTTCATTTCATCCCAAATTTCCTCAATATTTTCTCATTATTAAGGGATGCTGAAGTTCTTGTCACATATCAAGCTTTCCATGCTAACCATGGAGGTTCCAGTTTGGATAAATTCAATCTGCCTGGTGGTCAATATATTTTAGGCAACATATTGTTAAGCACAAAGGAAGCACTAAAATAAACTGTTGCATGATCAGGACTGGTTTCCTCGCGTGATGTTTTTGTATTTAGAAACCTTCAGAACATAAAAGGTCATGTTGCCACGTTTGCTACGGGACAAAATGTCATTGAGAACCATAGTCTTATCTTTTACCATTTGGGTTTCCAAAGCACACCTTGAATTTCCTGTTTCTATTTCACAGTCACAAAAAGCAATCTTATTGCAAACCACAGGAGATTCAGTGGGTGCCCAAGCTTTTGTACACAGCCGGACATAAGTGACTCAAATTCTTGGGTATGGAGGTATGATAAAATGAAAAAAAGGCTATGAGGTCCATGGGGGGGGGGGAGGGAGAGGTGCAACCGCTTGCGAATAATCAAGAATAACTTGAACTTTGCAAGCAATACTGCAGTCAGTGGGAAAGAATTCATTTATGTCCACTGAAATGAATAGTAGATTTCCTCTTAACGCAGGAGGGAACAAATATCCATGTGTAAATTGAAGGTGAACAACTATATGTAGGAGACAGACCGACAAGAGATAATAGGAGAGGAAAGCTATTTATTTCTAATTTTTTGTGAACAGATCAGTAATATTTCTGTTTCCCCCAAATATTATGAAATTGATTCCCACCCCACCCCGTCAGTACAAAGCTACACATGGGGTGGGTGGGAACCCAGAATTTTTCATCCGAGCAGCAAAGTAATATACCTATGCACTACAAAGGAATGGCAGAAGTCCAAAACAGAAAAGTGTGGATCGGGCACAGGAGGGATGGAATGTCGTCCTCTTTCAACCCATGACAGGCATTGCTACATAAATAGGAGGAAAAATCTAAATACTTGACTATACCACAGAACAAGAGGACAGGGAAGCAAAATGTGTTGCAAAAAGAATTAGCAAGCAACTTACAAAGCACTGGTGATATTGGGTTCAAGTACATAATAAATATTGCGCACAGGTTAAGAACCACTGAGAATAGAATCATTTGGTAATGTGAAAGCATAGCCTTAAAGAAGTATTCGTGAACAGGCACAGTTATCAGGCCTAGCAATGGTTTAATGAACTTTTTGCAATAACCAGAAAGGACAGCAGTGGCAATAACCATTGGAGCTTGAGCTAAACTATAAAATAAACTAAGAGATGTTTTAGTCTTGTGTATTAGTATAAGAAAAACTCAGGCAACACTCTATAGAATTTTGACAGGCTGAGAGTTAGTAATTAACGACCAGGATATGGTACTGAAAGATCTACACACACACACACGAGAGAGAGAATTTCATTTATTAACAGCTACTTTGTGGCAACAGAGAGTTTGATAGAATTGGAATATATATATTTCAAGCTTAATGTATAAATTACATCTGAACAGACTGTTGTACAAACATTAGATGAAGCTGGCACTTAACAATTATCATTTTATGTCGGTCTCCTTCTGTCCTTGAGTTACAGTTTTGCATGTGAATCCAGTTGATGACTCCCACCCCAAGTTGTAGTTTAAAAAGTTGATACTGCAAACATGAGATATCCCACCCATGTTCTAGAGAACATTATCACTTCTTGCTCTCTGGCTAAAACAAAGATGGATTCTATTGCCTTCAAACTGTTAAAACTTCAGGCGTATACTAAGTCTAGGAAATCCTTAAATCTCTGAAGAGGTAATGAAGGCTGTAGTCAAAATATTGACTTTGTAACTCTACTTTAGGTCTTGCTTCAATCCATATCACATTTCCTCTTGTGCCTCCTATTTTTACTACTACCTGTTCACTTAAGTAGAGCTTTAATTGCCTTTCAATAATACCAAATAAACACAGTAAGTGCTTATTGAATGTTCAAAGTATTTCATATAAATTATTAAAGCTTAGTTCTTATTAACATCCCAGTGTCCTGGAAGCTGCCACAGTGACGTCCATGCTACTCAGTTAATGTAAAAACCTTGAGATCATAGGGGACGAGCCCAAAGTTGCACCTCCTCCCAAATCAACTTTAACTCAATGTCTGGAAGGCTGAAGAGAACCTTCCTAATGTAGGCTCTATAGCACTCCTATGTTCTTTTGGGATTAGATGTCAGTCACTTGGGGGAAAGCAGCAAAAGAAGTGTCTTGCCTTCATGATTCCTGTTTTGTGGACTCCTAAGAGTCCACAAAAGGGACACAGGTAGTGCTGTGGGTTAAACCACAGAGCCTAGGACTTGCCGATCAGAAGGTCAGCGGTTCAAATCCCTGCGACGGGGTGAGCTCCCGTTCCTCAGTCCCTGCTCCTGCCAACCTAGCAGTTCGAAAGCACGTCAAAATGCAAGTAGATAAATAGGTCCCACTCTGGCAGGAAGGTAAACGGCGTTTCCGTGTGCTGCTCTGGTTCGCCAGAAGCGGCTTAGTCATGCTGGCCACATGACCCAGAAGCTGTACGCTGGCTCCCTCAGCCAATAAAGCGAGATGAGTGCCGCAACGTCAGAGTCGGCCACGACTGGACCTAATGGTCAGGGTCCCTTTACCTTTAAGAGGCATCTGGTTGTGGGGAAATTGTGGGAATATTGATGCTTAGGTAAAGAGGCCTTTGGTTTCATCTAGCCTTTTATAAGGTTCCTTTGCATCTTTCCTTGTTGTCCAGGCTGTCTCATGTTCATACAGAAGCTTAGGAAAAACCAACTCTCAGTAATAAGAGGGGACTGTTATTAACCATTTATTTCAAATGTAGGGCTGTGGTTGAGATTTGGTGGCTTACACAAGGCCACTTAATAAGTTAATAGTGGGTGTGAGATTTAAACCAGGGCTCAAAAGTTCAGCCACTATACTTGCAGCAGTTTTAAACTTTTAAGTGCTACAGTTTTCCTGCATAATAGTTTCTTCTCCAACAGAAATTTGTCTTGCTCTAACATTCATCATACAAGCTAATCTTCCTGTCAGCATTTGTCCTATACTCGTGGGCTTTTTCTGTATATCTTAAGCGGTTCTTTGTGTGATTCATGATCAGAACCACGTTTCGTATCAGGTTTGTGGTGGCTGGGAAACGTGCATGCATAATGGCGGCAATAATAGGGGGATAATTCAAGAGCTTTTCAAGGTGATTGCCCATAAATTGACCTGTCAGTGTTGCCACGTTGCACACCTGCCAAATAGAAAACAAAAAGAATGTAAAAGTTGCTCTGATCATTTGGCAGAGTTCTGTTATCCTTAACATTGCACAAGGCCAGCTCACATTTTTGAATCATGTGGCCCTAATTACTCTACAGACACCACGCAGGTGGTGCTGTGGTCTAAACCACAGAGCCTAGGGCTTGCCGATCAGAAGGTTGGCAATTCGAATCCCCGCAATGGGGTGAGCTCCCGTTGCTGGGTCCCAGCTCCTGCCCACCTAGCAGTTCAAAAGCACGTCAAAGTGCAAGTAGATAAATAGGTACCGCTCCGGCGGGAAGGCAAATGGCGTTTCCGTGCGCTACTCTGGTTTGCCAGAAGTGGTTTAGTCATTCTGGCCATATGACTTGGAAGCTGTCTGCAGACAAACACTGGCTCCCTCGGCCTATAGAGTGAGATGAGCATGCAACCCCAGAGACATCTGCAACTGGACCTAACGGTCAAGGGTACCTTTACCTTTAATTACTCTACAGACACCAATGTGAGGTCCCTGTTAGTGACACCAAAATGGTATTAATGTTTTATGGTGATTTTTCAAAAAAAATTCTTGTAGCACAATAAGATTGAATTAGGTTGCTTCAACTTGATGATTTCACATTTGTGTTGTTCTTGTTGCTTTTTTTATCAGCATTAATTAGACTTTTTATTAGCTAAACAAATAGATAGCTTCCCATCCTGTGGATTTTGGAATCTAAATTCAGTAGTAGTGGGAACTGTGTGAAGATGACAGAAAGTTTATGGGCTTTCAGAGTTAAAATCCTTCAGATTGTTCAACTTGGCCACAAGATTCTCTCTTTATGAAAGGAAAGTGGACAGAGAATGTACAGATAGGGATCTGCTATGAGTGTCAAATTTCAGAGAAAGAAAATGCAGTTTCCAGTTGTTCTGGCTCTAGCTTATATTTCCATTTGGAGGTCATGAGTCAACTCTCAGGTTACAAATACATCAGCTCGAAGGGAACATCAGCTCAGAATGCTATGATTAGCACATTTTCTTGATTGGTTAACATACTAAGGCGGTTTAGTTTGCTTGGTTAATTACAAGAACAAATGGCAGTTCTTCAGTCATATGGACTAGTCCCAACACTGACTTGTACAGGGGCCATGCTCTTTGTGGTCCACTTGTGCCGCATGTGTGAAAAGGGGTTCTCTGCATGTACGGCTCCTCCACATTGGTGGGCATCACAGCACACCCGGGATCTCCTTTCAGTGAAAGAGCTACACATGGAAATTGAAAGGAGAAGGAGAGAATGGCAATCAGGAGTATCAGGAGTGGGGGACAGAACTAATCTCCATAGAACTGTGACATTCTTGGGATGCACAAGGCCACCAACTCTGGGGCCAGAAAGATTCTCACCCTACATTTTATTGAATCACAGTTCAAAAGCTCAGAAGGACAATATATATATATATATATATATATATATATATATATATATATATATATTTGTAATGTATTTTTGTCGGTGTTTGTCCTTCGATGCTATGGCCTGTCGGCTACGCAAATAAAGTCTTTAAGCTATCTATCCCTCATGTTATCAAGCTCAGAAGGATCTTTCCTATCAGTTACGAATTCTAGCAGAGAAAAGAACCGATTGACTTGTTCCACAGTTGGTACCCAAATAAAACTGTTATAAATCCACATAACAGTATACACGCATAAGACAAAAATGTTTATTAGATCTGTATTAAAACAAAAGGAAACGAAAAGGAGGTATACATGGTAGAATCAATGTATACCACAGGTAACTGTAACTGTGTTCCAAGTACCTCTTTCAGAGGCTAGAATACTTTTTTACAAAAAAACAAAAACAAACCCTCCAGGTTGAATTCTGATTTGTTCCTTGTAATTAGGGATGAGTGAATCACTTAACTTTGGTGCCTTTTAGTTTATCATTTCCTTCCCCTATCTTAAGTACAGTTCTCCACATTTCCCACATGGTCAATATTTCTGTTTTTTAAGTGTTTGTGAAAATTCACCAGCATTTTAGTGTGGATTTCTCTGAATATACACATTTTTACATGCAATTTTGTTTACTACGCACATTTTTGCAAGGCAGTTTCTCATAATAAAATGCATTACTGTGTGTTGTTTTCATATGCATTTTTTTGCACATTTTACCCTAGTAGGTGCATTTTGTACATGTTCCATTGCAGGAGAACTGTTCAAAAATATGAGATGTGTGATTTCAAACAATGCCTGAATTTGGTACCCTCCCCCTTCAAAATATTTAGCTCTATAAAGAAAAAACAAAACAAAAGGACTCAAACCATTTTGGCTTAATCATACAAATTTTAGGTAACTGGGATTAATGCACCAAATTCTAAATGTCTTAAGAGTGAAGTAGTACAGTGGTGCCTCGCAAGACGAAATTAATCCGTTCCGCGAGTCTCTTCGTCTTGCGGTTTTTTCGTCTTGCGAAGCACGGCTATTAGTGGCTTAGCGGCTATTAACGGCTTAGCGGCTATTAATGGCTTAGCGGCTTTAAGAAAAAGGAAACAAACTTGCAAGAACTCGCAAGACGTTTTGTCTTGCGAAGCAAGCCCATAGGGAAATTCGTCTTGCGGAACGACTAAAAAAACGGAAAACTCTTTCGTCTAGCGAGTTTTTCGTCTTGCGAGGCATTCGTCTTGCGGGGCACCACTGTACCATTAATTTTTGGTGCAGAAATACAACTTCTAGGTGCAGTAGTTTTCTAGGAATTCTATCAGTGCCTCAACCAGTAATTTCATCCTCTCTAGCCAGGTGTTCACTAATGTTCCAGGAAGCTATAATTTCTTTTAACAAACTCTGTCTCAAACCTAAAAGCAACTTTGATTTTAATTCATAATAGACCTCGTGTGCTTGGTAGAAACCTTCAGCATCCTGTAATAATTTTCTCACACGCATACTAGAAATTACTGGCTTTAGTTCACAGGAGTTCACAGACCTTTAATATCAAGTATAAGGAAAAGGAATATAAATTCCTATTCCTGACAAAAAGACAACAAAGGGAAAGAAAGAAGAGGATAATCAACGCTAATGTCCTAAGTAGATGTTACACTCTGATAATGACCTTAGAGTCACAGTAAGTAAACTCAAGAGAAAGAAGAAAATATTTCAGGTGCCAAGCCATAAAAGGTTTGGAGGTCAAAATCAGCAAGCAGGCTTGTGCTTGGATACTTCTAGTTACTAATCTCAGGCACTTAGCTTTGAAATATATATATTACATAAGTCTGGGCATTGCTTCTACAATCTGACTACTAGAAAATGGTTTTGTTGCCCCACTTTGTCTCTCAGTACCTCTCCCTCTGTGTACGCTGAAACTAGATCACCACATTTCTGTTAATGGGTTTTCATTGAATTTTGACTGGTGAGCAGCTGCAAACAGCTCATTGACAAATTCTCATGCATCTTGAATAGATTTACAAGTCTCACGGTTGGTTTGCAAACAATTCACCAACGGAAAAGCAGGCTAAATTTGCAATGAATGAATCCTGTTTACAGTGAATAATTCAACTAGCCAAGTAGCAGACAGCTTTCATGTCACTTCCAAATAATTTATTCACCACGTTCTACACATTTTTTTTCCAGGCTTTTAAACTTCTTACAAATCACTCTCCATCATTTGAATCCCTAGCCCAAAGTCCCCTAGCTCCTAAAGTGAGATGGCAAAGGTTCCAGTTCTAACTTCCATTCCAACATTCATATGCAAACATTTATAATGTAACTTGCTTTCCAAGGGACTGCATTAGTCTGTGAATTGTTGGAAATAGAGGCACTCGCGCCATCCACTTCACCTGTTGTGGAAGCATGGCAGGCCTGAGTGACATGATTTTGGCATTTACTCCTGTTGTAAAAACAGATTGCTGTTAACCTGTAACCAAAGACCTTGTTTATATTTGTGTTCCAAGTGAAAGCTGCTGGTTCGATTTAGAAACATCAGTCTCAATGCCACTGGAAATACTTTGCACGAACAGCCTTTCATTTATTTTACAGAAGTTTTGTTGCAACAAGATGAAAATTCATGCAATCCTTAAACCTGCCTGCAGAAATTAAAAACACGTGAAGGCTAAATCCATCAAATTAGTAAAGTTTTAGCAACTGCACACTGAAAACTAGAACTTAATGGAAGAGAGACATCATTTTCAACCATGATTACATTTCTTAACAATTTATGTTGTGTTTGTTTGAAAGGTTTCATTTTAGGAAGTTGTTTCACTTCATCATAGCTTCACCATACATAGGTAATAAACTGGTGCTGAAAAACACTGTGCAAAGACAAAATATTACTTAATCAAATATATCTGTTCATTCATACGTATTGTAAACCAACTTCATTTATAATTATTACTATTTGTACAAGTGAATAGTATCCCTGATTTTCCTGGCACTCCCAATTTCTTTTTTTAAAAAATATACTTTTTATTAAATTTTCTGTTTTACCATTTCAGATAAACGTTTTACACACTTAAAATATCAATGGCTTCCCTTCTTCTCTTTCCATGGTTCATTTTGCATATCTTATGTCCCTGCATTTATAATAAAAACTATACCCATCATTTTTCCATTATTACATCCGCCAAAGATTATTTACACTGTTGAATTTATCTTAACGTTGCCAGCATTTTCAGCTGTACACAGTTATTTTCCATATATTCATTAAACATTTTCCAATCTTCTTTAAACATATGTTCTTCTTGTTCTCTTATTCTATATGTTAAGTCTGCAAGTTGTGCATATTCTGTCAACTTAAGCTGCCAATCTTCTTGGGACTTCACTCATTTTCCATTTTGGGGCTAACAAAACATGGGCCTCAGTTGTTGCATACACAAATAACCTTTTCTGACACCTGGGAATTTCAGTCTGAGTTATCCCCAACAGAAAGGACTCTGGGTTTTTGGGGGGGAGTGAAGGGGAGTTTCTATTACACCACAGTCGTAGTAAACCACTACCATGCAAAAAGGAAGGAGTAAGAATCTCCATTCTCCCAGCTCCAGCTCCTCTTTGCACCACCACTATCCAATGTCTCCAAAATTGCCGCAGCTGAAAGGCTCAGTTGTTCCTATTCCACTCAGTACTGTTGCTGTGAAGAGAGGGAGGAAGTGGATGACAGCTCCTTAAACAGAGAGCTAGCTCCACCCTCAGACTTCTGCCCAATACCTTCAGAGAAGTGGAACAGGGCTTCCTGCAAAATGGAATTTACTACCATACATGCCATCAACTCAGTAACCATAATTCCACCCCTCCACACAAAGGAATAATAAGTTGAGGGTGGAATGGCGCAGGGACACACCTCATAGCCTGAGGCCCCCATGTCAACATGCCTGGCAAGCTCCATTCTTTCAATTGCTGTGTGTTTGGTGAAGGTTTAAGAGAGGAACTAGCTATTCCCATGTAGCTCTTTAGCCCAGTTGAAAGCTCACGCTGCCCTTTGTCAAGAATTTCACAAGAACATAAAGAGAAAGATATCTATTTGACAACATTTTTTTATTGTCAAAATAACATAATAACAGACGACTTCCAGATTTGATCTCAGCATGTAAAAACTTCAGAAGAACAAACCAACATTTGACCAAGGGGCACAAAGTTTCAATTGTCATGTTTATTCTTCTCTGTTCTTTCACCTGGATAAAGTCACTGGTGAATGGTTTGCTAGATATAGAACATGAATTATTTTAATTATTCAGGGAGAAAGAGGACAAGAATCCCTTTGGATGCTAATAATATCTTCCAACAAAGTGTTGAAGAAATTGGATTCTAGTAATGGCAAGTTTCCATTCTCTTCCCTCTTTGCTTCGGCTAGGCTGTTCATTTAAATGCTTTTGATGTTCTCCTATTTAATTGCACCTTTCTTGGGGGTCTCTTTCTGTGGCTACTATACTACTCTGTTTTATGTATGGGGGAAAGTTATTTTGCGATCCAGTAATTATCTGCTCTCCAGGTCTCTCTCTATAGCTACACTACTTTTCTACTGATGGAGCTGGAAAGTAAACGTTCACTCCTGGGGTCTCTCATGATTGATTCTTTCAGAGCTGTGATTGATCTTTCCCCCAATTGGGATAGTGATGTGTATGCATGACTTAAGTTCCTTGGAGCACACATTTTGTACCAAAAGCTGGCAAAATGCAGCCTTAAACTGCAATTACTTTTCTGTCCAAACCTCCTGTGGAGAACATTGCATTCTGAAAGTTCTGTAACATTATCCCCATTTGTCTACCATTGTTATCGGAGCTTGGGACAAGACAGACCAAGAAATAAAAGTTCTTCACATACAGGAAAGTTGCAAGTGAATTACAAAGAGGTATCTTCAACCAAATCCAAAAGTTCAATTCAGTTTCCTACGGTAGGTGGAATTTTCCACGGGGCAAAGAGTCACAAGAGGACCATAATACTTGTCTTCTCTTCTTTGGCAATCACTCATAGCCAAGTAAGATTGTCCTCCATAAACATGGTTTTAAAAGTGAGTCTGTAAGTGACTGTGGAGGCCAATTCTGGATCCACACATCCTTCCACAGTGGGGACATAGTTATCCAGGTGGGAGTTGATCATGGTGTGGATTTGCCAAGTGTAGCTTCCTCTTAGCATGTTTCTCCCTTTCATCCTGAGTTCAAGTATCTTCAGAGCCCATGACACCTTTGGTAAAGGCTGTTCTCCAATTGGAGCACACGCAGGCCAGTGTTTCCCACTTGTCAGTGTTTATACTACATTTTTTTAGATTAGCCTTGAGAGAGTCTTTGAACCTCTTTTGTTGACCACCAGCATTACGCTTTCCATTTTTAAGTTCGGAATAAAGTAGTTGCTTTGGAAGACAATAATCAGGCATCCGCACAACATGACCAGTCCAACAAAGTTGATGGTGAAGAATCATTGCTTCAACACTGGTGATCTTTGCTTCTTCCATTACACTGGCATTCATTTGCCTGTCTTCCCAAGTGATGTGTACACATTTTCGGAGACACTGTTGATGGAATTTTCCAAGGAGCTGGAGATGGCGATTATAAGTGCTCCACATTTCACAAGCATACAGCAAGGTTGGTAGTACAATAGCTTTGTAAACAAGAATTTTGGTTTCCCTAAATACACTGTAATACTATAGCTAAGTGTGAGTCAACTGCTAAAATTTGCATTCATAAACCATACTCAAACACTTATACAACTAAGAATTTCTACTTAGCTGCTGTGGTTACCTAAACATTTTTCTCTTTAGAAAAAGAAATAGTTCAGGTGAGGCATCAGTGGGGATTTGGAAGGAGAGCAAAATTATTTTGAGAATAATCCCCACCCCAGGGGGGGGGGGGAGATCCGTCCAAATATTTCCCCTTACCTATAACTAAGGTGCTATGAAATCTCAAATTCCAATTGGAAATGGAGAGTTACGCACTAATGAAACATTTGCTGATTTTAGAAGACATAACTGCGACAACCATAGTAATCCAATAAGATTTTGGAGGAATCTCAGGGGCATTTTAAAGAGTATTCCTGGGAGGGCTGCTCCTCTCAGGGAAAGGAAGCAGGAAGTTTTTGAAATCGTTCTTTCCCCAACGTGATATATGAATCCAGGTTTTGCAGATCCAAATCTGAGACTTTGCTAAGAGAAACCTTATTGGGTTCTATACAATGATTCCATGTTTGCTTAAGGCAAACCAGAGATGGGCTATGTTTCCAATTTCAGTCAAAGTTATCTTCTCATATTCATCTTTATTGCTTACATAATTATGTTGGGCGTATCTGCACTTGGTATGAGTAACGCTTTCGTATTTATAAAGTGCACTTCAGCACTTAGATGAGTTTGCAGATTGGCTGCCTCTAGCTACTTCACTTTGAGGACAAAATTAATTGTACGTATGTCAGCAGATGCTGCAAATAAGCATGGTAGATGACAGTAATAAATCTAAACTACCCTACCAAACAGCATCATATTTAACATGCTCCCGTCTTCAGCTATCCCTTCCTAAGCAGCTCTACTCATAATGTTAAATGCAAGCAAAATGAATACATTCCAGTCAATACATGTAGCTTCTCTCTGATGCCTTCACTTTTGAGCTTATTTGGGAAACAAACACAACAACAACAATTTATTATTTATACCCCACCCATCTATCTAGGTTTCCCCAATAATAATTTTATTATTTATACCCCACCCATCTGGCTGGGTTTCCCCAGCCACTCTAGGCGGCTGGCAGTGTATCTAAAAATATAAAACATCAAGCATTAGAAACATCTCAATACAGGGCTGCCTTCAGATGTCTTCTAAAAGTTGTATAATGCTTTATCTCCTTGACATCTGAAGGGTTCCACAGGGAGGGTGCCACTACTGAGAAGGCCCTCTGCCTGGTTCCCTGTAGCTTCGCTTTTCTAGTCTTCGGCTAGAGTTAGGCGAATTACATCATAAAATACTTACCAGTGCAGTGAAAACCGTAAACTTTATCAAAGCCAGTTCACTTGATATATATGTCTTTGGAATCTTATCTTCAGAAATGCGTTCTGAACAGGCACATTTATTACTTCACACAGATGTTTGCTGGGTGTCAAGGAGACATTTGCTGGAGAAACGCTTTGAATTAAGACAGGACATACTCGTGTTTCTATGGAACAAAAAGCCTAGATTTGCAAATCATTTGGTGAGCACAAGTTGGCTAGCAAAGTTTGCATATGTTTGGTCGTCTGAATGAATTGAACACAGGCCTACATGGTAATGGTTATAAAACAGTGAAACTTGCAGTTAAAATGCATGAAACCGATAGCTGCCAAAGACCTAAAGTCAAAAATTCATGTGACAATAAATTGATGGGTCACTGTACCAAATAAATTTGGGCTTGTGGATCTTCATACCAAAAAGGCTGGGAACTACTGGCTTAGGCAATGATCTGAGGCATTGCTATGAATTGCTACTTCCACTTCCATCAAACTCTGGTTGGTAATCAATCAATCAATCAACCAAGATAATGACCTTCTCAATGCAGTTTCCCCATGTCCCTCATGGAAGGATTCAGAAGTCCCATTCTTTCCTTTCTTTCAGAATTTTTCAAAGCAAAACTGTTTTAGAGAGGAGCAAGAGATGATTATGATTTTTAGTATGCTCCTGTGCTATTTTCCTAACAAGAACTAGTGGCTCGTTTCCTTCCTCTTTCCAATTAAGTGTTGCCTAAACGTTTTCCAAATCCCTTATGAATACACAGTGGAAGTGAGGAACAGGTTTAAGGATTTAGATTTGGTGGACAGAGTGCCTGAAGAACTATGGATGGAGGCTCGTAACATTGTACAGGAGGCAGCAACGAAAACCATCCCAATGAAAAGGAAATGCAAGAAAGCAAAGTGGCTGTCCAACGAGGCCTTACAAATAGCGGAGGAGAGAAGGCAAGCAAAATGTGAGGGAGATAGTGAAAGATACAGGAGATTGAATGCAGATTTCCAAAGAATAGCAAGGAGAGACAAGAAGGCCTTCTTAAACGAGCAATGCAAACAAATAGAGGAAAACAACAGAATGGGAAGAACCAGAGATCTGTTCAAGAAAATTGGAGATATGAAAGGAACATTTCGTACAAAGATTACCATAATAAAGGACAAAAGTGGTAAGGACCTAACAGAAGCAGAAGACATCAAGAAGAGGTGGCAAGAATACACAGAAGAATTATACCAGAAAGATATGGATGTCTCGTACACCCCAGGTAGTATGGTTGCTGACCTTGAGCCAGACATCCTGGAGAGTGAAGTCAAATGGGCCTTAGAAAGCACTGCAAATAACAAGGCCAGTGGAAGTGATGGTATTCCAGCTGAACTATTTAAAATTTTAAAAGATGATGCTGTTAAGGTGCTACACTCAATATGCCAGCAAATTTGGAAAACTCAGCAGTGGCCAGAAGATTGGAGAAGATCAGTCTACATCCCAGTCCCAAAGAAGGGTAGTGCCAAAGAATGCTCCAACTACCGCACAATTGCACTCATTTCACACGCTAGCAAGGTTATGCTTAAAATTCTACAAGGAAGGCTTAAGCAGTATGTGGATCGAGAACTCCCAGAAGTGCAAGCTGGATTTAGAAGAGGCAGAGGAACCAGAGACCAAATTGCAAACATGCGCTGGATTATGGAGAAAGCTAGAGAGTTCCAGAAAGACATCTACTTCTGCTTCATTGACTATGCAAAAGCCTTTGACTGTGTCGACCACAGCAAACTATGGCAAGTTCTTAAAGAAATGGGAGTGCCTGATCACCTCATCTGTCTCCTGAGAAATCTCTATGTGGGACAAGAAGCTACAGTTAGAACTGGATATGGAACAACTGATTGGTTCAAAATTGGGAAAGGAGTACGACAAGGCTGTATTTTGTCTCCCTGCTTATTTAATTTATATGCAGAATACATCATGCGAAAGGCTGGGCTGGATGAATCCCAAGATGGAATTAAGATTGCCGGAAGAAATATCAACAACCTCAGATATGCAGATGACACAACCTTGATGGCAGAAAGTGAGGAGGAATTAAAGAACCTTTTAATGAGGGTGAAAGAGGAGAGCGCAAAATATGGTCTGAAGCTCAACATCAAAAAAAGAAGATCATGGCCACTGGTCCCATCACCTCCTGGCAAATAGAAGGGGAAGAAATGGAGGCAGTGAGAGATTTTACTTTCTTGGGCTCCATGATCACTGCAGATGGTGACAGCAGCCACGAAATTAAAAGACGCCTCCTTCTTGGGAGAAGGGCAATGACAGGCCTAGACAGCATCTTGAGAAGTAGAGACGTCACCTTGCCAACAAAGGTCCGTATAGTTAAAGCCATGGTTTTCCCAGTAGTGATGTATGGAAGTGAGAGCTGGACCATAAAGAAGGCTGATCGCCGAAGAATGGATGCTTTTGAATTATGGTGCTGGAGAAGACTCTTGAGAGTCCCATGGACTGCAAGAAGATCAAACACATCCATTCTGAAGGAAATCAGCCCTGAGTGCTCACTGGAAGGACAGATCGTGAAGTTGAGGCTCCAGTACTTTGGCCACCTCATGAGAAGAGAAGACTCCCTGGAGAAGACACTGATGCTGGGAAAGATGGAGGGCACAAGGAGAAGGGGGCGACAGAGGACGAGATGGTTGGATAGTGTTTTCGAGGTTACCAGCATGAGTCTGACCAAACTGCGGGAAGTAGTGGAGGACAGAGGTGCCTGGCGTGCTCTGGTCCATGGGGTCACGAAGAGTCGGACACGACTAAACGACTAAACAACAACAAAACGTTTTCCAGCTACACAATGGTCATTCTGGTTGTAATGAATAAAATCAGGAGGAGCTTGTGGAAACTGATAACTTCCAAGTTCAGAATTCTGATCAGAAACCCATATTCAGAAATTACATCCTATCACTACCACCCAACTCTCCCTGACAGTGACTCCCGCCCCTTCAAAAGTAAATTAAGGTGTGTTTTGGGGGTGTGTTATATGTGAGATTTGCTGGTGAGGGAGAAAAATTTTAAAAACTTTCTTGTAAAAAAGTTTTGAACTTTTCCCTGACAATTCTCTAGAAAATCGAAAAATCACAAGACAAGTCACAGCAAGCACCTCCATCTACCTTTATTTACACATTTAGTGCATAAAAGATGCTTCATTCTAATCTTCACTTTCCAGAATTTTAGATATTTTGGAAGTGTCTAACAAAGCTGACAAATGTAAAAATAAAACCAGGATGCTCCATTTTTAAATTCAAAGGTCATATATGGCTTCCTAAGGAGAGATGAAAACAATAACTTATTGGCACATCTGCTACTACATAATACAGTAGCTTCTCCTGGCCATATTAAAAGCCCTGCACTACAAATTTAATTCACTTTGCATTGAAGCAATCTATTCTCAAGGTCAGACATGCCATAATACATAAATCACTTTAAAGTTTCCTTAAATAATCAGTAGAGAATCTGACACTTAAAGCATCCTAATTATGTTTTGAGTACTATTTTGGTTTCCATTTTTCAGGACGTAATTTTAGAATGACCTATTGATTGCAATAATAAAATCATATTTCATTTCACTCTTGATTACACCATCAGGATGTCAGGCTAAAATACTCACTTCTAATTGCTTGGTTTGTAAAATGTGTTGTGCCAAATGAGAATAACAAAAACAGATGTATCTTGTCAGGCTAAAGAGGGAAATCTGAATAGCATGTTAGCTCAAGAGGACTTTGATTAGTATAAAGACATAATCATTAATGATTCCATCCCACCACCCCATTTATGAAATACTGCTAGATTTGTCTTTGGAAATTGCCCTTGGACTTCACCTGCTATGATTTCAGAACGTAATGACCACTTTGCCATTGGCAATGTGATTTGTGTCAGAGCGGACATTCGGTTTCATAATATATTCCTTTGGATCGCATATAGCTTTATGCAAGAATGGGTGTGACATGTACACCCTGCATCTTAATATGAAAATTCAGAAAGATAAATAACACAAGGGGACTCAAAAGTATGCTGTTGTGACCATTGATGGGTAACCATGGTTGGGTAAGACTTTATCCAACCTTGGGTAACCATAAGGGTAAGACCTTATCCCCTAGACCAAGTCTACACTTTCATTCTTTGAAATTTTCCACCACACATGCACACACATCTCAAACATGAATAAACAATAACATACAATCACTTCACTAAATAATAATAAGATACAGTGGTACCTCGAGTTAAATACTTAATTCGTTCCGGAGGTCTGTTCTTAACCTGAAATTGTTCTTAACCTGAAGCACCACTTTAGCTAATGGGGCCTCCTGCTGCTGCTGCGCCGTCGCTGCACGATTTCTGTTCTCATCCTGAAGCAAAGTTCTTAACCCGAGGTACTATTTCTGGGTTAGCGGAGTCTGTAACCTGAAGCATCTGTAACCTGAAGCGCATGTAACCTGAGGTACCACTGTAATAACATAGCAATATCTACAACAATGGAAAACAATCACAAAACACTACATTAAAAAGTGATCTGTTTTACAGTTCTTTGGTAAGATTTGAGAGGAGGCCAGTGGTCCATCTGGTCCTGCAAGAACCTAAGAAGGCAACTGGTTGGCCATTATTTTCACAATGTCCAACCAGATGCCTATGGGAAACACAGAAGCAGGACATGAGGTCAACAGCACACTCTGCTCTTGCAGTTTCCTGCAACTGGTATGCAGAAGTATACTGCTTCCCAAAGTTGAAGCAGAAAATAGCCCTCAAGATTAGGCATTTATCCTCCATGAATTTGTCTAATCCACTTTTAAAAGGAGAGCCAGTGTGGCGTAGTGGTTAAGAGCGGTAGTCTTGTAATCTGGGGAACCGGGTTCGCATCTCCATTCCTCCACATGCAGCTGCTGGGTGACCTTGGGCCAGTCACACTTCTTTGAAGTCTCTCAGCCCCACTCACCTCACAGAGTGTTTGTTGTGGGGGAGGAAGGGAAAGGAGAATGTTAGTCGCTTTGAGACTCCTTAAAAAGGGAGTGAAAGGCGCGATATCAAATCCAAACTCCTCTTCTTCTTCTAAAATCAAATTGGTAACCACCACTGCTCCTTGTGTGAGCAAATTCCTTAGTTTGTAAGCTGACGAAATATTTTCTTTTTTCTGTGCTCTAACGTTTGGCTTCATTGGACGGTCCACAAGTTGTAGTGTTCTGAGAGAGTTCTCAGATTTAGAGGTTCTGCCCTATATTCAAGTTATATTTCTATGTTCCAAAATATAAATCTTCCTTTTTTTTCTCCTTGGTAGGGCAGATCACTCACTATTAAGAGTATGTGTTCTGCACACATTTAGTCTTGCTATCTCTATTTGGATGGAAGAAACTTCTGCCTAAGCCACGAAGAGCTTCTAACCAAAGACGATACAATACTGGACTACATAGTCCAATGGTCAGACTCAGTATAAAGCAGTTCTGTGCATGCAATACTACTGTCTTCTTACTTTGCAGTAAATAACAAGCTTTCTGAGAATTTCTTCTGAGTGTACCTATTGAGGTAGAGGCTACTTTCCCATGAGCAAACTTGTTGTGTTTGTTTATCATTCAAGATCTTTGCTGAATAAAATATTCCTGATGCTGTTCTTCTTCCTTTTGGCTTCTGACATGGTTGTCATGGTTGCTCAGAGTTTCTAGATTCTTTACTGACCTCAATCTATTCTATCAAACACTGCAGGCATACATCAGAGAAGGAAGAATAAAGCCTACTGCATAGAACCATTCTGTACATGAATAAAAGATTCATCTCTAATTCAAAAGCATTGTCATCCAGTAGGCTAGTGTTGGATAATTTGTGCAACCAGCAGGTACAGAGGAGCTCAATCTAACAAGCGCTTTATGGCACACTTGGATACCTTCAGTCTTAAGGACAAAGAACTCTTTAACCAAAGGCTGGTTCACTTTTAATCCATGACCTCTAACTTTTGGCTTTACTTCACAGTCAATGGCTTCTTGAAGGCTTCAAATACTACTCCAACAATAATTCAGTATGACTAATGTTGTATAAAAGTATATTATATTGTTCCATACCTTGAGATGTGACCATGACCCTTTTCAATTATTTTTATGACATGAGGCATTCTCATCTTTCACAGCTTTACAAAACTACGGAAGAGGCTTTGCAAAGATCACTTCATACATTACTTCACCAAGTAGCTGGTGGCACAATAAGCAGTCACAAGACATTAAGCACAATTTCTGAACGTAGCACCATCAGGATTATTCACTTGATAAGAACCAGCCTCGGCAAAACATATCAAAACTAAATTCTAGCTGAAGAGCTTAGCTCATAACTGAATAAAATTGCAATATGTGATAAAATACCACAATCATTAATTATATGAATAACCATTTCAAATTCATGATTCAAATATGTATTTTGCTGCTCAGAATGATATGAATTAACTTTATAAGCCATCATTTGTAGACTTTGATTCTGAATATTAATTTCTGTATACTTCAACATTCCACAAAATAGAGTCACCTGTTTACTCATTTTTAAGCAAGCTATTACATTTTCAACCAACCCTCATGTTCTACCCCCAACCACTGCATCCTTTCAAAAACTCTATGAAGTAGATTAGTCAACCAGCAAGCTTCATGGAAGATTGGGGATTCGAACCCTCTTCTTAGCTGAATTCTATAATCACCATACCAAAAGGGTTCTTTTCTATCGCCCCATTTCTTAAATACATGATCATTTCACAAACTTCCACCCTACCATAATGCCATACCCTCCAACATTTCTCTGATGAAAATAGGGACGTCCCATTCCATAATGCTAATTTTACTGCTTATACCCCACACATCTTACTGGGTTGCCCCAGCCACTCTGGGCAGCTTCCAACATATATAAAAAACATAATAAAACATTAAACATTAAAAAAATTCCCGACACAGGATTGCCTTCAGACGGCTCGGGTTGTCAGATAACTCCATACCCTCCAACATTTCTCCAATGAAAACAGGGAAATCCTAAGGAAAAGTGGGACATTCCAGGATCAAATCAGAAACGGGGACAGTTTCTCTAAATCAGGGACGTCCCTGGAAAATCTGTCTGATGTTCATTCACTCTAAAGAAGCCTGTCCATTATTCCTTTCTAAAGCAGGATATGCTAGTGTACACATCATAATGCATTCCACCAAGAAATAATGAAGGATGTAACCAAACCATCCATATTGTACATAACCCTAAACTATAGTTTGTATTCAACATGTATGAGCAGCAGCAAACCTTGGGGTCTCTCCTGCTTCTGAGGGGAGGCTGTGAGGAGGAGACAGGAAGCATGTCCCAAATGGCAAATTAAGAACATGTTGTGAAATATTTTTCCAGAAGAGGACTGAAATTCTCCCAGCAGCTCAGGAAGAGCTTGTCTCATGTTAGCTTGCTCACCATGTGCATTCATCTCCTCATAACTGCAGCATAACTATTTAACTTAAATGAGTGATTGTGCCATCTACAACCAAATTCCAGAGATGCAGCCATGTTTTATTTTATGATGGAATATACATACACATACATACACACAGAGGTGGGGTTTTTTTTCAAGACGGTGCAATGAAAGTGATAAGAACAGAAGAAAACCAAATGAAGAGTGACAAATATTAAATCTGTTATGTACATAAAATAGACTCGGTGCCCATTCACAAAGCAGAGTTGGTGATAGAAGACAGCTTGGCATTTAATGAACACCTGAAGTGGCATTAACAAAAAAAGAAAAAGAAATTATTTGATTCAGGCCACAGGTGATAGATTCACCACAGATCAAAACAACAGACAGAACTTTCATACCACATGGAATCGCTTCAAATGTAATGATTCTCAACACAACCAAATGTGAGTAATCAAGTGATAAGAAACAGCCTAAACACTGAGCTACAAATGATCCCTACAGAAAGAAACTTCGCAATGAAGAACTGCTGAAAACGTTGTGAAGCCTAAATCCACCTATATGTGTTAATTTGGATGGAAATCCTATATAAATCCTTTAAGCACCAGGCAAAAATGTTTGTCTTTGACCAGGCTTTTGGCTGATTGACATCCAATGCCCTTTTAACATGTGTTGGGACGGGGGTTACTGGGTTTTGTTTTTGTTATGTATTTTTTTGTTTCTATATTGTAATTTTATGACATACCCTCCTTGAGACCTATGAGTATATGGTGGTGTACAAATTTAATAAATAATTAAGAAGAATATAAATGTGCCTGGCAGTAAACTCCACTGAACTCAGTGAATCTTAACTTCTGAGTTGAGATTAGCCACTTATTTTAAACATGCAACAAATACTGATCCAGCAGGATTTGCATATGTAATCCTCACGTTTGCAGGATTGGGCTGTTTGATCAGGATTTACGGGGCAACTCCCACCCAGCAGTGGACTAGCCCAAACCTGAATTGTAATATTAAAGAAAAGGGATGGCAACAAACATAAAGCCTAAACATTTTAAGTTTGCAGTGGCAATAACTCTGAATACTTTAAATCAATCTGATCGCTGTTGTGTTATAGCAACAAACCCTTTGTCTAGTTCAGGGGTCTGCAACCCGCGGCTCCGGAGCCGCATGTGGCTCTTTTACACCTTTGCCGCGGCTCCGGGGCGGATACTAGCGAGGGGAGGAGGCACATTGTGTGCCCCGACACTCCCCACTGTGGCGGGTGCTATGCTGGCTATGACGTCGCATGGGGGCAGTGCGTGCGTTAGTCACGCACCGTCCCGACTTCACCTTCCCGCCCGCCCGCTACATTGTAAGGGGCATGTACGCTGGTCACTGCATTGAAAGGGGGCATGTACGCTGGTCACTGTTTTGAAGGGGAGTGAAGAACACACACACAAAAAAAGGTAACTTGTTAATTTAACGTTTATTTCTATGAGGAGGAGTAATTCTGAGGGGTCAAACAAAGAAATAATAATAAAAAGTGACAAAAAAGTTATTTTTATAATGACGAGTTTTGCGGCTCCCAGTTGTTTTTTTCTTCGGAAACGGGTCCAAGTGGCTCTTTTTGTCTTAAAGGTTGCAGACCCCTGGTCTAGTTAATAAATAAAATACATATATCCCCAGCACATTTAAGATGCACAGGACAGCAAAGATTCAGCATAAAAATGAAAGGTGTTGTGGTCCAAATGGCTCCCATTTGTTTAGAATCGATGTTCAGTTAGTCCTCTGAAGAAATCAGGCCTTTCTTGTTCCCCTGAATCCAGCAAGTGGTTCAAAGGTCTTGCAAACTTTGCAGGCCTAAAAAGGGGTCTCCAAACTTTGCAGTGCTTCCCAACTCCTTTTACCGTATGTTTTCTGTTGCAAGGCTTATAATACTTCTAAAATAGTAAACAACAATAATAGCAAGTTTTCCTAAAACAAAGAAATGTTACTCTTTTGCTTAAAAGGGGGGCCTTCTGTGATCTCAGCACATGCGAGTAAGTGGTTAAAAGCAGGGCTATACAAGTCCACAAACTTTACAGGGCTTCCCCCTTTACCATATATAGTCACTATTAAGGCCTAACATAATTCAAATAATGAGGAAGAAAAGCAACTATTCATGTTATATTTCTTAAACAAAGGCCTCTCCCAGCACATACTAGTAAGCGGTCAAAAGTAAGCCCATGAAAGTCAGCAAACTAAATCTGTAGCCCTTCCCAACCCCTCTGGGTGAGAGTCTACTCCTGGCCCAGGATGAACTGCTAGATTCTTCTGAGAACAATCACTTCACGCTGAAAAACTACTATTGAGACTCCAGGAAAAGAAGGGGAGGGTAATTGTCTCACTCTTTGCTGGAAGAGATGCAGGTAGCATTTATGGAAGCTCAGAGAGCATGGGCTACACATGCAAACTTCCAATTCACATATGCTACTTCTGCAAGAACAGGGCTTTGCAATTTCAGTGTAAGCTTAAAAGCATGCAGGTAAACACGTGTTTCCACATTAAGCTGTCGTTCAACTAGTGTTAGAGAAGCTTTCGCTCCTGTGGAGGCCAGTGCGTCAATTGGATCTACAAAATATGCTGGTTTTCTTTTCATTCATTTATGCATTCTGATTTCTGGCCACCACCAGAAATAAATGTTGCTGCAGACATGCATGTTTCCTGCAGAAAACCCCGTATCTCTTGCTTCCTTCTCTGGAATTGCTTAGCAAAGGGAAATGCATGGCATGATAGCATTCACACTCACGAGTATTTGCACCCCTGCTAACTGCAGGCAATGAAATTAAAGTATTGGCAAGGCAGAGGAAATGATGTCACACATTATAATTTGCATTAATGAGAACAAACCAGGAGGAGAACCAAAACTGTTGTTTTCAGCGGCAGCCATGCAACTAAAAGGTAAAGGTAAAGGTACCCCTGCCCGTACGGGCCAGTCGTGTCCGACTCTAGGGTTGCGCGCTCATCTCACTCAAGAGGCCAGGAGCTGGCGCCGTCCGAAGACACTTCCGGGTCACGTGGCCAGCGTGACGAAGCAGCAGCTGGCGAGCCAGCACCAGCGCCGCACACGGAAACGCCGTTTACCTTCCCGCTATAAAGCGATACCTATTTATCTACTTGCACTTAGGGGTGCTTTCGAACTGCTAGGTGGGCAGGAGCTGGGACCGAACGACGGGAGCTCACCCCGCCGCGGGGATTCGAACCGCCGACCTTACGATTAGCAGGTCCTAGGCAATGAGGTTTTACCCATAGCGCCACCCGCGTCCCTTTTAGCCATGCAACTAGCAACTACTAAGTACAGTGGTACCTCTGGATACGAACAGGATCCATTCCGGAGCCCTGTTCACATCCTGAAGCGAACGCAACCCACGTCTACGTGTGCGCTGGTCGCGATTTGCCACTTCTGCGCATGACGTAATTTTGACCGACTGCATATGCGTGAGCGGTGAAACCCGGAAGTAACGTGTTCCATTACTTCCAGGTCACCGCAGAGCGCAACCCGAAAACGCTCTACCTGAAGCAACTTCAACCCAAGGTATGACTGTACTGAATCGCTACAGGAAATTCTGACGCTTAATACAGTGGTACCTTGGGTTACAAACACCTCAGGTTACAAACACTTTGGGTTACAGACTCTGCTAACCCGGAAGTAGTACCTTGGGTTAAGAATAATAATAAGAATAATAATTTATTATTTATACCCCGCCCATCTGGCTGGGCTTCCCCAGCCACTCTGGGCGGCTTCCAAAAGAATATTAAATTATTACAGATTCTGCTAACCCGGAAGTAGTACCTCGGGTTAAGAACTTTGCTTCAGGATGAGAATAGAACTCGCGCGGCGGCCACGCGGCAGCAGCAGGAGGCCCCATTAGCTAAAGTGGTACCTTAGGTTAATTACGGTTTCAGGTTAAGAACGGACCTCCAGAACGAATTAAGTTCGTAACCAGAGGTACCACTGTATTGAGTTTTAACCCTTTGGATTTTTGGCTGGTAAATGCTAAGTATACCAACTTCTCTGCAATATCTCTTCTGCTTCAGAGACAAGAGAAATGGTAGGCTAATGTGAACAACCCTGCCTGTTACCTTTGTGCATTCAAGGTGTATGATTCTACTGGGATTTGTATCATTCCCCAACAGAATCAGTTAATCCTTAACTAAAATGCTGTTGTCAAAGCCTTGTGAAGCACTAGCTTAAGTCTTTAGCATGATTGAAGGATGCAGTGTTGAAGAGTCCTTCCCGGTGAAGTGGGTCTGAAAATGGATGATACAGATAATTGAAGTCTTTTATGCTTTGTATTTTCCCCCCTCTCATGACAGCTCATGCATTGGTAATTTTACCCTAGGAAAGACAATACTATCTATACTGTAAGGAGTTGTGAAGCGCTTTTTTTTTTGGAGTTGTATGCTAGGTGTCAGTTTTCTTTGTGGTGAGCAGGCATTTGTGATGCAGACCAGGGCAAAAAAAAAATAAAAAAAAATGAGACCTGGAATTCAACCAAAGTACAAATTCCACATAAACAAATGGTATGTGGAAATACTTCTTCCCAGGCACATAAGTCTTGGGGGCACAGTTCAAACAGAAATACAAATTTTCCATTCTGTAATGAAGGAACTGAGTGAGGGGTGGATAAGCAAGGGATAGGCAGACAAGAGGTTGTGATAAAAATGTAGTTTGTTTTACTACGGGAAAATGTGAAACGGTTAACGATTTTCCCTTTTTTAAAAAAATGGAAAGGATATTTGATAATGAAATAAGTAGAACAGTCACCACAAGTGAAATTAGAGGTTAATTTTGAACTTCCTGCTCAGCCAAATTCTGTGTGGAATTTTGAAGGAAAGATTAGTGATATTTATGAGAGACCTCCTACAGTGAGATTTGTGGGGCATTTGGGAGTTTTTCCTCAGGCAAAACAACTGGCAGATTTTAAGGGAAGTCCAATGTGTTTACTCGCGATCTAATTCCCTCTGCCCAATGTTGTTGTTGTTTAGTCGTTTAGTCGTGTCCGACTCTTCGTGACCCCATGGACCAGAGCACACCAGGCACTCCTGTCTTCCACTGCCTCCCGCAGTTTGGTCAAACTCATGCTGGTAGCTTCGAGAACACTATCCAACCATCTTGTCCTTTGTCGTCCCCTTCTCCTTGTGCCCTCCATCTTTCCCAACATCAGGGTCTTTTCCAGGGAATCTTCTCTTCTCATGAGGTGGCCAAAGTATTGGAGTCTCAGCTTCAGGATCTGTCCTTCCAGTGAGCACTCACTCAGGGCTGATTTCCTTCAGAATGGATAGGTTTGATCTTCTTGCAGTCCATGGGACTCTCAAGAGTCTCCTCCAGCACTATAATTCAAAAGCATCAATTCTTCGGCCCAATACACACACACAAAATATGAAAGAAAAGAAAAAACACATAGTGTTCCCAAGTATTCAAATGTATTTTTTGGGGTAGTAAAATGTACCCAAACCAAGCAATGTATGTGATGGCAGAAAAATCTGAGCCAGCAGATTTTGTTTGAAAAACTCAGTGGCGCTTTCCCACTACCACAATACTTTACATTGGCTGAAGCAACAAGCACACCCCATGGGCAAAAATTAATAGATTTCTTGGGATACTTTCTGTAGAAGCTGATCTTTGTTTGTTTGTTTATTGAAATAAAACTTTATATAGGAACTTCAGTTTGCATCCCTGTATCAATTTTTGTTTGAACACCTTTACCCCAACACTCCAAATTAGCTGGTTTTAGAAAAGTGCTCCAGGGTCAACGGCAAATAAATTCTTATGATGTTTCGTGTCCTGGGTGCTTTTACGTTTACAGAAATAAACTTGGCTGAAATGTGGGCAAACTCTTCGCTACTGTGCAGGTGACAATGCCCTAGAAGGGTTTTTTTAACAGGTCTCTTTTTATGTACCTTCTGCAATGAAAAGTGTATCAGGGCAGGTTTTTGTCCCATAATACTAAATAACACCAGCAAAATGTTTAGGAGATTTAATATAGCTAGGAAGAAGGCTCTGTACGTAGTCTGAAAACACAGTAGGCATGATCAAGTGCTTGCCTTAAAAACATGAATGCTCAAAGGGTACACTCACATGTTGGATCATGTGAAGTGTCCTACTCATGTTGAAGCTAACATGAAAAGAAACCCCCACAGACATTCCCTTCTAAAACATGGGAATGATCAGGGATTCGGTGCGCAGGCTGATTCACGTAGGCCTGCATGCTGTCCATAGATACGGCATTCATGTGTTCAAACAAATGTTGGCACACACCTTGTATGTCAGGGAAACCTGGTCTGTTTTTTTATTTTATTTTAATTATTATTTATTTATTTATTTAATGCTAATTTGCCACACACATATACCATTTCTGGCAGCAAATCTTCCCAAATGAAAGATATCATGACTGGAATATGAATACTGAAAGGTAGACATGAATCTCTGTTTGGTAACTGCCTAATAGTGAAACATGTGTGTGTTGATCTACAGTGCAACCTCAGTTTCCGAGCATCTCAGAAGCCGAACATTTCAGAAGCCGAACGCCAAAAATGCAGAAGTAATTGCTTCCGTTTTTGAACATGCCTCGGAAGTTGAACGGCTTCCGCTGCGTGTTTTTCTTTTTTCCCCCAGTGGATTTTGCCGACTGCCCATTGCTCCTCGATTTTTGAACATTTCAGAAGTCAAACGGTCTTCCAGAATGCATTATGTTCAAAAATCAAGGTTCCACTGTACAGTGGTACCTCGGGTTACATACACTTCAGGTTACATACGCTTCAGGTTACAGACTCCGCTAACCCAGAAATAGTGCTTCAGGTTAAGAACTTTGCTTCAGGATGAGAACAGAAATCGTGCTCCGGCGCAGCGGCAGCAGCAGGAGGCCCCATTAGCTAAAGTGGTGCTTCAGGTTAAGAACAGTTTCAGGTTAAGTATGGACCTCCGGAACGAATTAAGTACTTAACCCGAGGTTCCACTGTAATTGATTTATATTTCTTCATAGGAATTATGGAACGTAGCTCCATCCTCCTTGAATTGGTTGTCTTTTCACAATTTTTGTTTGTCTGGAAACAGTTTGCCTGAGCAGCAACCTGCAAATTTGCCTCAACATTTTATTTAAGGCAAATTCAGTAGTAACGTCACCGCTCCCACCCGCACCCCACCCTGATCCATCTCTTTAGGTATTGCTTATTAAGAAAACAACTTTCTTTATAATGTTAGGGAATCTAATGTTTCTTTGAACCATAAGGTAAAGACAGAATTACCATAATGCTAATTTTGTCAGGATTTTGACTTGAACCAAACAACTTGATTCAGGCTGGCTTATATTAGAAGAAAAAAATCATACCAAACATTGAACTTAATTGATATAGCTGCCTCGTATCTAAAAATAAATAAAACACATGGGAAATTATGTGTGTCAGATGTTAGTGGTATATCGTGTATTTCAATAATGAATAATTACAGCATGTCATCCTATATTAAATTATCATAAGCAAGAACATCTGTAAGTGATAAGATGGGAGCAGTTTAATTTAAAAATGATTGGATGCCACTGGCATAAACGTAGCACATTATCCTGCCATTTGAGATTCAGTGTCAATATGCATGACCCATTGGCCTGAAAGGTTATGAGTGTGTTGAAATATATCTAGTTATCTTTCAAAAGGAGAAACCATCTGAATGAAATGGCTCCGGCAGGGAGGAGGGGGGAATGAATCCACAGTTCTGCATTGCCAATGAAGTGAAGTAAAGGAATTGTAAAGTAGGGACGCAGGTGGTGCTGTGGGTTAAACCACAGAGCCTAGGACTTGCTGATCAGAAGGTCGGCAGTTCGAATCCCCGCCACGGGGTGAGCTCCCGTTGCTCAGTCCCTGCTCCTGCCAACCTAGCAGTTCGAAAGCATGTCAAAGTGCAAGTAGATAAATAGGTACCACTCCGGTGGGAAGGTAAATGGCGTTTCCGTGCGCTGCTCTGGTTTGCCAGAAGCGGTTTAGTCATGCTGGCCACATGACCCAGAAGCTGTACGCTGGCTCCCTCGGCCAATAAAGCGAGATGAGCGCCGCAACCCCAGAGTTGGCCAAGACTGGACCTAATGGTCAGGGGTCCCTTTACCTTTAAAAGAGTTGTAATAAGAAATCAAACAACAAGAATAGGCACCCCAGGGTACTTCAGTTCGGTAGCAAAAACACACTGAGATAGCTCAGTTGGTAGAGCATGAAACTCATAATCACAAGATTGTGGGTTCAAGCCCCAAGTTGGGTGAAATATGTTGGACTTGATGATCCATGTGGTTCCTTCCAACTCTAGAATTCTGTGGTCACAATGACTATAGCGATAGCATAACATGCTACGTGGAATGGGGAGTACAGCTGAGGTTCCCAGTGTGGTTCCTTAGGGAGCAGTGGTACCACTGAAGTTTCCCCCCAGTACTCAACAGGTCTCTGAGCCATCCCCTTTTTCACTGCTCCCTTTGTCACATAGTGGTGAGGGTTGTTATATTTGTCATCACCACCCTAAAAAGTGTGTAAAACATAAAGGGATACTTCAAAGGGTGACATACCCCAATTCTTCTTCCATCTCTTTGTGCTTTTCTAGGCTCAAATCAGCACCTGAGCAGGTGAAAAGAAAGGGGAGGGACCAAGATGGTAAGAGGGAAAGTGGATTCACCTGTGAAATTGTTTGAGGGAAAAGGAGTTACCAGGATGGAGAAACTAGGATGCTGGATTTCCCAATGTGCCCTCCATTTGCACAGACACAGCCCACCCCACCCCCCGCTGCTTTGGGTATAAAAAGAAAAAAATCATGCTCAAGCTGTACACAACTATGCTCAATTCAAATGTCAGTATATTCTGTTTCCCCAATAATTTCCCCAAAGACCTATAATTTCAGCATTATATTTGAGCATTTGCACAAAATAAAACCCACTTCTGGAAATGTAACAAAATATAGAGGAAGTTTAGCTCTCATTTCCGAGTTACTTGCTTCTGGAAAAAATGTTTGGAACTCCATTAACCCAGAAAATAACATTTGGGGTGCCATACCGACATACGGGTGGCGCTGTGGGTAAAAGCCTCAGTACCTAGGACTTGCCGATCGAAAGGTCGGCGGTTCGAATCCCCGCGGCGGGGTGCGCTCCTGTCGTTCGGTCCCAGCGCCTGCCAACCTAGCAGTTCGAAAGCACCCCCGGGTGCAAGTAGATAAATAGGGACCGCTTACTGGCGGGAAGGTAAACGGCGTTTCCGTGTGCTGCGCTGGCTCGCCAGATGCAGCTTGTCACGCTGGCCACGTGACCCGGAAGTGTCTCCGGACAGCGCTGGCCCCCGGCCTCTTGAGTGAGATGGGCGCACAACCCTAGAGTCTGGCAAGACTGGCCCGTACGGGCAGGGGTACCTTTACCTTTACCTTTTACCGACATACATTTCTTTCATGCTGATTTCTTGGGGGTGGGGAGAAGCGCACATGTGCTGAAGGGGTTGTGGGGTAGCGACCTTGTCCAACGGTTGTGAATAAAATTTACTGCAACATGTCGGTATACCTGTCAAAACGCCAGAGTATCGTAACTCAACAGGTACTGCAGTGTTAAAAGTACCTGTTAGAAAACAGGACAGCAGCACGAGCATTATAACCATGAAAACTAAAGCAATAACTATCATATCTGAATGTACCCCATGCCATAGGTGACAAGTTACTTAGTGAATATAGTGAACATGTAATGTGGAAAACAAGATTATATTCAGAAGTGCCATGCTCCTGACACCTGCATTCTAGCATGCAGATGTCAGTTGCAAAGAGATGTGCCTATGGTTTCAAGTTGCGTGTCGAGGTCCCCAAGCCACCCCCAAATAAATCACAATTCACAGAGAATTTTTGTTGAAGGTTTTTGGCATAATTTTGGCCACAACTTCATTAAAATACATAAATGTGAGTGGTTGCTTAGGCATTGGTTATGACTATCTGTCCCCGCCCAGGGACAGAACTGACTTCCGGATTCCAGCGAAAGTCAGTAAGGGAAAATAATATTGGGGAGAAAATGGAGCTGGGCACCAGACCCTCACCTCTCCCGCATGCTCCCTGGGCATGCCGGCCCTAGCCCCACGCCAGGGATTCGGGTGAAAGCATGGCGAGCCCCTGGATTCCTTTAACGGAATTCCCTTGCAGCAGCAGCATTGGAGGGGCAGGCACAGCCAACCCTTACCCCTCCACCAACCAATGCCTAACCACAACTTAAAAGTTGTGACGATTTGGTACGCAGTAGGCAAAAACCAAATGGCATCAGCCAATCAGCCAAATGGACAAAATTCCTACCAGGCCCCTGCCCCAAAAGCAGATGACCCCATGACAGGCATAGCAAGGAGATTCTGACTAAACATCAAGGAAAACTTTCTGATGGTAAGAGCAATTCAACAGTGGAACGGTCTCCCTTGGGAGGTTGTGGACTCTCCTTCCTTGAAGGTTTTTAAGCAGAGGTTGGGTGGCCATCTGTCATGGATGCTTTACCTGAGATTCCTGAATTGCAGTGGGTTGGACAAGATGACCCTTGGGGTGCCTTTGAACTCTACAATTCGATGATTCGATGATTGGTAGACTCATTCCACACATTCAGCTGAAAGTGAGGAGATTCGTGAGGACCCTCTGTGAGCTCCATATGATCGCAGCTTCCATATCAGATGCATCCAAATCAGTCACTTTCAGGTGCAGATTTCCCTTGCTATAGAATGACTGTCTTTCCCAGAGGGGATTAACGAAAGGACAATTCTGTATACAACAGCATCAATTTGGAAGGGAAATATTGAAGAAAGCAGTAATTTTATTTTTGGTTCTATATAAAAATAGCCCATATAATGCAGCTCTATTAATTATCATTCAAGTTGAATGGCTTCCTGTTTAATCAGCGTACCATATGGCAAGTGTTTATTTTATTTTTTCCTGAAGATAATTGGAGATGGCATGTGAATAGATGCTTCCAAACTGAAAGGTTGGTTTTTGTTTGCTTGGTATATTTTTAACTTTCTACTTCCTGGTTGATTTTCTTCCTTATTCTTAGGAAATCTCTCTCTTTGTGTCTAGCATCTACTGATAGCATAATTTTAATTGAGCAAGCATATTATTTTTAATAAGTTTGAATGCAAATAATTTTGCATATTGCCAAAACCCCATTTTTGAAACGCTGAAGGAATTATCACACAACTTACAATTTGATTCTTAAAATTAACTATCCACTGTTAGAAGTAAAGGCCATATTTTAACATTTTCCTTTCCGTTCTATGTTACAATAGCATGCCAGAACTAGAGGTTTGTTCTGTTGTTGTTGTTGTTGTTGTTTAGTCGTTTAGTCGTGTCCGACTCTTTGTGACCCCATGGACCAGAGCACGCCAGGCACTCCTGTCTTCCACTGCCTCCCAGAGTTTGGTCAAACTCATGCTGGTTTGTTCTAGCATCTCCCAATTTCAATCTTCAGCTTAAAACTAATAATGGTTGTGGTATAGACTATTTTGCTGTTCTCATTATTTAATATTTATTTCTCCACTCCAAATCCTATCAGCCCAATATTTTCCCAGCCTGTTTTTACCCCCTCCCTCCCAACTTTTGGAGTTTCACATGCACAACCCTACCGCAGAGATCATCCAGTAGACTGCATGATATCTTCATCCTAAATGGTCAATCATTATCAGCTATATGATTATAAACAGTGTTTCCATGTGCTCTGGTTTCTGCCATGGTGTCCCATTGCACCAGAAGTGGTTTAGTCATGCTGGCCACATGACCCAGAAAGCTGTCTTTGGACAAACACCGCCACAACCCCATAGTCGCCTTTGGCTGGACTTAACCACCCAGGGGTCCTTTACCTTTACTTTACCAGTGATTATTCCACTGATGTCACCTGAGAATGAGGCCATAAAAATGAGTATTATTCCAAGGAATACTAAAAGTTTGCCAAAAGGGGGGTACATTGTTCAGAACCACAAGAATGTAGAATACATGAAAAATGTCCTTTTCTCACATTGGAAAACTTAATAAGAGAAGAGTTTTGCTACGTTCTTATTTAACAAGTTTATATGTAGTGCATACAGTGTGACTTTATTTTCTTTCTTTTTACTGTTTCTTCAGGCTGCTCAGCTGAAATTGAATACAGAGAAGAGGAAACATGTCTATGGGCCAGGTTCATGACTTTGGGATGAGGTTGCCTGGCCTAAGCAATAACTAACAATTTTGTCTCAAAAATTCATTTTAGGATAAAGTATTGTAGTGCCTCTCTGAGGTGCTAACATGGACCACTCTATGATAAGGATTTACTAATGAATTTATTTATTGTTCATGTCACTTGGTACATTTGTTCAGGTGTGAGTCCACTCTGCCTCATTTCATCATTAATTTACAGGCTGTTGTTGCTGTTGGGGTCCCCCCCCCTTTAAAAAACCCTACACAAATATTTACATTTAAATAATATTTAAATGCACACTCCAAACATATATTCACTCAGCACCCACATTTGTAAATGCATCTTCTGTCTTACTGTAAATAGATTTTGAGATTTTCTGTCTTACTGTCAATACTTTCTGAGCCAAGAACTGCATTGGAACATTTCAGAAAATGTTAAAGGCAGTGAATAACTAAGTCCCAGTCTATACTCAGTCCAGGTATAGATCCAGTCCAGGTAGTGCAGAGCAGGTCAGTTCACACATTATAAACATCAAGATTGCTCAGAGAGCCTTCCTGCATGGAGGATTACTCCACCAGCAATTCTAGTTAGAAGCAAATTACGCCAATATCACTTACAATATTACAATTCAAACTGTTCCTTTGTGCTGTCCTTAGAAGAGCTCTAAAGAACTATGCCATAGGAAGCCAACTTTCTTAAAAGAAGTTGAAAAGAAGAAAGCGTTGTTGTTGTTGTTAAAATTCTTTCTTTTCATGTAAATATGATACTTTAATGCAAATTAAATAATAGATTCTATGCATATAGAAGGAGCAGAGCATTAAAAGTTTTGACTTCTTTCTGCAGAGCCATGCCACTACAAATATATATATATATATATATATATAGAGAGAGAGAGAGAGAGAGAGAGAGAGAGAGCGCTTTACCAAGTACAAAAATACTGCTCATATTTCAATGGGATAAGCAGGTATTAAATCTCATTTTAGTGCAGTGAAGTATAAGCCGGTCTTGTAATCTCATCCTTAATTGTATTATAAAAGAGCTCTCATTTGGATAACTCTTCTGTAAATAGTGTCAAATGAATTTTTTTGGGGTGGGGGGTGGGATAAGTCTATGTGTTTTAAGCTGACATGATGAATACCTTACATCATCATCATTAACACGACTGTTTACAAATGTTGTACATTCCATTTTCTACAACAGAGTAAAAAGACCATAAGAAGAAGGATAGTGCCTTTTTGGAACAGCCTTTGTACTTTACAATGACACCAAAATTGCTACTAAAGAACATAAGTAAAGTAGCTTTTAAAAGACTTAATTGGAGCGCTCCTGGAAGATTGCCAGTCTATGCAAATAGCTCTTCCATGAGAAATGCATTATGGGCACTTTCGTTTTCACTCGATCTTTTGCAAATGTTCATGCAGCTGCTTTATTATCAAATTATTGTCTGCAAAGGCACAAATCTACCCAGAGAACCTTGATAGTAGTCTAGTCAGCATATTATGCAATCTAAGCTATCGTGGAGTTGCAAGGGAACACAAAGGGACAACCCCTTGTACAGTAGATGCAGGAAATCCATTACTACTAATAGCTGGCTATCCAGCCTCTGCTTAAATATATCTGATGGATGAGAGTCCATCACCTTTGAAAGCAGCATGTTTCACTGTTGAGCAGCTTAACACCATAAGAAAGTTCTTTGTAATGTTTCGTCATTATTTATCAGAAGAGTGGGCGGGTACTATTCTCTGAGCAACAGAAAATAAATATGGTCTGTTTTCTGTGTAATACTTCAAGATAACTGCTATGTATCCTCTTAATAATCAGTTCTCAAAGTCCTTCAGTCTTTCCTTGGACTTGGACTTCTGACCCCTGCCCGTCTTTGTTGCTTTCCTCTGGACATGTTCCAGTTTTCCAATATCATTTTGAAGCTGTGATGCCAGACAGTACTCCAAAGCATAACGGAGTTACCATTACGTACAGTGGTGCCCTGCAAGACGAATGCCTCGCAAGACGGAAAACCCGCTAGACGAAAGGGTTTTCCGTTTTGGAGGTGCTTCGCAAAACGAATTTCCTATGGGCTTGCTTCGCAAGACGAAAATGTCTTGAGAGTTCCTGCAGGGGTTTTTTCCTCCCCCCCCCCTTTTTCCCAAGCCGCTAAGCCGCTTATCAGCTGATCCGCTAAGCCGCTTAACAGCTGATCCGCTAAGCCGCTAAACAGCTGATCGCTAAGCCGCTTATCAGCTGATCCACTAAGCCGCTTAACAGCTGATCGCTAAGCTGCTTATCAGCTGATCCACTAAGCCGCTTAACAGCTGATCCGCTAAGCCGCTTATCAGCTGATCCGCTAAGCCCGCTAAGCCGCTTATCAGCTGATCTGCTAAGCCCGCTAAGCCGCTTATCAGCTGATCCGCTAAGCCCGCTAAGCCGCTAATAGCGCTAAGCCGCTAAGCCGCTAATAGCGCTAAGCCGCTAAGCCGCTAATGGGCTTGCTTCGCAAGACGACAAAACCGCAAGACGAAGAGACTCGCGGAATGGATTCTTTTCGTCTTGCGAGGCACCACTGTATTGCAATTTGGATGCTATGTTTCTGTCGATGGAGCTTAGAATTGCATTAATCTTTCTAGCCACCATATTACAGGCTTAGCTTGTGGGCTACTAAAACCTCTAGAACCTTTTTACATTACTGCTCTCAAGTCAGGTGTCACCCAGTCTGTATTTGTGCATCAGACAGAGTCGTCCTACAAAAATGCATTTATCTCTGTTGGAATTCATTTTGTTAGTTTTGGCCCAGTTCTCCTTTGTAACATCATCTTGAATCCTGTTTTTGTCTTCCAAGATGTCAGCCATTCCCTGAGTTTGGTGTCATTTGCTAATTTGGCAAGTATCACTTTTACCCCTTCGTCTATGTCATTCTCTCTCTCTCTCTCGTGTGTGTGTGTGTGTGTGAGAGAGAGAGAGAGAGAGAGAGAGAGAAATAACACTGGGCCAAGAGCAAAACTCTAAGACACCCCACTTGTATCCAGTTGCCACTTGTATCCAGGTTGTGAAGAGGAAGAAGAAGAGGAAGAAGAAGAAGAGGAGGAGGAGGAGGAGGAGGAGGAGGAGGAGGAGGAGGAGGATTTGATATCCCGCTTTTCACTACCCTAAGGAGTCTCAAAGCGGCTAACATTCTCCTTTCCCTTCCTCCCCCACAACAAACACTCTGTGAGGTGAGTGGAGCTGAGAGACTTCAAAGAAGTGTGACTAGCCCAAAGTCACCCAGCAGCTGCATGTGGAGAAGTGGGGAAGTGGGGAAGCGAACCCGGTTCACCAGATTACGAGTCCACAGCTCTTAACCACTACCCCACACTCGCTCTCCAGTGAAGAAGCCATTGATGAGCACATCCAGCAGCTAACCTTATCACCATGGCAGACATTGTCAAAGGGCTTGCTGAAATCAAGATATATTACTTGAAGCTCATTCCCTTGATCTATCAGGCTGGTAACTTAAAAAGCAGATAAGGTTGGTTTGGAGTGACTTTTTTCCGAGAAACCCATTCTGGTTCTTTGTGAGGACAGTTCTCACCCCAAAATGCTCCTACACTGACTTCTTAATAATATATTGTAAAACATTGCAAAGCATGTCAAGCTGGATTTAGTGGTTGCCTATTGCCCACTCCCTTAAAAAAAGATGGAAAAAACATTTGTCTGTTCCCAGTCTCATGACACTTCACCTGTTCTAGATTATAGACCTAGGCTCTGGGATTACAAGTTCCTTCTTGTATCCTCAGATGCAATTTGTCTGGCACTGAAGACTAATTCATTTAGAGTGGCTAGGTTATTTTGCTTTTTTGCTTTATCAGCAACAGTCACCTGTCTTATCAAAACTCCTTTAGCTTCACTTGAAACATCTCAGATATATTGCTTAAAAATCCACTTTATGTAAAATCTAGTGAAAACGAGAAATATGCAGAACCTCCCTGGGTGGTTTTACTGGTTTTAATGGGACTCCTTCACTTCTTTCAAAAAGCTTCTCGCCGGAAGATGAACAACAACATTTACTTTTTATTTCAGTTTGGATGAAATTTCAGTGGCCAACTCTTAGTTAGTATTTCCAGCAGGAAGTCTGGGCACAATTCAGTCGGTTCTGCCACTTTAAAGTCACAATGGTTTGCACAAATGCTTTAAATTCCGTGTTTCATTCACGACTTACTAATCCCCACACAAGAGTCTCCAAATTTGTTTGGTCTTGCTAAACAGTAATTGTTATTGCCAGTATCCACCCTTCCAGCATTTACTGAGTGAAAGTCTGAACCGGCGGAAAACTGTGGCTGTTCATCTCCCCTTCTTGAAGGCATTTTTTTAGCCATAAATTGTATCCAATAGTCCCTGCCCCATGGTAGCCTGACAGAAAGAAAAGGACAAAGGGAGACACTGCTGGGCTGTACTACCTGAACCTGTATTCTGCATAAAGCAGCAAATAATAAACAAATTGCAGAGCCAGGGGAGCTACACCACTCTCTCCCTGTGTGTGTTTTACATCACACATGAACACAAAGATTGGAGACAGCAAACAACCTTTCCGTTTAGCTTTTCAAAGTCATCATGGAGATTCATGCTGAATGATCTCATGTTCCCTTTGGTGCAGTGTCTAGAAGGAAGATCTGATGAGTGAGTCAGAGGCTCTCCTCTATGGCTACATTGTGCATTACTTTTGGCACTAATGACCCAGGCCATCCTAAAGGAATGCTGAGAGCTGTAGTAGATTTTTTTTATGAGCAGTTCAGGTCACATAGCAAAGTTAAACAATGGGCTTCTGCAGCTGGAAACATATTTGAAAAAGCCAATGTCAAAGCTAATAACTCTGAAGAGATATTATTTAGAGAACTTATGCTCTCAGTGCTGTTTCAACACTAGGTGCATATGCCACATAGAAGGAGATTTCAGCATTGCACTGTTCGATATTAATTCATGTAACCACAAGTTGCCAAAGGCATACACAGAGAGAAAACAGGAAAAATCCAGGGTTCCGTATAGCATTCTTGAGAATATCCTAAGAAATACAGAAAGCAGGTTGAAGAACTGAAGTAGTCGTTTTAGTTTTGCTTTGATTAGTGTAAATGTTCAAAAAGGTGCCTCTATTTTCAGAGTACTTTTTACTGCCCTTTTCAATTCACTCTCTTTCTTTTTAACAAGTCTTGTAGATGTAATTTTTGTAACGCAAGTCTTGATCAAGCTTGGAAAAGCTGCCGTACCCAAATAAATTGCAGCTTATGCAGAAGTGTTTTTTTAAAAAATTCTGGATGCCTTTCTCACAACCCAACCATATGTTGGGTTCCACCAGGGTTTCTGAAACTTAGATGTCCAGCTGTTTTGGGACTGCAATTCTCATAATCCATAACTAGCAGGACCAGTAGTCAGAGATGATGGGATTTGTAGTCCAAACACAGCTGGAGACCCAAGTTTGAGAAACTCTGGGATACACTCTAAACCAGTCACTTGAGATTGAGATAGGACTAACAGGGGTTTGGCCTAAGTTTTAATTTAGGTGAGAGAACTTAAGAGCAGAAAGGCCATACTAGATCAGACCATAGGAGCAGTAGAAGCTTACAAGCAGTCCATAAAGGCAGTAGACCTCCCCTGTTTTTTGCCCCAATCGAAGTTGCCCTCACATATCCAAAGCGATAGATTCCCTGAGTTGTAAATGATTCCCATTGTCTCAATATATAAAGGCAAAGGGACCCCTGAACATTAGATCCAGTCTTGGCCGACTCTAGGGTTGCAGCGCTCATCTTGCTTTATTGGCCAAGGGAGCTGGCGTACAGCTTCCGGGTCATGTGGCCAGCATGACTAAGCCGCTTCTGGCGAACCAGAGTAGCGCACGGAAACACCGTTTACCTTCCTGCTGGAGTGGTACCTATTTCTCTACTTGCACTTTGACGTGCTTTCGAATGCTAGGTTGGCAGGAGCTGGGACCAAGCAATGGGAGCTCACCCCGTCGCGGGGATTCAAACTGCCAACCTTCTGATCGGCAAGTCCTAGGCTCTGTGGTTTAACCCACAGCACCAATATATAGTTTGCTATATTTCAGGCTTTTGTCCTGGCAGCTACTCATTTGGCTTGATTTTCATCTCAACCTCAAAGAAGCTCTGAAATTTCGTGTGAAATTTCTCCTCTTCTTGCATTACTCCCTTGACAGGCATTCATGTGTAGAAAGAGGAGCAATGGCCAACTGCTGGTGACACCATCCTTGTATTGAGCTTGGACATCTGAGGAAGACTTCATGAGCAGCTGCTCATGCTTAGAGGTTCCTCTTCAGACTGAGCTCAAATCGATGGACATCAGAAGTGTGGTTACCCAGTCATATGACATAGGTGGTAAAGGCAGCAATATGGTCTCACTCTTCATTCTACACATGAATGCTCTCCACATGAGTAATGTATGAATAGGGCTAATGCGATTTGGAAGAAAGAAGTTGTGCTAGCAAGTGTTCACAGTGAAAAGAATTATTTTGGGTTTACAGGATGTCTTTTATTATTGTGGATTTCTATAATCTGAAGCAGTAACATGTTCATTTTTGACAAAGAATGCACAAAGCGCCAAGGTTTCTGGAGTTCATTGGGGTTTTTGTATCTTATAACATTCCAACAGTGTTTGGAAAAAAGCTCCAACACCCCCCCCCCCCCTCGGTTCCTTCAACTCATAGTAGTACTATCATGTTTGAAGGCAAAGTATTATGTGGACACGACTACCCTGGTGCTGTCCATGCAATCATCGTCCAACCACAAAATGGGAGGATGATTGTCAACTGGAAATGATCCATTGGTTGGCCTCACCCGCGAGGACCAATCCTTTCCATATTGCTGCAATGCTGTGGGGTGAACGCAGAAAAGCAGTTTTCATACTGCTGCTGTAACAAATGAACAGCACCTTAGAAAGTAGTAAAAGTGGCTTTATTTCTATCGCGGTAGCATATTTGTTCATGAAATATGGCCCAACCAGCCCAGCACTTGTTCAAGATGGGGACATTAATTGGTGCACTCTGCCCCCACAGAGTCATTTAGCATTATTAGCTCGTGAGTTTAGCATTAGTTCTGTGACATAGCTAGGCTATGGTTTGAGTAACAGTGGAATTCTAATTGGTTTTACTTAACCCATTTTGCAAAATCATCCTTTGTTAATATTTCATAGATCTCCCACTATGCACAAAGCCTGTTCTCCTTCATGGAGAGCACGTGTTGCGGTGGGGGCATACAAGACATCCCTCTGTTGCTGGGCAGGTTAGTTTGGATGGTCACAAATCTCATTGGGCACCTCTTGGTCATTGGGGAGAATTTGATGTTGCAATTTATGATTGACAGCCATTTATTCCCTGCGTGCAGCATTGAGCTGCCTCTTTTCACTGCTAACATCAGATTACCCGCCCACCCTCCCTATATTTAGGGCTGTTCGCGTTGACCTTGCTATGCCTGTCATGGGGTCGTCTGCTTTGGGGCAGGGGCCTGGTAGGAATTTTTCCATTTGGTTTGTTGCCTACTGCGTAGCAAATTGTCACAACTTCTAAGGTTGCGGTTAGGCATTGGTTAAATTTGGTTGGTAGAGGGGGTATGGTTTGCTGTGCCTGCCCCTCCAATGCTGCTGCTGCAAGGGTATTCCATTAAAGGAATCCAGGGGCTTGCCATGCTCTTGTTCGAACTCCTGTCAAGGGGCTAGGGCCACACAAGAGCCCCTGGGAGCATTTGGGGAGGGGAGAGGGCCTGGCACCCAGCTCTATTCTCTCCCCAAAGTGTTTTCCCTTACTGACTTTTGCAGGCTTGCAGATGTCAGTTCTGTTCCTACCTCTTGGTAGGAACAGATATTTGTGAACCAATGCCTAAGCAACCACTCACATTCTGTAATCAATAAAGTTGTGGCCAAAAAATTATGCCAAAACAAATTTCTGTGTGAACTGTGTTTTATTTGAGGGTGGCTTGGGGACCTCGACATGCAACAACAATTATTACAAACTGTTCTACTGTGTCTTAAGCATAGGAGCAAACTCCTAAGGGGCGAGGTCCTTTGGCACTCCCAATGAAATATTTGAGGGGGCTGTCCGCCCAATAATGGGAATTGCCATTCAAAGGGTGTGCGTGCACCACGGCTTGTGAGTAATTACAGTATACAAGGTGATAGATTCTCTCTGGTCTTCCTTGATCTATTCATCTAAATCTGCCTAGTAACTTCCATATTTTGTTTCTTGGTAAATGCTCTATTTGGTTTGAGATCTCTCCCCTGTTCTCCCTTATTCAGTTGAATGGATGCAATTTCATATTGATAGATTCTTTGTTGTCTTGCCTTGTCAATTCCATTGTATTTCTCCCCACTAATAATTTCATAGGCCACATAAGAAAACTATATAGTTTCCTTCAGTCTCAGCTTGTTCTAGTGGTCCAATCTTTTTTAAAAAAATTGTTTAGGAGTGGGTTATATTAAAAACCAATGATACTTGCTCATGAGCAGGTTTGTTTGAAGTCATATCTGCTTGCAAAGGTAAAAGCCAGAGTAATTCAAACAAAAGTACATTTGTAACGAAGTCACAATCACTTTAGCACGTAGCCCTACAAACTGTTCCTTGTAATTATTTAAAACATGTTATACATCCGAGAACTGATTCAGATAATAAATGTTAGAAAACTGAAGGAAGTTCTCCACAGGTCAGAAGAAAAATATTTTATTCAACTGAGTTCAAGGACCTCATTTAAGCAGGAATGCCTTAATTGCTTCAGGTTTCTGCAGGTTTGGCTGCTATAAGAAAGGTCACAAATAGGTAAAGAGAGGTCAACTGACCATGAAAATGCAACAGCCTTGACTTTGGAGGGGATCAGCTGCCACAAATGTAAGAGATTTTTTCCCCTCCCTCAGCCAATGGTTTGGTGTTTTTCTAAGCTGTTCGGGAGTTCTTTGTGCTTCCGTATTTTGCTAGACTCCATCTCTCATCAGCCTCACCCAGTATGGTCAATAATTAGGGATGATGGGAGTTGGAATCTGACAACATCTAAAGACCTGTAGATTTCCCACATCTGTGATTTGCCACAGATATATCAGATTATATCATGTCTCTATAATGAAAATAACTACAAACTCTTGGTTTCTGCTCCCATGCATGCCATAGATTCCTGTCTGGCTCCAGAACTGGACCTACTCTGGGCCTCATCCAGAAATCTACATGGGCTCACCTGAGATCCCACTCAGATATCAGCATAGCTTTCAACTTTCAGATTTGAAAATAAGGGATCAGCAGCCTCACCTATCCCGGGGACTGTCTACGGGATATCTAACAATCCGGGATAGCAGCGGGAAGCAGCAGGAAACGGCGCTGGAATAAGGGAATTTCCCACAAAAAAAGGGAAGGTTGACAGCTATGGATATCAGATCTATTTATTTCAAAAGTTGGTAACTTTAAATGGGGGGGGGGGACATTTTTTTCTATATAACAGATGCTGCTTTGGTCTTTGAAGAGACCATAAAGAGACCTCTCCCTGGGTTTCATTGGTTTTCAAAATAAATCCCTTTCCTCTAACATTGTTTGTTCAAGAGGAATTCCTGAAACCTAAATGTGAATTTCCACCAGCTACTTGTTGTTGTTTTGGTTGTGAGGTTGATTTGGAAAGGACTTGAAAGAGAGAGAACATTTATTTCCATACTCTTTGCCACCCATCAACCCTCCTACACCCAGGGCAATTGTTCAGCCAGAACTCACTGGAGCTGCACCTCATTTTCTAGAAAAATAACACAGTCTACACCCCATCTTTCCTTGACTTTTACAAGACTTGGTTTCCCACTTTGGAAGTATCCCATTTTACAGTACAATATTTTGCATATTTACTCAGAACTACATTTTCACTGTGTTCATGTTATCACCATGAAGTTTGGGCAACCGGCCTCAGACCAGCAAATGTGTTTTTTTTATATAAATGATATATAATATGAAGGCTTTTAAGTATATACAGTAGATGCAGGTGCATAATGTTGAATGGAAGCTAGTCATTGCTCTATCAGTTCCGAGCAGTTGTGTTCAACATGAAACTGCCAAGACCTACTGTAGAAGTATAGAGTGCTTAATAGGCCTGAGAGTATAATAAAACATATCAGTGTTGCATTTGTGTTTTAAAAAGTAAAGAATAGGCAAGAGGGAAGCGGGCCACATGGCTTCCAGACCAATTAGTGAGTTGCACTGGTTTAGAATGAAAATAATAAGGGCAGTTTCAAGTAGCTCTCTGTAATTGTTCCCAAGGCAGAAAAAGCAATTATTTCACTAGGATCCCAAGTCAGCCATTAATTTTGCTTGAAGCACTTTTTCATTGCAACAGGCAAAGTACTTAAACCTACACACACAAGTTTTGTTTTTGTCCCCCCCCACCCCCCAGAAACACAATGCAAACATTTATGGTCTCAGATAGTAAGAGGGAAGAATGGTAAATAAAGTTGCAGTCATAATTTCACACTTAAGGAACATAAATATAAAATAACAGAAGCGAGACCACACATTTTGTCCGTTTTGTGGATAAAGGTTTTCTATAAATATTCAGTTAACAAGCAAAATAAAAATAATAAAGGATGTGGGAGTGGGCTGCTGCCACCATTTCTATTTCACTTGTAATTTTGCCTTTTGCCTTGACTTCTGGGAAACTGGATGTACCTTAGATGCAGTTGCTTCTGAATACCACTTGCTAACCCAACTTGTTGTTGTTGTTTAGTCGTTTAGTCATGTCCGACTCTTCGTGACCCCATGGACCAAAGCACACCAGGCACTTCTGTCTTCCACTGCCTCCCGCAGTTTGGTCAAATTCATGCTGGTAGCTTCGAGAACACTATCCAACCATCTCATCCTCTGTCGTCCCCTTCTCCTTGTGCCCTCCATCTTTCCCAACATCAGGGTCTTTTCCAGAGAGTCTTTTCTTCTCATGAGGTAGCCAAAGTATTGGAGCCTCAGCTTCACGATCTGTCCTTCCAGTGAGCACTCAGGGCTGATTTCCTGAAGAATGGATAGGTTTGATCTTCTTGCAGTCCATGGGACTCTCAAGAGTCTCCTCCAACACCATAATTCAAAAGCATCAGTTCTTTGGCGATCAGCCTTCTTTATGGACCAGCTTTCACTTCCATACATCACTACTGGGAAAACCATAGCTTTTACTATACAGACCTTTGTTGGCAAGGTGATGTCTCTACTTTCTAAGATGCTGTCTAGGTTTGTCCTAACCCAACTAGGAGAGTCCTAATAGGGCTCATGCCCTGGTTGTGACCTTCCTATGTGCATCTGAATGGGACCACTGTAGGAACATGATGGGACAGATGAACTTTTGGTTTTATATTCCTCCTTGACTACGTGAGGCTATGTGAGAGACAGGTGAAAGGTTGAATTAGCAGCCATTCCAAAAGTGCATCCAAATCATTCAAGGTTACCAGGTCTTCCTTGCACATAAATCTAAACTTCTTTATTTTTTTTACATTCTTGCTTCTCAATTTGAATTGTTAATGGATGCTGTCCCTCCCTGAAGAAGTATAAACACATTGTTCTTGTTTCTTTACTGATGGAGCTGGAGAACCTAATTCGCACCTTCCAGAATAATTCACAAATAGGATTTTAATTTTCATGTCAAATTTCACTGATCTTCAAATTTTGAGATTCAGGTCTCGCTTCAAAAAACATAGCAAAATTCATTTTTAAAACACCTGTGAATCCTAGGATCAATGTTTTGTGAGAAAATGTATAAATGCACATTTAAATGCAGATCTTTTAATGGACTTGTGTGTTGTTGTTGTTGTTTTTTAAAAGTCACAGGTTGAATAAAGTAGAAATGGGTTGGAACAGACTTATAATTGTATGATAGTAACACAGAAAATAGTCTGATTAATCCATCCCTACTAATTGAAGATTCCTTCTCCTCTTCTTCTTCTTCTTCTTCTTCTTCTTCTTCTTTTTGTAATGCTCCCATTTTTCTTCACATCTTACCACAGCTATGCAGTTTTCATGTTGGTTTGTGAAAGTCAGCATCTCAACCAGAGCCACAGACCTCCAGTCTATTACAGTTACTATAATGGCCTGTATTACAGGGACATTGGAACCCTATTGCCTATATAATGCCCATGAAGAGCTTTGAGAGCTCAAAGAAAGTATGACATAAATATGAAGCATTACTCCGATAAGCAAACACGCTTTGTCAGAGCTATGAGTTTCTGTTTGAAGTATTTGGGGTGGGTGACCCTCTTCCCTCTCCAGCTGAATATATGTATTATTTTATACTAGAATGCTTGTTAAATCATGAGGGGTTGTTTTTTTTAAAAAAAAAAACACATATGCTTGCTTTATAAATAAAAGGAAAACATGAAATCTGTCTACCTCACCTTTTTTGCCAATATCTTATATGACAAGGAGAAAAATGTAATATACGGTGAATTTAGTGGTGTGAATTTAGACTTTTAGAAATAACACTGGAAACATCTGAGTACTATGGAAGTTCAAGATAGTGACCTTCTGATGTCCCATCTGTTGCTAATATGTTAAAAGGGTGGGGGGTGGCACAGAAGTTTTACGAGAGACGGGCCCATGCTGAAATGTGACATTCATCTTGTCAACTTTCTTAATCAACCTTCAGGCCTTATTAACAGAAGTAATCAGGGTAGGAGAGCTGTTTGGTGAGCTATCTCAGTGTCATCTGTTAGGCCTAGCAAGAAATTAAATCTTAATGTCTGTAAAGTGTAGCTAAATGTAAAAACAAATGTGCTACACCTGGGACCTTAAAACCCCTTGGTTCTCTGACTAGCAAGGCCGAGAATCCAAAAGAAAGAAATGTAGATGTAGAAAGAGGGTTTATTCCTTCCATTCTTTCAAAAGCATTGTAATTTGAAATAAAAAATTAACGATGCCTTTTAGACTTTACAAACCAGTACCATGAATGCAATACTAAAAATCATATAGTTTGCCTTGGTTCTGTTGAAATATGTCTGCAGTAAGCAATTTGAGAAAGAGTCTGTGGTTAATATTCCAATAAAATATTAAGGGTGAAGTCATGGTTCAAAGACCATTCTGGGTGACCTCACAGCCTTGTCACTATTAAAACCACTCTTGGATAACATTTTAGCATGCATAAGTGAGACAATCTGTGCCAGCAGAATTTAATGCTGGGGTATACTCATACAACGGATGCGGGTGGCGCTGTGGGTTAAACCACAGAGCCTAGGACTTGCCGATCAGAAGGTCGGCGGTTCAAATCCCCGCGATGGGGTGAGCTCCCATTGCTCAGTCCCTGCTCCTGCCAACCTAGCAGTTCGAAAGCACGTCAAAGTACAAGTAGATAAATAGATACTGCTCTGGCGGGAAGGTAAATGGTGTTTCCGTGTGCTGCTCTGGTTCTCCAGAAGCGGCTTAGTCATGCTGGCCACATGACCCGGAAGCTGTACGCTGGCTCCCTCGGCCAACAAAGCAAGATGAGCGCTGCAACCCCAGAGTCGGTCACAACTGGACCTAATGGGCAAAATGGATGAAGTCACATTTTGGAATCTGCATAACATAAGGGCTGCTTTGGGTGTTCTCCAGACGTGGTAAGAGAGGAAGCTAAAGTTCTGCATGTCCAGAAACAAATATGTAGAGCCTGCTGCACCCATCTCCACAAAGTTACCAATGAACAGATTCATGTTCATCCGTCTCCTATTGCAGCCATTTTATGTTGTTGCTGTTTTAATTATGCTTCACCTGAAATTGTCCAGACATGTCAATCTTTATTACTGGCCAAATGGAAGATAAAGTTTTCAACAAGGTTAGGGTGAATTCCCTGGGAGAGGCGTGACTTAGAATTTTTGGGTGATGGCAGATTTTACCTTTAAAGAGATGGCAGAAGGTTAGTCTTTTTGCCATCACTGCAGGTGGTCTTCAGGCTGTCCCCTGATAGTATTCTTTCTCGGCAGAATAATTTTAGTACTGGTGGTGACCATTTTAGGCAGGTCCCAATTATGTGTGATTGCTGATGCTCAGGTTCTTTTGGACCCAGAAGAGGGAAGAACAGAGGCATAACAGGGTGGGGCATGTTTATTTGCACTCTGCAAATTGGGGGGGGGGGGAGGGCAGGAACTGAAACACGCCGGGCCCCCCAAAAATTGGTTGTTCAAAATGGTAAAATCTTGCAGAGATGAAGAAGAAGAAGAAGAAGAAGAGGAGGAGGAGGAGGAGGAGGAGGAGGAGGAGGAGGAGTTTGGATTTGATATCCCACCTTTCACTCCCTTTAAGGAGTCTCAAAGTGGCTAACATTCTCCTTTCCCTTCCTCCCCCACAACAAACACTCTGTGAGGTGAGTGGGGCTGAGAGACTTCAAAGAAGTGTGACTGGCCCAAGGTCACCCAGCAGCTGCATGTGGAGGAGCGGAGACGTGAACCCGGTTCCCCAGATTACGAGACTACCGCTCTTAACCACTACACCACACTGGCTGGATGAAATTCCATGTCCAAAAGCAAATCAATACACAAGGAATCGGATGTCTGACAGACAGAATGGCAACATATGAAGCTTTCCCCATAACTGTATTAAGAAGTGGCTTTCTCTGTTTAATTTGTGCCATCCACAAAGCTTTCAAGAGAGGGACATGTACATGAATATTAATATTAATCGGAAATTGTTTTCAGTTCTGTTCAAAATTTAGTATAATTTGCTTTTCATTCACCTGTCAGTGATGAGAACTATTTTCAGGTGTGGTTCAGAGATACTTCAGTGAACTTCATTCAAATGACCTGGTTCATTCCCAGCACACAGCAAGTCCCATGGAAGCAAAGTACATCATTACATAGCATCATTCCCAGGGGATTCTTTTGGGAAAGTATGACATTGTCCCATTGATCAATGGAGAACTTGGAGATTGCTGGTCAGAACAGATGCTACATACAGTAGCTAGATGAATCAAGATTCTGTTATAAGGACCTTCAGATGGTGAGCTCTCTATCATGGGCTTCAGTTCTGATGGTTAAGACTTTAGTCTCCTTTTGATTCTGGAAGGCTGAACAAGGAATAAAAGGGTTGCTTCATACAAATAGTGCTAACCTTTGTCAGATGGAATACATGACCTGCTTGACTGCAGGGATATGGTGGCTCTTTGAATAGAATGATCTACATTCCTTCCCTGCTGTCACTGTGAATTTGGCATATCCATGGTTTGCAGCTTAGTGACAACCGTGAAGTCCTGTGTGACCATGCACTTGTTATAAATGTGATCAAAAGCATCTCTTTCTCTTTTTTCACCCTTAATATTAATCTGTAATGTGTACAAAGGCAAAATGTACAGCCTTGTAGCTCTGGTTACGACTGGAAAATGTAGCATGCTGCGTTAAAACAAATTATTTTATTCATTATTTTAGCTCTATCCATTGGCTTTTCTTTTCTTTTGTCATGCTGTAAGCAATATATTTCTTCACCGAGTCCTTTTATATTATTAAATTTGAGCTGCAAGGGTACACATAACAGGTTTTCTTCAAGAACTTATACGGAACATTATATGGCCCTTAAAATATGTATTAGGAAGTATATTCCAACCTCAATGCTCGCACAACGTTGATTTTTATTTATTATTTATTTATGTGTGCACTTTTGTTGATAAGTGATGTGGATTTTTACAGGCTGGCTGTATAATCTGTAAATCAAAAATATCTAACTAAAGCTACACATGTTTAGATATCTAATGGAATGGAATTACCAGCTGCTTCTTAAGTCTGCGGTCGACTTCTAAATAATTTGTTCTCAGGACGACTAGCTGTCATGAAAGAAACTCCTAAAAAAATAGTTCCCTCTCTGGCTGTTTGCCCAATAATTCATTGAGATATGCTGTTGAAGCTTCTAAGATGATATGAAATGCGTCCTCATATTGCTGATTTCCCCCCCTATAATGCTTCGAATAGGGAGATGAAAGTTTTTACGTGCCAAGGAGCATAGGAGAAAGTCTCATGTTTGTATTTCTCTCTCTCTCTCTCTCTCTCTCTCTCTCTCTCTCTCTCTCTCTCTCACACACACACACACACACACACACACACACACTGTGCAAGACATTAAGCATGATTTGGGGCTTATATATGTGTAATTGTAGCTGTAGAGGCCTCATGATCCATTAACTAAAAACAAATGGATGTACTGGTGGAGCATATGTTGGTGTATGTTGGGCAAATTTGTATACGAGTATAATTTGACATGATTTTGCATATTTCCCCATCAGTTTTGATGATTACATCATGCAAATAGAGGACACATAAGCCCAAGAGTTGGCTCTCCTGTAGAAAGTGAAGCTGTTGTTGGTACCTGCTTCCTTATAGTGCCATCTGACATTGCTTGGGGAATTATATTCTTTTATTTATTATGCTACTGTATTGCTTTTCTGCAGTGATGAAACAAACCAGGACAGCAAGACTTCCTCCTCAGTGTGCAAGGATGAAGCAGAAATGGATGATAGACTCAAGGGCATCCTGATCAAATTTGCAGATGACACCAAACTGGGAGGGGTGGCTAACACCCCAGAGGACAGGATCACACTTCAAAACGACCTTGACAGATTAGAGAACTGGGCCAAAACAAACAAGATGAACTTTAACAGGGAGAAATGTAAAGTATTGCACTTGGGCAAAAAAAATGAGAGGCACAAATACAAGATGGGGGACACCTGGCTTGAGAGCAGTACATGTGAAAAGGATCTAGGAGTCTTGGTTGACCACAAACTTGACATGAGCCAACAGTGTGACGCGGCAGCTAAAAAAGCCAATGCAATTCTGGGCTGCATCAATAGGAGTATAGCATCTAGATCAAGGGAAGGAATAGTGCCACTGTATTCTACTCTGGTCAGACCTCACCTGGAGTACTGTGTCCAGTTCTGGGCACCACAGTTCAAGAAGGACACTGACAAATTGGAACGTGTCCAGAGGAGGGCAACCAAAATGGTCAAAGGCCTGGAAACGATGCCGTATGAGGAACGGCTAAGGGAGCTGGGCATGTTTAGCCTGGAGAAGAGGAGGTTAAGGGGTGATATGATAGCCATGTTCAAATATATAAAAGGATGTCATATAGAGGAGGGAGAAAGGTTGTTTTCTGCTGCTCCAGAGAAGCGGACACGGAGCAATGCATCCAAACTACAAGAAAGAAGATTCCACCTAAACATTAGGAAGAACTTCCTGACAGTAAGAGCTGTTCGACAGTGGAATTTGCTGCCAAGGAGTGTGGTGGAGTCTCCTTCTTTGGAGGTCTTTAAGCAGAGGCTTGACAACCATATGTCAGGAGTGCTCTGATGGTGTTTCCTGCTTGGCAGGGGGTTGGACTCGATGGCCCCGTGTGGTCTATTCCAACTCTATGATTCTATGCTGAGAGGGATGTGGAGTCTTGCCTGGGAATCAGAAAAAGGAGATTGGAGAGAAACGGTGGAGCCACCAAGACTCATTCCCCCCTGCTTACGGAACAGGCAGCTTAGGGGGAACAGAAATAAGAGGGTGGTCCCTTCTAAAGCACTGCCCAAAGAAATGTGAAAGGAGAAAATGGATTTGGAAGGTGGTACCTTCTCAACTGATAGAGCAGCCACAACTGGCAAAAGAGATAATGGAACAAGAAATACAGTGTCAAGAGTTGAGTCCTGGATAAAGAATTCCAGTGGTGAACCTGATAGGAACATAAAAGTCATGAAGGTAGACAGCTGTATAAAGCTCAAGAGCAGAGTCCTGTCATGGGAAGTGTGCCTGAGTTAGAGTGTTGGGCTAGGCCTATGGAGACTAGGGTTCAAATTCTCACTCAGCCATGAAGCTGACTGAGTGACCTTCAGTCAGCCTAAACTCCCTTACAGGGTTGATTTGAGGATAAACTGGGGAGGAGAACTATATGTGCCATCTTGAGTTCCTTGAAAGAATGTAGGATATAATTGTAATAAATCTGTGCTTTTTTTAAAGCCAAAGCTTGCCAGAACACAGTTTGAGCAATGCTCAGGTGGATGTCATTACAAGAGAACAAGGCAGGTGTTCATGGTGAGTTCTGCCACCTATTTTTTCCTAGAAAAATAGTACTAGAAAATGTGAAATACTCTGAAGTACAAGTATATTGGTATTTGATGGTTCTTTAGGGAGTGAAAAGGAATGGATAAATGTAGAGTAAATATAAGAGCTACATATCTGAAAGCCAAACTATGCTCCAAACTATTATACTCAAACTCTGGGTTCCACAGTCCATTTATATCCCCAAAGCTTGGACCAACAGATACATCTACAGTTGGCAGCCAAAGGCTGTTAAGATGGGGGACAAATACCCATCACATTCAAGACACTGCCACCTAGACAGCCTTGCCGTCATGGCACACTGACACAGCACCTGCACACCCTTTCCTGATTCAGATGGAACAGAGTGGTAGATCTGGGTGTCATCAGCATGTTGGTGACACCATGTTTCAAATCCCCAGGTGACATCACCACTTGTGAATAAGTCAATAAGGGCAAAAATGCCTGAGACTTTCCTCACTGAGAAACAGCTCCAACATTGTTGCTGATGTTTAAGAAGAGGGCATTAATCCCATGCTAATTGTTAATTAGTGATCAAAATATGAATTTTCACTGTCTCTCTCTCCCCCCCCCCCCATTTACATTCTCAGTTGTGGAAAATAGACCTAAGGCTATTCCATAAGCAAAGTCAGTCTTTATACACCATGCAGCATCTAAGGAAGAAAAGAGAAACCCCAGCATCTTTACGATGATATAGGAGAAAGGAACACGTTGGACTGTGAACTTGGAAGCAGAGGAACTATTACGGTAACAAATGATGACACAATTTATACAAACACATCCTTGTTACTTTTTGCTTCCAATAAAAAAAGCCCCGAAGCTAGAAAACATTGTGACATACTGAACCATCTGAGCATAGAAATCACCCACTGACTGGCTATAAAAGGGAACAATTAGTTGCTTCTGTCAAATAATGATCTCGCAAGCCTTTCCACAGGTCAGAAATATCCAGTCACAGCACATTTCACGATTTAAAGGGGGAGGCAGAGTAGAAAATGGAGAAGGAGATGGAATGCTAGATTGGGGGTGTGTAGAATGCTAATATAACAGATTCCCAAGATTTAATTCATACTACTTTTGTAAGCATTTCATCTGACTGATTTAGGAATGCAATCACGATTTATAGTTGCAGTTTGCAATGAGCATCTTGGGCGAATGAAGCCCAAACGCCATATGCACCTGCTTTCCATATGGATAAATTCTAGATGGGTGGTTCTGTAAGCCGCTTGCAGGGGGCTGTGGGGTCGTAACACAGCAAAAAGTCCCTGAGAAACCAACAAACTCATTTTGTCATGAGCTGCTGGAATGTATTGTGGTATCTGATGAAGCAGAGCCAGATCAACTCCCTGGTTTCCTGGGAAACTGGGGGGCAACAGAACAGGTGGGAAAATAGCTAGAGTGCAAGTGGAAGAAGACTCACAGTGAACATAACAAGCCAGGAGGTAATGATGCAGAGAACCGGAGTTAATCCTCCACCATCACTCCGTCAGCACAAGGCCTTACTGTGCAGCTTTTTTCTGTAGGGAAGGGAATATTGCTCATCAGGGATGATAGCAGTAAGTGAGCCCATGCACTCTGACTGACATTCAGCAGCCATAGCAGTACAGCAGCTGGATGTTTTAAGATTATAGCCAAGTGGCATTTGTTTCTTTTCAGCCATGGGCCTGGCCTGGTGGAATTCTCTGTCACAAGAGACCAGGGCCTGTGGGATCTGACATCTTTCCGCAGGGCCTGCAAGATCATAGAATCATAGAATCATAGAGGGAGCCGGCCAAGGGAGCCGTCATACAGTTTCCAGATCATGTGGCCAGCATGACTAAGCCGCTTCTGGCAAACCAGAGCAGCGCACAGAAACACCGTTTACCTTCCTGCCGGAGCAGTACCTATTTATCTACTTGCACTTTGACGTGCTTTCGAACTGCTAGGTTGGCAGGAGCAGGGACCGAGCAACAGGAGCTCACCCCGTCGTGGGGATTCGAACCGCCAACCTTCTGATCGGCAAGTCCTAGGCTCTGATTTAACTCACAGCGCCACCTGCGTCCCAACATATTGTCCTTCGAGCCGGAAACACCATAAGCACCTACACCACAAGTCGCAATTAAGTCGCAATTATTCATAGAAGAGGAGTGGTTTCCTACGTGGAATTCACATGACAAGACCATTAATAGGGCTGGCATCATACTGCTGGAGTTCACTATAAACTGTGGGCTGCACAGCTTGCACGGCACACCCAAAGACTGGTCCGGGGGATACTATACTTTTCTAGGATCTAGAGGGGCAAGTGTTATAGATTACATCTGGTCCTCCTCAGCATTTAATGATGAGGCATATTGTTTCAATGTGTTCAACATAACCGAAAGTGACCACCTTCCAATTGCCATCTCCTTCCACCACACACAGCTGGGGCCTCCCAGCTCACCACACCTCCAGGATTCACTGACCTTGGCCCCCGGACGTAAGAAGTGGGACATCTACCTGGAGCAAGACATAAAAGTCCTCCTAAATTCCCCTGAGATCCTAGCCCTGAAAGCTCAGCTGTTAACAATGAATGTGAATCATTTCTCAATTTTCCAGCAATTTCTAGCCTACTTGCTCCTTTCACTTACGAAACCTTCCCGTGCGATTCTAACCTGGAAGAATCAAACTTGGTTCGACCAAGAATGCAAACATTGCAGAAGTAGGCTTAGATTTCTTCAGTCTGACATGAAACCAGACAGTACTCAGAGCAAAATCAGGGAGTTAGCCCAATTTCGTTCATACTACAAGAAGCTGCTCCAACATAAGAAATTTCTCTTTGCGAAAGAACGCTGGACGGCTCTGTCAGTGGCCATTAAAACCCGTGACAACAAGAAATTTTGGAATTTAATGAATGCAGGTTTAAGACCCCCCTCATTCATTGTTAATAACATCACAGCAGCCAGCTGGCACTCTCACTTTGCTCAGCTGTATTCCGCCCCAGATTCCGACGTAAAGGTAGTCACCACTCTTCCAGCATCTGCCTTGCCCACCTGGGAGCCAGTCTCCCCAGAGAGATGTACACAACTAATTAGCATGCTATCAGGGCATAAATCCCCGGGGGAGGATATGATACCACCTGAGGTATTCTTATCGAACCAGTCGTGGTGGGCCCCTATCTTAGCATCTCTCTTTACCACCATTAATGCTACTCTTAAGATTCCACCTAACTGGAAACAGAGCATAGTCATCCCAATACATAAAAAGGGGGACCCACAAGATCCGCGTAACTACCGACCTATCAGCCTGTTGGACATATCATACAAGGTTTACTCTAGATTCTTGCTAGAGAAATTAATCGAGTGGGCAGAAGAAACAAAGCTATTCCATCCGGAACAGGCTGGCTTCCGTAAAGGTGACAGCACATCTGGCCAATGTCTTGTTCTACTTACCCTGATTGATAAATACCTAAACAGGTTCAACTGCAAACTACACGCGGCTTTAGTGGACCTGACCTCCGCCTTTGACTCCATTCCCAGAGATAGGCTATGGCAGAAGCTTAGTTACACCAGCATAGATAAGAGACTCCTCCTCCTTCTTATGGAAATTCATAATGACATATCGGCCAGAGTAAAATTCGGCCCTCTGGGAGCTCTTTCTGATTCTTTCCCTCTGAATAAAGGGGTCAAACAGGGTTGCCTCTTGGCCCCTTTTCTATTCAATTTCTATATCAATGACATCGTTACAACTATGAAGGCCCTAAATCAATCTGCCCCCTCCTTACAACAGCTCAAGATCCCCATATTACTCTATGCGGACGACATGGTGATACTGTCATTAACCAAGCTGGGCTTAAACAACACACTCAGAGGGCTCATGACATATTGTGATACCAACTCCCTTAAAATTAATTTCGCCAAAACCAAAATTCTTACTTTTGGCACGAAAACTCGGAAGTCGCTCTGGAATTTTGAGGGCCATTTTATTGAATATTGTTCAGCATTCAAGTATTTGGGTATCATTTTTCAGCATGGGCTTAGCTGGTCAGCTCACCTAAATACAACCATCCTGGCTGCCCACAGAACCATCAAAGCCTTGGAGAAATTCTACTATGCAAAAGGCGGCCAGCTGGTTCCACCAATCAGAAAAGCATTTATCAGCAAAGTCCTCCCGATGTTACTGTATGGGGTTGAAATCTGGGGGTGGAATTTAAAAACACTACAACGGCTGGAGATTCTACAAAACTCTTTTGCACGGAAGATACTGGGTCTCCCCAAGGGCTTGGTTGCAGCACAGTTAAGAACAGAACTGGGCCTCCCCTCCATTGTTGCGAGAGCCCACATTAGAATTATTAGCTTTTATTGTAAATTAATCAATGCCCCAGGTTCCCTACTAGCCAGGCAAGCCTTTTTAACGTGTTCTCAAAGCAATAAATGGTCCAAGGCCATGGTGACTATTACTGCACGCTACTCTCTCCCAGATCTTGACTCGCTGTCCTCTTGGGACAAACATAAAATCCGGGCCTGGATTCTTACAAGAGACGAGGCCATGGACCGGGCACAGTCCACCTCAGCTCGCCTCTCCACATGGCTCCCTAAAGTGAAAGTGGTAAGATCACTTGCCAACTACTTGATAGACTTGACGGAGCCCAATTTGAGAAGAGCGTTTACTATGGCCCGCTTCCATTCTATACCCACGGCCTTCCTGCAGGGGATTTACTCTAAGACCCCTATTACCCAGCGTCTATGTCCATGCACAATGAATGAAGTAGAGGACTTCATACATTTCTTTTTCTACTGCCCTATTTATGAGCCAATAAGATCTAAGCTCCTCCTTTTGATCCCGTCCACCATTACATCTAAGGAAGACTGTTTGAAATCGCTTCTTGTGGACGCAAATCCCCAAATTTCACGTGGGGTGGCAATCTTCATAGTGCAGGCTCTGAAACTCAGGGCTACTCTGGCAGGGTAGCGTGCCCTAGACCTGGACCTGTTTTAATTCTTTTATTACTTTTAACTCAATATGCTGAGTCTGTTCTGGGGCCATTTTGTGCTTTATATATATCCGCATATTAGTTTTTGGCGCTGGCTACTATATCTTTGCATTATTGTCTTCGGGTAACTTATATGTCACTACGCCAGCAAAATCGCCTGAATTTTGCTTGGTTGCTTGTCTCTAGTTTGTCTTTTTTTTTTTTTTTTTTTTTGTATTGTCTTATTTTGCTATGGCTGTATGCTAATGCAATAAAGGTTTGATTTGATTTGACCTACACCACAATAAAATTTGAGGTTTTTAAGGTGGCAGGTGATCTTTGCACTTGTTCCTTCGAAATATATGTTTTAAACATTGATATTGAGGGTAGGAAGTTAGCCGATAATTGCATCAGATTATTTGGGAAGAGGATAACTAAGTTCAGATCTGTACTTCACTCTAAGAAAGGAAGATCAGGTAAGTTTGTATCAGAATGTGCAGATATCAAATTTTTTCCTATGTAGGGTGTTAAATTAAGCAGTGTGATCAAATGGGGGTGAGGATTTTCAAGAGAATGAAAAGGAATAAAGAAGTGATGAGAAGCAGTGGCAAGCACAGAGGGCTGGTCCAAGACACTTTGCTCCCGGAGGTGAAGGACAAGATGCTCTCACATTCCCATTCCATGTACAGAATTTCAGTTGTATCTTACTTCACTGCTGATGATGGGATATCACCCTCCCTTGCACCTGAGGTCAGCTCTCTCTTCCAAAGACGGGGGATGACATTTACCAGTGGAGGCAGTTGCCATCTCTGCAAGCACACCAATAAAAAGATGCAAGCTGCAGAAAAAACTGGCGAGGGTTTTTCCTTCTTATTCTGTGATATGTATGGAAGCTGGTCTTTTTGATATGAGGGTTCAGCTAGAGAATATTCAAGGCTGCCCTAATATTTATGATTTGCTAGGCATTTTAGGCCTGCAGAGAGGAAAGCAGAACATGATTGTACAATTAAAAAATTAATACTTGTACTCCCAAGAACTGTGAGGTAATAAAAAATTTGACAGCTCATCATCCCTCATAATGGCATAGCAGTGATCGTGCTTCTCCTCTCTACAGCACTGCTGATCTTGGCTCTAGATCCCAGTAGAAATAAGAGCATGGGAGACTGTAATGAGAAGCCAAACTTGTGAAAATTCTTCTTCTGGCACAGGAGATTCCTACAAATTCACCAGATTTCAAGTAAATCTGTAGAGAGAGATAGTAAGCCTCTGTTTTTGATGTAATAAGCAGGGCAATCCTGCACATGTCTACAGAGAAGCAAGTCATATTCAGTTTAATGAAACTTATTTATACAGCAGGTGTCACTGTGGTCTAAACCACTGAGCCTAGGGCTTGCCAATCAGAAGGTCAACAGTTCGAATCTCCGCAATGGGGTGAGCTCCCGTTGTTCGGTCCCAGCTCCTGCCTACCTAACAGTTCGAAAGCACGTCAAAGTGCAAGTAGATAAATAGGTACCCCTCTGGCGGGAAGGTAAACAGTGTTTCATGCGCTGCTCTGGTTCACCACATGACCCGGAAAAACTGTCTGCGGACAAACACTGGCTCCCTCGGCCAGTAAAGTGAGATGAGCGCCGCAACCCCAGAGTCGTCCGTGACTGCACCTAATGGTCAGGGGTACCTTTACCTATTTCTACATGTGTATAGGATTACAGCCTAAAGCTAAGATAAGGGAAATGAAAATATTGCCATAGTTCACTAGAGTCTTTATGAGAAAGCCACATTCTGTCAATGATACATTGTGATGTTGTTAATATCAGTTATTTGGTATTTCTCTTATTGGGAAACAACATGCAAAGTAAGGGCCAATATTTTTCTGTGTACCTTTACTAATTGTCCCTACCTTGTGCCTGATGTATTAATTAATCAATGACTCACAAAATTCCAAAAATGAACCTCTTGAAGAAGCATGTACAGTGGTACCTCTGTTCTCGAACTTAATCCGTTCCGGGAGTCTGTTTGACTCCCGAAACAGTTCGAAAACCAAGGTGTGGCTTCCGATTGGCTACAGAAGCTTCCTGCACTGAGTGGAAGCCGCATCGGACGATTGGCTTCCAAAAAACATTCACAAACTGGAACACTTACTTCTGGGTTTACAATGTTTGGGAGTCGATTTGTTTCCGCTCAAGAACCAAGGTACCACTGCATCCTGAAATTTTGAATTCTGATCTGGTAAACCAGAACTTCAACATCCAGATAGGTATTCTGTTGAGGTGGATTCTCTTATCGAGGGGGGAGAGGGAATACACTCAAGATTCAGCAACAGCAGCCACCAATGACCAAAAAAATAAATAAAAAAAATGGTACAAAGCAGGATTCCTAAAGGGAGAACATTTTCACTTTCAGTGTGTTTCCAGAAAGTATGTCTGCACCACTAAAACTACTAGTTGAACCTGAAGACTGAAAGTGAAGGACATTATAATCACATCTCCAATTTATTTCCAAATCTTCACCATATTGTTTTCGTAGACTTTAGACATTAGTTTGGTGATTTGGTATCCTCCATCCAGCTTGTATTACAGTACTCAATACTGGCATTTTAAATCTTGGCAAATAATTCAGCCACTCTTGAACTAGTCATAAAGTTTGGCTTTAAGTACTCAAGAGCATTCTCAGTTCCTACTTATTTGATGTGTTCAACAGAAGTGCGGATTACCTTGGGGTTTCTTTTTAAATTGGCTGTTTATTTGCAGAGAAGAATAGATTACCTTTTCAATGATTTGGAGAGCACTTTGCTTGCATTTTCTCCAAGCTATGCTAAATGTCAAGGATGCTAGCTTGAGACTTTCGTTTGATACAATAGAACTTATGCCTGAATAAAATGATGAGCCTTAATCATGCAATGTGGTAAGAAGCTAATCACCACTTAGGAGATATTTATCATCTAGTCCAACCCCCTGCAGTGCAAGAATATGCAGCTGTCCCTTACGGGGATTGAACCTGCAACCTTAGCATTATCAGCACCACACACTAACCAACTGTGCTACCCATGCAAATGTCCCTGAAATCTGAAGTCCTGTCTGTACACTAAAAAACTACATCATCCCACCTTTCCAACAGACACCTTAAGGCCGCTCACAAAGCGTGTTCTCCTTCATGGAGAGCACGTATTGTGGTGGGGGCCGCCAGCACACTCCAAAATTGTGGGGCGGGCTAATTGATCGTTGGCCACTGATGCCATTGGGCTTCCCTTGTTGTTGGGAAGACGTTAATGTTGCCATTTGTTGATTGACAGCCAGAAATGCTAAAACTCCTTGCACGAGGCTAGGGCTTCCTCTTTTTGCCCATGCATCGGATTGTCCCCCCCTCCATATTTAGAGTTGTTCGCTTTGACCTTGCTATGTCTGTCATGGGGTTGTCTGCTCTTGGGGCAGGGGTCCAGTAGGAATTTTGTCCATCTCGCTGATTGGCTGGGGCCATTTGGTTTTTGCCTACTACGTAGCAAATCGTCATGACTTGTAAGGTTCGTGGTTAGGCATTGGTTTATGGTTTGGTTGGTTGAGGGGCATGGATTGGCTGTGCCTGCCCCTCTAATGCTGCTGCTGCAAGGGATTCTGTTAAAGGAATCAGGGGCTAATTATTGCTTGTCCACCCTGTCAAGGGGGCTCAGGCCACTGCAAGAGCTCCTGGTTGTATTTGGGGTGAGGGCAGGTTCCCTGCTCCGTCGCTACCCCCAAGTGTATTCCCCTTTTCTGACTTTCGCAGGGGTGCGGTATGTCAGTTTGTCCCCCATGGTGGGGGCAGATAGTCGCAACCAATGCCTAAGCAACCACTCACATGTTTGTATTTTAATAAAGTTGTGGCCAAAATTATGCCAAAAACCTTAAACAAAAATTTTGGTGTGATGTGTGAGTTTTTGGGGTGGCCCTGGGGACCTCGACACACAATAAGAAATCTATTTCATTAGGCCAAGAGTCCCAACTAGGTCAGCATTCTGGGCCCAAAAGTGGCATTAATAAGAGTGTCTTTAAAAGCATATCAATAAAAAAATAATCCAGCCAGTACCCAACTATGACTGTTCCCCAAAAAAATCAAATAGCAGGAATATGTGAGAACCTGTTTATTCAGCCCAAAAATAATTGGCGATGCTTGAGGGGCCAAGCTGAAAAGTACACGAACAGAGAAAGCACACTGCAAATAGGGGATGCTGTAATGTGACCAGGGATTTAGTCAATAATCACTAGTAATCTATAGTATTATTGAAGTTTGTTTTGTCATACTCAGGTCCCAGTGTCAACTGGTGCCTACTGAATTCACAGGGATTGCTATGATGTCATAGGGGCATGGCCAGAAAGGTAATGAGGGCATGGCCAAGTTCTGATTTTCTATCCAGCGATTTCAAGACTCAGTGAAGATTTGATTGTTCAGGTTACAGTTTATTTCCTTAACTACAGTCTTCAGCTGGGGATGTGCATTACTGTCTGATCTCAGGTGAGTTACGGAAGCAACACTACACATCCATGGTAGAAAATTAAGAAGTGGATCCCATTATTCATCTTTAGGCAAAAGGTGGGTCCCAAAGGTGGGTGCCAGGTCTGAAAAGGATCAAGATTACTGAACCAGGGGTGACAGTGTCCAGGATGGTGTCTTATTAGTCTCCTAGCTCATCACCTTAATAACTAGCGTAAAAGAAATAAATAACAGAAGAAGGGCATATTGTCTAATATTTTACTCATCTTTCCACCAGGTTCACTCTGTCTGCATTGTGTTTGTAATTCCTGCCAGTCAGCAAGAATATTAAACACTGAGAAGATGGGAAGCTCAGGTTCCGTGTGTCTTATACAGGGAATGACACCTTTCAAAATGGAACCAATTCCCACGGTAGCATCACTCTGGACTCACCACCACTCTATTATGTATAGAAAGTTCTTGCTACATTAGCTTCAGTAAAAAATGATGAAGTATTGGAATACCTTTTAGTTCTCCAATTTTGGTATGGGGAAAAATTTCCTGTTACAGCTCATATTCCACTTAACCCACAGAAGATGGTCCATTAAATATCATACTTCTGTAGCTAGCTTTTTATAGTTTCGTGTCATTTTTTCTAAGCTCAACTGGATCAGGAAGATGTACTATAGAATCCTTTCCGTTTAGATTTTTGTAAAATCTTCTATAAGGCAATCTGCCGTTTGCCAGCTTAATAGACCTGTGCAATTCAGTGGAAGCTCAGTTGGTTTCTATAAACTACTTACACAAGAGAGTAGGCCTTACATGCGTAGGTTCTCCGTGGGATATATATATAGCCCAGATTTTCAAAAATTACATATTATGAAGAGAGGCAGTATGAGTCACACTTTCCATGGCAAACAATTGCCCCCCACCTCATGGAATTTGTTGGTGACAGGTGATAATGGAGCTAGCACTCTCTCATCCTGACTCTCACATTTTTATTTAATGCAGGAGACAAATGTATGAATAGTGATGATATCAATCAGGTGTGCACTTTCATCTAGGGCAGAGGTTCCCAGTAGTCCACAAGCTTCATTTATGTGATTGATGGTGTGTCTGTTAATTTGTGGTTGAAGACAAGCAATGGCATATCTATTGCACTAAATCTTCATATTGATTTTTAATCTTATTTTTTATTGCTTCTGTTATTTCTTATGCTGCATTTTCCTATATTACAGTTTGAGTTCTGTGGAATTCAAATTGTAATACTGAAGGAACAGGTTACACAAACCTGACTGTGCAGCCACCTGAACTGGGCCCCCAAGATTCCTCCTTCAAGGATCCATCAGCTAAAATCCATTAACTTGAGCTCTATAACACAAACCCAGCTGTATAAACAAAGCCTTCCCCTTTATCAGTCCATGAGGACTTAATGGATGGCCTTGTCAGTTCCGAGTGGAGACGGGATGGCAGATCTGGGTCTTATCATATAGGTTGTAAATATCCTGACCACGCTGATGCACAGACCTTGCAAGACAGGCCTGTCAGCCCCCACGCCTGGGGATGGCGCCAGGAGTACTCCTATAGTTAGGTGACCTTCTTACCCCAAGATAAGAGTGCAGGAACAGGAATTTCTGTTCATGCTCAAGGATGTAAACTTACGTGTACAAACTCACGAGGCTGGATTCCTGAGGAGGGGGAAAGGGGGCCTGAAGGGGATATAAGCTGTATGTAACTGCTCTTTAAGTGTGCTTGCTGTGGCTGATCACGCAGTGCCTTTCTGCTATCCGGAAAGCAGGAACAAACTCTTTCTCTGAACCAACCCTTGGTGTCTATTGACTCCTTCCTCCCTCCAGGGAGCAACACGCATCCAGCCCATGGGAAAGGTCTAAAAGGCTACAATACAAGAAATAAACAAAGCAAAAGCTCCCCAACAACTCATATAGCATCAAGGACATCACATTACAGTTGGTACATCAAACAGAGAAAGTGGTCTGGCAAGACCCTCAGCAATTTTCAAGTGGCCTGGGGTGGCGTGGGGAGTTTGGGAACAACTGATCTAGGGCACTGAAAAGCAGGCACTCCTTATTAATCAAGAGGACTTAGATCCTTCATTAGATCCTTATTAATCAAGAGGACTTAGATCCTTCATTTTCTGACCATCTGGAAGAACAGAATGCAAGATGATTAACTGTTTAAAGAAAAAAGCTGAAACTTAACACAAAGCTGACTGATATTATAGTTGCCCTCTTGTGAGGCTTGTTCAAATAAACAAGCAGATATTAAGCTCTGTAAAACTAGGTCCGCATGTAGAGAAAACGAAGTCCACAAATTCAAATTCGAATGAAATATTTCAGTTAACAGGATCTAGTTACAGTGAAAAATAGGATGTTTTCCCCTTCTGGTATTTATTTTGTATCCTTCTTGGCTCCTGGTGGCAAGGCATGTTGAAGTAAGGGTAGCGAAAATGCAGCTAAGAAGCTCAAATAATATATATGACTGACACTCTTTCTTGGAAATTAAACCAATGTCCAGACTTTAACATTCAAAAGCCTTACTTACAGATGAACTAAAGCATAATATTTACAGTCACATGCTTCTCCAAGTATGGGCCTACAATCTCTTCTAACTTGCAAACAACTTTATTTTCCTCTCTTTCTAGAGCTCAGCACTTTCAGCCTTATGTATATCAGTTAGGCTATGCCCTGCAACTCCTATGAGAAATTTCCACTTTCAACTTCTCCTGCAGCTTTGCTCTTTCCAGCAGAGAAGCAGCACTCCAACACTCTATTTGACTTAACAGTGTTCACAGTGGATTCTCAAACACAGTCATCTCAGTTCACATAAAATAGAGTCTCTCCTACACTAGATACCTTCCATGAGACCAACTTTAGCCAGTCACATGAGAACTACTAGGGAACTCTCTAGAATCCAGTTACCAACCAATCAAACTTAAACACATATTTATACAAACAAGTATTTACAATTTCATTGAATTAAATTACTATACTGTCATACCTTTGGGGACGCGGGTGGCGCTGTGGGTAAAAGCCTCAGCGCCTAGGGCTTGCCGATCGAAAGGTCGGCGGTTCAAATCCCCGCAGCGGGCTGCGCTCCCGCTGCTCGGTCCCAGCGCCTGCCAACCTAGCAGTTTGAAAGCACCCCTGGGTGCAAGTAGATAAATAGGGATCGCTTACTGGCGGGAAGGTAAATGGCGTTTCCGTGTGCTGCGCTGGCTTGACAGATGCAGCTTGTCACGCTGGCCACGTGACCCGGAAGTGTCTCCGGACAGCGCTGGCCCCCGGCCTCTTGAGTGAGATGAGTCTGTCAAGACTGGCCCGTACGGGCAGGGGTACCTTTACCTTTACCTTTTACAGTCATACCTTGGATCCGGAATGCCCTGGAACTCGGACATTTTAGCTCCCAAACATCGCAAGTGACTCTTCCAGTTTGCTAATGTTCTTTTGGAACCCAGACATCCGACAAGGCTTCCACAGCTTCTGATCGGCCAGTCAAAAGCCGTGATTTGGTTTCCGAATGTTTTGGAAGTTGAACGGACTTCAGAACGGATTCCGTTCGACTTACAAGGTATGACTGTACTTAACATGACAGCAGTGGTATCACGGGAGAAGCATCATGGTCTAACTGTGCATCAGCACACATGCTCATTCATGCTGAACCCATAGGTAGGCTTAGCATTACATTTGGGCTCAGCCTATGTATATGGCATTATTTCTGTTGCCACCTCTAGCTTTTTTATTCCTCTATATATATATATTGGTCCTGGTATTTGTTAATATTGTATACATCATCTTGAATGTACAGGAAACTTACACATGAATGAACACAGTGGCAGCTCATGTGCCGCAACAGAGGTATGGATCTGCCCTCCCAAATCCAGGATGAGAACGGGGTGGGGAAGGTTGTTTTTCCTATAGCCTGTGCTTTTTTCTGGGGGGGTACGCACTGGGGTACGTAGACCCCTAAACATTCTATGAATATTCGTAAGGTAAAGGTAAAGGGACCCCTGACCATTAGGTCCAGTCGTGGCCGACTCTGGGGTTGCGGCACTCATCTCGCTTTATTGGCCGAGGGAGCCGGTGTACAGCTTCCGGGTCATGTGGCCAGCATGACTAAGCCGCTTCTGGTGAACCAGAGCAGCGCATGGAAACGCCGTTTACCTTCCCGCCAGAGTGGTACCTATTTATCTACTTGCACTTTGACGTGCTTTCGAACTGCTAGGTTGGCAGGAGCAGGGACCGAGCAACGGGAGCTCACCCCGTCACGGGGATTCGAACCGCCGACCTTCTGATCGGCAAGTCCTAGGCTCTGTGGTTTAACCCACAGCGCCACCCGCGTCCCTACATGAATCTTTGTACTTTTGTCCATTTACTGTATTTATTTTCCCTGATTTGAACTATAAAACTGTCATTTTCTTGAGTCAAAATGAGAGTACCCCTAAACATTTTTAAAGGGAGAAAGCACTGCCTATAGCTATATCAACATTTATTTAAAATGTATGTGTTGCTTCCCCCCTGCTTTTTCTAGTGGTTAGAAAAACCACTAAAACAGCATGTGCATCCTTTGAATGCTAATGGAAAGGCCCAAATCATTTTTGCTCCAGTTCAAATGATAGGAACACACACCTAGATCTCAATCATTAATTCAGGAGCAATCTACATTCCTTCTAAAGAAAATTCCAAATTAATACAAAATTAGGAAGCAGAAAAGTTAAGTGCCCCCAACCACCTCCAGTGAAAGCCTGTTTCAGCTTTGTAGCACAGTTGTTGTTTTTTTGCCCTATATTCTTTGTGTGTGTAAAGCCTGCTGATGTTTTTTTAAAAAAAAAATCTTATTTTTGTCAGCATTTTTTTTTTTCATTTTCCCTAAGCAAGACAGAAACTTGTGCCTTATGATCCTGCTGGGTCATGAGCAGGTTGGAATATTAAATTAAACTTACTGAGTTATTTAGCCTTAATTTAAATTTTAGCCACCCCCGTGGGGATACTCATGGCCATTTTCCACTTAAAGAAGAAGAAAGAAAATCATATGACAATGCAGAAAATAATAATTTAAAACTTAAATCATCATTAGCCTCATTGAGTTTGGTGTGGCAGAGAGACTGAATTTTCACTTAAGATCCTTCCCATTTCCCAGATAAGTATTTACTGCGGGTTGGTTGCTTGACAATGGGATTAAGCTAAGGTTCCATAGCGCAGTGGTAAGACACATGCTTTTTGTCCCTAAGGTTGCAAGTTCAATACTGAGTATCATCAATTAAAAATTTTAAGGTATCAGAGGTGGGAAATAGCCTAGCATGAGACCTGGGAAAGCAACTTCAGGTCTAATTCAACAATACTGGGCTGGGATTGACAGTGACATATTGAGAAAGGTCCTGAAAGACCTACATTGGCTCCCAGTGTGTTTCCGAGCACAATTCAAAGTGTTGGTGCTGACCTTTAAAGCCCTAAACTGCCCCGGCCCAATATACCTGAAGGAGCATCTCCACCCACAACATTCAGCCTGGACACTGAGGTCCAGCGCCGAGGGTCTTCTGGCAGTTCCCTCACTGCGAGAAGTGAGGTTACAGGGAACCAGGCAGAGGGCCTTCTTGGTAGTGGCACCTGCCCTGTGGAACGCCCTCCCATCAGATGTCAAGGAAATAAAAAACTATAGAAGACATCTGAAGGCAACCCTGTTTAGGGAAGTTTTTAATGTTTAATGTTTTATTATGTTTTTACATATGCTGGAAGCTGCCCAGTCAGATGGGCATGGTACAAATTTGTTGTTGTTGTTGTTGTTGTTGTTAGCATATACAGTGGTACCTCGGGTTACATGCGCTTCAGGTTACACACTCCGCTAACCCAGAAATAGTGCTTCAGGTTAAGAACTTTGCTTCAGGATAAGAACAGAAATTGGGCTCCAGCGGCGCGGCGGCAGCGGGAGGCCCCATTAGCTAAAGTGGTGCTTCAGGTTAAGAACAGTTTCAGGTTAAGAACAGACCTCCAGAACGAATTAAGTACTTAACCCGGGGTACCACTGTATTTATCATTCTTGCAATGTATGGGTTCATATCACTAAGACTGGATTCATGCTTCACAACCGTAGATGGTTTTCAGAAGCCTTTGCCAAAGCTGAGCACCTTTTAAAATATTTAATAAAATAATGATAATTTGGGAAGTTTAAGGATTATGGAGACAATCAGGGTCTATTCGTATAGACCACGGGTGAACAATGTGATATGCTTCAGGTGTTGTTGGGCTCTAAAGACTCATCAGTCACAGCCAGCATGCCCAAGGTCAGGGATGAAGGGATAGATGGAAGGATCTGTACAGTTCAATTCTCACATAAATTCTTCAGCAGCTTAGTGCAAATTTGCCCTGTTACATTTTTTATACACAGTTTTGTCTAATGTTAGGGTTGCCATATGCCTGGAATTCCCTGGACATGCATGGAATATTGTAGTTAGAAGCAGTGTCCGGGTGGAAATTGGCAAAATGTCCTTAAAAATCCAGACGCATGGGAAGCTATGTCTGGCAGGGTAATTTTTTCCAATTTTCTTAAAAAATAGCAAAATAAGCTTAACAACTTTGGGCAAAACTTTAAAAAGCACAACAAATTTGCCCCCTCCAAAAAAGTGAAATATGGCAACCCTACTAATGCACATATTCTTGTGAACAACTTCTCCCAATATAATCTTCTTTGTTTTGCTACTTTTGCTAGTATATTTATTTTTAGACACATTTTCTCCCAATATATGCATTTTTATAAACATCGGTTGTAGAACTGTGTTGCAAAATCTGGATAAGCATGAAGTTCAAGGACAGATTTATTTTGGTTCTTAAATAGTTTTGGAAAGCACAAATTTAATAGATCCAGCTTCAAATGCAGACAGAATTGAATTTCTCCTCCAACACTATCTGGAGGACACCCCATTGACTACCCCTGACATAAACGTTCACGTATTGTATGTTCCTTTTAAAACACGTGTTTTACCACCACCATCAATAGAGGTCCTGATTCTGTCTAGCTACACATATAAGTCTAGTTGTTGATTGACTGCTGTTCTTTGACAGAGAATGTTGGCAGAAAGTGTTATGCCATTTTATTTTGGACACGGAACACGGTGTGATTATCCTTGACTCTGTCACCTTGAACATGAACTACTGCATTGTACTTTCTCCCAGCTACATTGCAAAATTAATTTAACAAGCACAGAGGGAGCAAACAACACCAGGGGACTGGGCCATTGCGTAGATTCCAATGTGTCAGAAGCTAGGTTAAAATAGGGTTTTCATCTGTATGTTGGAAAGATGATAGCATTATATACAGGCATACCTCATTTTATTTCACTTTGTTTTATTGTGCTTCACAGATATTGCTCACTACAAGGACGCGGGTGCAACGGCAGGAAGCCCAGCCACTTCCAAGGGAAGGAAGCCCCCCTGCCCCTCTTCTGGCCACACAAGTGGAGCTAGATAGGGTTGGAGACTGTTTTTTTTCCCCCTTCCCACCCCTGCAGCCAAGGGGGGCTGGCTGGCTTAATAGTATAGTGTGAACATAACTTTTATATATAAAGTGGTACCTCAGGTTACATACGCTTCAGGTTACATACGCTTCAGGTTACACACTCCGCTAACCCAGAAATAGTGCTTCACGTTAAGAACTTTGCTTCAGGATAAGAACAGAAATCCGGCTCCGGCGGCACGGCAGCAGCAGGAGGCCCCATTAGCTAAAGTGGTGCTTCAGGTTAAGAACAGTTTCTGGTTAAGAACGGACCTCCAGATCGAATTAAGTACTTAACCTGAGGTACCACTGTACTGGGAAACTGTGCAATTTTCTTTATTGCAATATTCGCTTTATTGTGATGGTCTGCAACCAAACACAAAATATCTCTCAGGTATGCCTCTCTCTCTCTCTCTCTCTCTCTCTCTCTCTCTGTGTGTGTGTGTGTGTGGTGTGTGTGTGTGTGTGTGTGTGTGTGTGACACTTTCTACTCAACCCATTTGTCCAAGGAACCAAAATGTAAAGGCATCTTGTCAGACAGGGCTGCAGGTCGATGACAAATTGGTTGAGCAGGCTGCAGCTGATAATGATAGCTGTCCACTATGCGAAGAACATATGAAATTGCCCATCAGCAATACTACCTGCTCTTTCAGTGCTTCTACAGTACTTCAACATGACATCTCCAAATGAGTAATTCTGTGGTTTGGATTGTAAATGTGAGTAACACATATGACTCATCAAGTCAAGCAGCGGTCATGCATTCTCCAGTTTAGACCCTAATTTAAACTGAGAAAAACTTACACATATTTTTCAGCAGTCTACCTACCCTCTGTCTTATGGAGGAGGCTGGAGTACAGTATGTTCTCTGCAGTGAGATTCCATCATGTAAACATTTGCTTGTAAGTAGGGGTTTTATGCAGTCACAAAACCATGTGGAAACCCTTAACATAACCAGGAGTTCACATGTTAGAATTTCACTGGTGACAACCGTGCACAACATGAAGTTGTGATTCAAGGACCCGCCACCCGCTTGGGGATAAGAAAGACACATGGGCACAGTATATTAGGTTAATGGGCTAAAAAAGGCCACAACTTTATTGATTACAGCATGTGAGAGGTATTGGCTTAGGCAGTGGATAAAACAACGGAGTGTGACTCCACCCCCTCAGGGAGGGGTGAGTCTAACAAGGGTTAACCACCAGTGGGAGGAGCCTGTTGATGCAAATACAACTGGAAGCTCCCCCTGATGTCACCAGGGGTCATGCCATGGCCCTAGCCACCAGCAAGGGCATCGGACAGGATCCACGACCACCGGATTCCTTTACCAGAATACCCATAAAGTGGAGGGGTAGGCGATGGCCACACCCTGCCCTCCAATACACAAGCATATTCCAATGCCTAACTGCCACCCGAGCCAAAAGAGGATCTCCGCCAATACCCTCACAGCTGCAACCAATCCCTAAGGGTTCTGATGATGTTGGCCAGCCAAATATCATTGCTGAGATCCGAAAGGTGAACACCGTCATCACGAAACACAGACAACTCGCTGAACCGGATGCCATTGATGAAGGCGAAAGCTGCTTCTTTTGGTTCTCCCGACATTCTAATCATCCAGCTGGGGGAGGATGATTTGACTTTCAGAAAGAGCGTGGACTTGCTTTGGAACATAAAAAAGGACTTTGATGAGCTGGCTGCTCTATTCCCCGGGACAACGTTGTTTTGGTCCAACCTTCTGAAGAGAAGGGTTTGGCAAGGCTCCCATAGTGCTATGGCCATTGAAAAATCCAGGAAACTCTAAAATCACGCCAGCAGCGGAAAGAAAGGGAAGTGCTGCCGCGGCCACGTTTGAACGGCATAACCCCACCCCCAAGCCTCCACCTGGTTGGTTGGCTACCTGGGGGTGTGGCGCGGCAGCCAGGCCAGCTGGGCAGGGGGCTGGAATGCCCCCTGCCAACACGGGAAATGGCTCCTGCTCACAACTCCTCCCCTGTGTAAGGAGGAGAGGCTTTGTTGCAAATATGAGCAGTAACACCAGGTGTGGAGCTAAAAGCATAGCCACCACTTCTCCATCAACACAGCACAGACCTACATGTGAGTAGCATGCTAGTAGAGACATACAGTACCTCGGGTTACATACGCTTCAGGTTACAGACTCCACTAACCCAGAAATATCACCTCGGGTTAAGAACTTTGCTTCAGGGTGAGAACAGAAATTGTGCAGCAGCGCAGTGGCAGCGGGAGGCCCATTAGCTAAAGTGGTGCTTCAGGTTAAGAACAGTTTCAGGTTAAGAACAGACCTCCAGAACGAATTAAGTTCTTAACCTGAGGTACCACTGTAATTGATACATTTTCCAAAGAGATAAGTCTTAAATTGGATGCCTTAGTGTTCCTGAGCATCCTATCATTTTCTGATACCTGCTACTTTTTTCAATTTTTTTTTGTTTAATAGGAAAGAAGAAATGAGGTACCATCTGGGGCCCTGCCAGATTAAATTTTGCCACAGATACTATTGCAAACATGCTACGTGAGTTCTTTTCCTTATGTTTTTATTAAGTCTTTTATTGATTTTGTAGGTAACGACAGGGAACAGCTGATACCAAGTCAAAGCGCCCTTTTCTGGTTCTCCCATCCCAATGCATTGAAGAAAGGGGAAAGAAAGAATCACAGAGTTGGAAAGAAAGAAAGAAAGAAAGAAAGAAAGAAAGAAAGAAAGAAAGAAAGAAAGAAAGAAATCAGCTAAGGAGAAGAGCATGCAGGGCTATAAAACAAAGAGATAAATTAAGGAGGAATGCATGGGAATAGAGGAAGCCAGACTTCACAAAGTGGGTGTTACTAGATGTATCAAAGGGATTTATTAAAATCCTGCTCTTTGGATGTGAAAGCATGTACCAATGTTCTTTATTTGTTTTAGTATATTCTTGACCCTTAGGTCTACAGATGGAATTATGCAAGGCTCCCAGTGCTACAAAGCATCCCTCTCAGCTACTAAGGCAACTGTGCAGATCCAAAATACTTTTTATGTTTAGACAGTGTTGTGCAGCCTAGGATTAAAAATGGTGCAGGGAAATGCTAATGATGCAAATGCGGTCATTATTACTATTTATTAAATCTGTATACCACCCTTCACCCAAAGATTACAGGGAGGTTCACGACATAAAATGACAAAACGAGAACACAAAATACATAGTAAAATGGGGGGGGGACACCCATTTAGTGGGGTACAAATGAATACACAACAGAGTTTTTTTTAATAGATTAACCTAAGCTGAATTGCATATAAATTTCAAAGTGGTCTGTCCCTAAGGTATTGGCGCTACTTTAGTATATTAATGGCAATGGCCTTTAAATGCCTCTAAAAATTATATTTTTAAAAGTGGCTGAAGCAACCCAGTCAGATGGGTGGGGTACAAAAATACATTGTTGTTGTTGTTGTTGTTGTTCCAAAGCTTCCCTGGACTTCGTTAACTAAAAAAAAACAACCCATACAGTTTTATTTGTGATATGCAATTGTGTTTTTAATCTTGTTTCATCTAGTTCTTTAGGCAATTAGGCAATTATCTAGTTCTTTGGGTAATGCTAGTTGCATTTTTATAGTTGTTTCTGTATTTTTATTGTTAGCCACTTAAAGACTTTTATTATATTAAGTGTTTCAAAAAGCATTATAAAATATAATACTGTCCATGGGCAAAGTAAGCATTCTGCATAAGCATTCTCTTATGGTTATGTTCCCATCATGTATGCGAGTCCATGTGACACCTATTTTGTGAAATGTGCAGGGACTGTTTCTTCCTTGGTTGACCCAATTAAAGATGCTAATTTGATATGTACATCTTCTAATGGTTAATAATAATAATAATAATAATAATAATAATAATAATAATAATTTATGTTGCTCTATTCTGCCCTGATATTTTATGAGAGGGTGGCATATAGATACTTTTGTCAATAAATCAACTTATCAAGCCCTGAGAGACTTTAATAGAGCACCTTTTCTCATATCAATCAGCCTAGATCCCAGATTAGCAGGGGCAGAGTCCCTCCTTGACCCACCAGCTAATGATTGCTGTATGGGATGTGAGATCGGCCCTTCTCAGTAATTGTTCCTGGGCTGTGAAACTCCCTCCCCTGGATGCCACAGATGGCTACATCACTGATGAGCATCATCACTGACAAGTCACTTAATTATAAAACACATCTGTTCTTCCAGGTTTTTGGAGGGCTTAGATGAGTCTGATCTGGAATTATAGGATTGCTTGTACTATGCATTGCTGCTGCTAATTTGTGTTTCAGCTGTCACTTTGCAATAGATCCTGTGTTTTCTTTTGTGTTGGAGACAGCTTTTGGACCACACGTGTGGTGAAAAGTGGCTTACAAAATTTATAAATAAATGGAGAATGCAATATTAAAACATCGTGGCCGACCAGATGAGCATGGAAATCCCAAAAGCCGGAACTAAGTGCAACAGTGCTCTCCCTAATTGTGATTCCCCAAAACAGGCACTTAGAGACATCCTGCCTCCGACACTCAGTAGTAGCCATTGATAGCCTTAATCTCCAGGGATTTGTCTATTCTTTTAAAGCCATCCAAGTAGGTGGGAGAAAAAATACACAGTTTATGTACCGTGTGAAGAAGCACTTCAGCTTTGTTCTGTCCTGAATTTTCCAACACTCAATTTTATTGTGTAGCCTTCTTAGACTGGTGGGGTCTGCGTTGCTCCCGGGAGGGAGAAAGGAAGTCAAATGACACCGAGGTTGATTCAGAGAAAGAGTTTATTCTGCTCTCCGGATAGCAGAAGGCACTTGCATGGTCAGTTCACAGCAAGTCCAAAGAAATGAGAAATTTCATGCAGTATATATGTCCTCCCGGCACCCTCTCCCCGCTTCCCCAGGAATCCAACCACGTCAGCTCATACACGCAAGTTGACATCCATGACCATAAACAGATATTCCTGTTCCGGTACTCTTGACCATAAAAGGTTGTTCCTGTTCCTATACTCTTATCTTGGGACAGAAGATCACCAACTCTAAGAACACTCCTGGCACCGTCAGACTTGACAAGGTCTGTGTGTCTTTTTGTGGTCAGGATGTAAGATAAGACCCAGATGTGCCATCCCTGCTCCATGGAACTGGCAAGGCCATCCATTGCCGTCACGGACTGATAAAGGAGAGGGCTTTGAGCACTTGTTTATACAGCTGGCTTTCTGTTTATACATTGACTCAAGAGCTCAAGTTAATGCATTTTAGAAATGCTCCCTTGGAGGAGGAAAAATGGGGATTTTGGGTCCCATTTCAGACCGACTGCACAGAAACCCATTCCTTCCCCCTTCAATTGGATGGTCCCAAGTTCTAGTACCATGAGTGGAAGAAAAGCCTCTCTAATCCTATTCAGAGAGATACTATTATAGAATATGCAGCTGGATGTGCATTCAGACAACCACTTTCACCTACAGTACGTATGTCCCAACTTAAGAACTACCGCCCAATATCATTGCTCAATGTGGATTACAAAATTTTTGCAGACATTTTGGCAAAAAGATTTAAAAGAGTGTTGATGGAGAAGATTCATAAGGACCAAGCAGGCTTTCTCCCTAAAAGACACCTGGCAGATAATGTAAGGAATGTAATAGACATTTTGGAAAAGCTAGAGGTGAATATAAACACTAAAGCAGTACTGATCTTTGTGGATGCGGAGAAAGCCTTTGACAATATTTCTTGGAGTTTTATGAAGAAGAATCTTCATGGGATGGGGGTAGGCCAGGGTTTTGAAAATGGTATGGCTGCAATATATTCCGAACAAAAAGCTAAACTGATTGTAAATAACGTTGTGACTGAGGAACTGAAGATAGAAAAAGGAACACGACAGGGGTGCCCGATCTCCCCATTACTTTTTATTTCGGTTCTGGAGGTGTTGCTGAATATGATAAGAAATGACCAGCAGGTTAAGGGAGTGCAGGTCGGAGCTAAACATTACAAGTTAAGAGCGTTTGCAGATGACTTAGTATTGACTTTGCAAGAGCCAAACACTAGTACGAAAAAGGTTTTAGAAATAATACAACAGTTTGGCCAGGTAGCTGGATTTAAGCTGAATAAGCAAAAAACTAAAGTTTTAGGGAAAAACCTAACAGACATGGAAAAGGAGAAATTCCAAGAGGAGACAGGTTTGACAGTAGTCAAGAAGGTGAAATACCTAGGGGTTTACTTAACATCTAGAAATGTGAATTTATACAAGGACAACTATGAAAAATGTTGGTCAGAAATTAAAAAAGATCTAGAAATATGGTCAAATTTGAAATTGTCAATGTTAGGCCGAATTGCAGTGATCAAAATGAATGTACTGCCTAGAATGTTGTTTTTGTTCCAGACCTTGCAGATTCTTGACAAGATGGAATGTTTCAAGAGGTGGCAGAAAGATATTTCGAAATTTGTCTGGCAGGGCAAAAAGCCCAGAATCAAATTTAAGATATTGACAGATGCTAAAGAAAGAGGGGGGTTTGCCCTGCCGGACTTAAAATTGTACTATGAGGCAGCAGCTTTTTGCTGGCTGAAGGAATGGATGCTCCTCGAGAACACAGACATTTTGGATCTGGAAGGTTTTAACAATGTTTTTGGCTGGCATGCATATTTATGGTATGACAAGATTAAGCAGCATAGTGCCTTTAAAAATCACATTGTTAGAAAAGCATTGTTTAATGTATGGATGAGATATAAAGATCTGTTGGAAAACAAAACCCCTAGATGGGTGTCACCAGTCGAGGCTAAAGCAGTAAAGAAACTCAATATGGAGGTCGGATGGCCGAAGTATTGGGAAATTTTGGAACAGGATGGAGATAAGTGGAAATTACAAAGCTATGACAAATTGAAACATAAAGTACAAAACTGGCTTCAATATTATCAAATAATGGAGCTTTTCAAACAGGACAGGAAAATTGGCTTTCAGGTGGAAAAATCAAAACTAGAGATTGAACTGCTAGAACCCAACACTAAGAATTTATCAAGAATGTATAACTTGTTGCTGAAATGGAATACACAGGATGAAATGGTGAAATCAGCTATGATTAAATGGGCACAAGATATTGGGCATGACATTATGCTCGCTGACTGGGAACAGTTATGGACCACCGGTGTTAAGTTTACGGCATGTAATGCCTTAAGAGAAAACACAATGAAAATGATTTACAGGTGGTACATGACCCCAGTCAAGCTGGCAAAAATTTATCATCTGCCCGATAACAAATGTTGGAAGTGTAAGGAGACTGAAGGTACCTTCTACCACCTTTGGTGGGCATGCCCGAAGATTAAGGCCTTCTGGGAAATGATCTATAATGAAATTAAAAAAGTACTTAAATGTACCTTTTCTAAAAAACCAGAGGCCTTCCTCTTGGGCATTGTCGGCCAATTGGTGGCAAAGAGGGACAGAACTTTCTTCATGTACGCTTCAACAGCAGCAAGAATACTCATCGCAAAGTATTGGAAGACACAAGATCTACCCACTCTGGAAGAATGGCAGATGAAAGTGATGGAGTATATGACATTGGCCGAGATGACAGGCAGAATCCGTGACCAACGAAAAGAGACGGTGGAAGAAGAATGGACAAAATTTAAAAGTTATCTTAAGGACTACTATAAACTTAATGAATGTTAAAATGTTGTGGTTCCTAGAAACAAAGGGGTGCAGGATATAAGGTTGGAATTATAAAAGAGGATTAAGATGATCGAGAATGGAAAGTAACAATGGGGAGTTGCTGGTTGAAATATGGACATTGGGATGCAGAGAGGGGGGGTATGGGGAAGTCCAAGAAAAGAGGTTTATGAAAATATGTTTGAAACTATACGTGTATGTTTGTCACTTTTAGTGTTTGTTTGTTTCTTTTAAAAATTTTGTAAAACCAATAAAAAATATTTAAAAAAAAGAAAAAAGAAAAAATACACAGTTTATGTACCGTGTGAAGAAGCACTTCAGCTTTGTTCTGTCCTGAATTTTCCAACACTCAATTTTATTGTGTAGCCTTCTTAGACTGGTGGGGTCTGCGTTGCTCCCGGGAGGGAGAAAGGAAGTCAAATGACACCGAGGTTGATTCAGAGAAAGAGTTTATTCTGCTCTCCGGATAGCAGAAGGCACTTGCATGGTCAGTTCACAGCAAGTCCAAAGAAATGAGAAATTTCATGCAGTATATATGTCCTCCCGGCACCCTCTCCCCGCTTCCCCAGGAATCCAACCACGTCAGCTCATACACGCAAGTTGACATCCATGACCATAAACAGATATTCCTGTTCCGGTACTCTTGACCATAAAAGGTTGTTCCTGTTCCTATACTCTTATCTTGGGACAGAAGATCACCAACTCTAAGAACACTCCTGGCACCGTCAGACTTGACAAGGTCTGTGTGTCTTTTTGTGGTCAGGATGTAAGATAAGACCCAGATGTGCCATCCCTGCTCCATGGAACTGGCAAGGCCATCCATTGCCGTCACGGACTGATAAAGGAGAGGGCTTTGAGCACTTGTTTATACAGCTGGCTTTCTGTTTATACATTGACTCAAGAGCTCAAGTTAATGCATTTTAGAAATGCTCCCTTGGAGGAGGAAAAATGGGGATTTTGGGTCCCATTTCAGACCGACTGCACAGAAACCCATTCCTTCCCCCTTCAATTGGATGGTCCCAAGTTCTAGTACCATGAGTGGAAGAAAAGCCTCTCTAATCCTATTCAGAGAGATACTATTATAGAATATGCAGCTGGATGTGCATTCAGACAACCACTTTCACCTACAGTACGTATGTCTACTGCAGTTAATCCATTAACATGAGCAGATCAGGATGAAGATATGTTAACCAACTGCCTCTGAAATGGGGATATCTAGATTGCGCCACTGTGAAATGCACCCCCTTATGAATATTTTTACTCCCTTTCACAAAACGGTGTGAAAGATTACTGAAACATTGATACCTAAATTGGAATCTGAAAAGACTCAACTTAAGAACTACCATCCCATCTCACTCCTAAATGTGGATTACAAAATTTTTGCAGATATTTTGGCAAGTAGACTGAAAAGAGTATTAAATGAAGTAATTCATAAAGACCAGGCAGGCTTTCTCCCAGGTAGACATCTGTTTGATAATACCAGGAATATTATTGACATTTTGGAGCTTTTGCAAACTAACATCAATACGAAAGCAGTGTTAATCTTTATTGACACGGAGAAGGCCTTTGACAACATTTCCTGGAAGTTTATGAAGAAAAATTTGGAAGGGATGGGAGTGGGACGGGGGTTTGAAAATGGCATAGAGGCAATTTACTCAGAGAAAAAAGCTAAACTGATTGTGAACAATGTGGTGACAGAAGAGTTTAAAATTGAAAAAGGAACACGACAAGGGTGCCCCCTATCCCCTCTTCTATTTATTTCAGTCCTGGAGGTGCTCCTGAACATGATTAGGGAGAGCCGGTTGGTGCAAGGAATACAGGTCGGAGTGAAACAATATAAACTGAAAGCTTTCACAGATGATTTGGTTTTAACACTACAGGAGCCAGAATCTAGTACAAAAAGAGTTTTAGAACTGATTCATGAATTTGGTCGGGTGGCGGGATTTAAGTTGAATAAGCAAAAAACCAAGGTTTTGGGGAAAAATTTGACACCTTTGGAAATAGATGGGTTTCAGAAAGAGACAGAGTTAAATGTGGTTAAAAAAGTGAAATACCTAGGGGTAAATTTGTCTGCTAAAAATTTGAACTTATTTAAAGATAATTATGAAAAATGTTGGTTAGAAATTAAAAAGGACCTAGAAATTTGGTCAAGATTGAAACTTTCCTTGTTGGGTCGAATTGCAGCTATAAAAATGAATGTATTGCCGAAGATGTTATTTTTGTTTCAAACCCTACAGATTGTGGACAGAGTGGAATGTTTTGGAAAGTGGCAGAAGGATATTTCTAAGTTTGTTTGGCAGGGCAAAAAGCCCCGAATAAAATTTAAGATACTAACTGATGCAAAAGAAAGAGGGGGGTTTGCCCTGCCAAACTTGAGGTTATATTATGAAGCTGCGGCCTTCTGCTGGATGAAGGATTGGTTACTTCTTGAGAACACTGATGTCCTAGATCTGGAAGGGTTTAATAATGCTTTTGGCTGGCATGCATACTTGTGGTACGACAAGGTAAAGATTCACAAAATGTTCAAAAACCATATTGTCAGAAAAGCAATATTTATGGTCTGGACAAAATACAAAGACTTATTAGAAGGTAAGACCCCGAGGTGGTTATCACCAGTGGAGGCCAAGGTTCGAAAAAGACCCAATATGGAGGCCGGCTGGCCGAAATATTGGGAAATATTAGAAAAAAATGGAGACAATTGGAGGCTGCAGAGCTTTGAAAAATTAAAGCATAAGGTGCAAGACTGGTTTCATTATGCTCAAATTCAAGAGGTTTTTAAGTTGGACAAAAAAACAGGATTCCAGGTGGAAGAATCGAAACTAGAGACAGAACTGTTAGAACCTAAGACTAAGGTACTTTCGAGAATGTATAACTTGCTGCTTAAATGGAACACTCAGGATGAGACAGTCAAATCAGCCATGATAAAATGGGCTCAGGATATTGGGTACAACATTATGTTTGAAGACTGGGAAAGTTTATGGACCACTGGAATGAAATTCACGGCATGTAATGCCTTGAAGGAAAATATTATGAAAATGATATATAGGTGGTACATGACCCCAGTCAAGCTCGCAAAAATATATCACCTGTCTGATAATAAATGTTGGAAATGTAAGGGGGCTGAAGGGACATTCTTTCACCTCTGGTGGACTTGTCCAGAAGTGAAGGCCTTCTGGGAAATGATCTATAATGAGTTAAAAAAGGTGTTTAAGTACACCTTCCCTAAGAAACCAGAGGCCTTCCTCCTGGGCATTGTCGGCCAGAAGGTGTCAAAGAAGGATAGAACTTTTTTTATGTATGCAACCACAGCAGCAAGAATACTCATCGCAAAATATTGGAAGACACAAGATCTTCCCACACTGGAAGAGTGGCAGACGCAATTGATGGACTATATGGAACTTGCTGAAATGACGGGCAGAATCCGAGATTTGGAAGAAGAAGTAATGGAAGAGGACTGGAAAAAAATTAAGGACTATTTACAAAAACACTACAAGTTGTATGAATGTTAAGAATTTGCATGATTTGGAAATTTTAGCTTCTGCAACTAGATTTGGCGAACAGGAAACTAAATTATAAGGAAGACAAGGTTGAAATTTAAAGTAATATTATGTTTATTTTAAGGTATAAGTAATTGATAAAAAGTACTTTAAATCCAGAAATATAACATTTGAAAGATACAAGTAAGGTATGAAACAAGGTAATAATTTGCTGATATTTTTATTGTAAAGAACGCAGGGTTCGGGAGATGTGGGGAAGCCCAGTAGGATACGTAAAAATATTTCTGAAAGTTGGATTCTCTTTTCTTTTCTTTCGTTGTTTCTCTCCTTTTTTCTATGTTTTTTATAATTCTGACTCTGTATCTGAAAATGTAATAAAAAATATTTAAAATAAAAATAAAAATGAAAGATTACTGAAACGGAAGGTGTGTTTCATCCACAACCAAAGAAAAAAGTTTGCAAAATGAGCTTCCTCTTTTGACTCAGCCTTAATTTCAATATCAAAGCAGATATCCGTGAATGTATGCACACACTGAACTAAGTTTCTGTACTATATTTCTTTTTATTTCCATAACAGAAGACTTCTTGATCTTTCCATTTTTGAGTGTGAATTCAATAGCTTTTGAATATATTTATGCCAAAGTATATATATTTTAACTACCGTAGCTAATTTTCTCAAGAATGTGTCTTTGTTGTGCTTACACGCTGATTTTTCCAAAGGTGGAAGGCTCCGGTATTCCACTGAACAATTTGTTGCCTTGGCAATGAAACAATAACACCTATAAATGTGAAGTGAGACCTTTTTAGCCTAAGCACAGAGGAGTCATTTTGCAATCGCAAATTATGCATTTGAGAGTTGCTATTTCTGGGTGATTCTTAGCATTGCTATATTTTTCTACAAATCAACCATACCTCCTGCCCAGAATCCAAGCACTACATAACTTCTGATATTGTTTATAAGATTACAGTGCCACGGAATACTTTTTGCACTTATGATGGGTTTCTACTAACCCGTTCTGCTATTGGAAGCAAACACAAGTGCAATGGGGCTTCCCTCCTCTTCTCCTGTGTCTATGCCTCTCTCAGATCCCAACTGGAATGTCAGAGGGAAACTTCACCCCACCCAAACATTGCATGCAACGAGAGGAGATGGGAGATTGTTCTGTTAGGAGGCAGAAATGCTTTCACTGGTGGAATGCTCTCCTTAGTGCTACCTTGAACTACACTCACAGTTATCTATTTTCCCTCAGAGTCAACCATCTTCACCAGTAATCTCTGTGAGCACACCCATTATACAGAGAGTAGGTTCTGGCAGCTTTGGCAGCACTGTTCAACTGTTGAACAGCAGTAGGGAATTGTGAGACTGAATTCACTCCCCTAGTAGCTGTTTTTAAAACTGAACATTCTGGCCAGCTACTAAAAGACACACATGTTGGTTCAATCTATGAATCAGGGACTAGATCAAGAGTGTCCAAACTTTTTTTCAAAGAGGGCCAGATTTGATGAAGTGAACATGAATGAGGGCCGACCAAAGTTATTGAGCTTTTTTTAGAATTGATGTTGTCCATATTTAGGATATCTTTTTCTTTAACGCCATATGGGTCTTTTTTGTGCCTATGGGGCACAAAAGGCTCCATCTTCTCAAGATGATAGGGGAGCACGACACAACACCCTGATGTCACACTCACGATTTCACGAGGAGACGTGGCGGAGCCAAACACCATCTGAACAGGGCTCTGCCCCCTCAAAAACCATTTGGGAGATGGTGCCCCCAGTCCTTAGGAGCCGGCACCTATGGGATATATTATTCATCTTGATGCAATTATCTGTTTTAGATACAGGAGTTCTGACTTATACTATTGAAGTAAATGGGAACCCCTGTGCATATGGGCATCAATCCAGAGAATGATAGCTGCACTTAAGCCCATTTGAAATCAATGGGGCATTAATTATGGCCAACTTAGATCAGGGCCCACTATGTGTAGATCTGTGGGCACATGCAACAATAGGTTGGGAGTAACAACAATAGGTTGAGGATTATGTTCTTTCTGTATTATTAAGGGAGCTGATCTGATTTGCACTTCCTGTAATAATAAGCAGATTAATAAGCAGTTATTCTTCAGTTTTCACTCTTCTCCAAATTTTGTGGTGTAGCTAAAAATGTGGATTAAAATGTGGCAGATGTGAAATAATAATAATAATAATAATAATAATAATAATAATAATAAATCAGATGACACACTGATATGCCACACTGACAGGGACCAGAAGTAGACCTATCTGCCCATCCCTCCCTCCCTAGTCAGGAGAAGTGTCTACACTTCATTTAGATGAAAACTATATATCTGGAAGAAGAAAAACACATTTTCTCTAAGGTTGCTTCTTTAAAATTTATCAGGATAGACTGTATTATTATTTTAATATGTTGCAACAAAGCAAACAAACATTGGGACAATTGGCAAACAAGTTTAATTGTAGAACTGCATCATTGGACTTAACTGTTCGCTTCAGAATCAGTTTCCTTGAATCTAAGCGATCGTAGAATGCTACTTTTCTGCTATTTGCATTTGGCAGACGTCTTTCACAATACTTACTCAGATCTCTGAAATTAAAATTCAGATTTTCGCTGAGATCCATGCTGTGTTCTCTAAGGTGAATAACCACACAAAGCTTTAAATTGGCATTCCGCGCACGACTCTTGTTCTTTACTCAAGGTTCACATCACATTCAAGACATTTATCTGTGTAATCACCTCAGCAAGTGGAATAAACCAACTGAAAACATCCAACCAACGACAAAAATAAATATATAAATAGGTTTTTACATGTCACCAATATTTAACAAGAATGCCTGTCTTGATCATTCATTAATTAGGAAATGGAGCAAATGATGCTTAAGGGGGGGGGGACATTATGCAAAACTTGTAATTTCAATACTACCTTCTTGGATAAAAACTGAAGCTGAATAGCCACATTTTGTGATGAGAGATCCAGATAGTACCACCTCTATGTATTCTTAAAGTTTTATGCTTTTTAACTGTGTCTTGGTCTGATAGCTCCTTGTTATGACTGCTACTGTATTGGGATGTATATATATCTATTAATGATTGTTTGATGTTTCTCTGACTACTATTTTATTCAGTTTGTTCCATTATAAAATTGAAATGTAGGGCCAGGACATAATTGTTTCCCCACTATTTTGCTTTTGAGCAAAACTATGGCAAGCGCTTTGCCCGACTGTAATTAAGAAATGGAGAATTTTCCAGGGGCCCAATAAAATAGCATAGGGTGGGGAAATCCTGCTAAGCATCTGCCTATCCCTGCTATAGAGTAAATTATTTGGGAAAAGTGGAATTTTCTATCATTGGCATCTGCTGCGTTTATCCGTTCTGGAAAAGGGTATCTTATGGCCTTGGGGTTAGATGATACAGTGGTACCTTGGTTTAAGAACAGCTTAGTTTATGAACAACTTGGATTAAGAACGCTGCAAACCCAGAAGTAGGTGTTTTGGTTTGTGAACTTTGCCTTGGAATAAGAACATGTTCCGCTTCCTGTTGTGTGTGTTCCATTTGTAAATTGGCTGCTATGGGAAAGCATGCCTTGGTTTAAGAATGCATGCCTTGGTTTAAGCATGCCTTGGTTTAAGAATGCTTTGGTTTAAGAACGGACTTTCGGAACATATTATGTTCGTAAACCAAGGTACTACTGTAAGGAAAGTACCTGCAATATACTTTGAGATCCTCAAATGAAAAACAATGTTTATTTAAGAGACTATGCAACATACGAACAAAAGAGTAAGGTGAAGTCACATGGAAGAAAACATTAAGGGAAAGAGGGACTGAGAATGAATCCCGAGGCTTCTAGCTCTCTGCAACAGAAGCGTGTTGAGAAAATAATTATCTCCTCAGAAGCAATAAAAATTGCTTCAGCCCAGCATTGGTGCATAATTCATCTCCTCAATAATCAAATTCTGACTTCTGAGGAGCTCTTGAATGGTCATCCTGGTGTCAAATGCTGGTGCTCCTAGAAGCTAATCCTCTTATAGACAATTTGCATCTCATAAGAGATAATCAGCCACATGTCACTCTCGTTTCACTGTAACAGAGCAGAACACGATTGCTCTGATTGCTATGATAATAGAAAAGGGTGAAATCACAAAGGGTATCAAAGTCTCTGTGTGCCTATGTCCCCTGCTATCCTATCTAAATGAAGTTCTGTACTTCAACTGGGGGACTTTTGTAAAGGAATTAGATACGCTCTGTCTTTGTGTCAAGACTGTCAGTCACAAGTGGGCATCTCAGAGGAGCTCAGATCTAGTCTTGTTTCTTGATCTTCAAGGAAGAACACAGTACTACACCAGTGCCAGTGTGGTGTAGTGGTTAAGAGCGGTAGTCTCGTAATCTGGGGAACCGGGTTCGCGTCTCCGCTCCTCCACATGCAGCTGCTGGGTGACCTTGGGCCAGTCACACTTCTTTGAAGTCTCTCAGCCCCACTCACCTCACAGAGTGTTTGTTGTGGGGGAGGAAGGGAAAGGAGAATGTTAGCCGCTTTGAGACTCCTGAAGGGGAGTGAAAGGCGGGATATCAAATCCAAACTCTTCTTCTTCTTCTTCTACTACCATTGTGATAGCAGGTACGGTAAGGCCCCATTTCCCAGATGGCTACAGGCACCCAGGTTCAAGATACATGTAGAGGTCTGTCAATGATGTGGTGTAAGAGGTTCTTTTGTGAATTTTGCATGGTAGCAGCAAGAGAACACATCAGACTGGTCTCTCTATTTTTTCTTTCTATCCTGAGAAACATAGCCATCTAAACATGCTGTGCCTCATAATTAAAGCGTGCATTGCTCTTGCAATCTGGGCAACTAAAGATTGAGCTGTGCCATTCTGGAGGTGAAACCCACCAACAGCATTCCAGGAGAATGTTAAATTATTTTTGTATGTCACAACTTCTGCTCGAATTTTACTAGCTAAGAAGTGGAAAATGTAAGAAATACCGACTGTGGAAGAATGGCAGATGAAGATGATGGACTTTTCGGAACTAGCTGACCTGACCGGAAGAGTCCACGACCAGAACCAGGAGGAGTACCAGGAAGAATGGACGAAATTTAATGATTATTTAGTTCAATACTTTAAGTTAAATTAATTGGAAAAAGCTTGCAATTACCAGTTAGGCTTAGGATTTAAATAAGTAAGGTGATGAATTAACATGTTTAATGCTGAATTGGGAAGAAAGAATTATGTTAAGTGATTAAGTTAAGTTTATAAGAATTTTGATTTGGAAAACCGTTAAAACAATATACGTTGAAATTCAACCAGGGGGATACGAGGAAGTCACTTAACAATGTTAATAAGATTAGTTTTAATAAGGTTATGATGTTTGTTTGTTTGTTTGTGTGTTTATAATTTTGTGAAAATCAGTTTAAAAATTGGGGGGGAAAGCATTCCAAGAGAATTGAGCCAAATTTAGCACTGTGTCATTCATTCACACACACACACACACACACACACACACAGAATAGGCATTGTAACTGGGCTTGATTCTTGTACTATCCATTTTCTGTCTTTCTTGAAATTACTACCCTGCCTCACTGTCAGCACTAGACTGTGGGCTCAACCGACTAGCTTATTTGCTGCTGTATTCAAGCTGGGTGGAAGAACATTCAGTAAGGCAATATGCAGAAATCACAGATGTGCTAACAAAATGTCAGGTGATCAAGAGGAACCTATCACCCACTTCTTCTACCTGCACAAAGCTCAGGGCCGGATGTTGTTCTTTAGCTACACCTTTGTGCCTGTCAGAATTCCCGTAAGCCAAGGTTGGATTACCTTTGGGACTCTAGATATTGCTGGATCTCTACTTCTGTCCCCCTGGCTATTGTCTATGCTGAAGGGAGCTGGTGTCCGACAATATCTCAGGGCCACAGGATAACAACTCTTGCCCTAGATGCCTGGCCAGCCATTCGCCCACTGGCTTTAATTCAGGCCTTTCCATGCTGAGGCCTTGATGTCATCCCCATTAAGGACCTATAATAATATCTATTAGGACATACTGACCACCTCACTTTAAAAATCTGTTTTGAAATGAACCCATTTCTTTCAAAGCCACCTCACATCCCCTTTTCTTCAACTCCAGTCACCAGGTGACTCAAAGTCACCCTCTTCTCTGATAATTCACATGTTCTGGGCATTAAGAAGACCAAAAAGAAGAAGAGCCCAGACCACATTAATCTCCATGTCATTACAAGATTATAGGCTGCTTTTTGAAACAACAACAACACCTAAATGTATGACTATGTAAGCAAACCATCTTACACAGCAAATTATTATTTTTGTTATTGTTGTTGCTGTTGTTAATTTAATTTGTATACTATCCTACACCTGTAGGTTTCAGGGCAGTTCGCAACACAAAGCTACAATATGAAAGCACAAAATGCATAATAAAAACATTCCTTCCTTCCTTCCTTCCTTCCTTCCTTCCTTCCTTCCTTCCTTCCTTTCTTCCTTTCTTTCTTTCTACATATTGTCATACAGTGGAACCTTGTTGAACGTAATTCATTCTGGAAGACCGTTTGACTTCTGAAATATTTGACAACCGAGGCGCAATTGCTGGTCAGCAATTGCAATGGAGAAAATGGAGAAGCGCACCTTGGAAGCCATTCAACTTCTGAGGTGCGTCCAAAAATGGAAGCATTCCCTTCCGGATTGTTGATATTTGAAAGCCGAAACGTTCAACTTCCGAAGCATTTGACAGCCGAGTTCAACATGCTGCTATATTATGTATTAATTCAACATGCTGCTATATTAAGAAGAGCTTCCAGCTTGTCAGTCACAGCTTCTTTTTAGAATGTTAATTGTATAAGCCAAAAGTAAACGTAAAAGTCTGTGAACTCATCTCAGCTGGGGATGGATGAATCTGTCAATATCTGGCTCATCTTACGATTCACATTTTTCACTCAAGATTTCATTACTCGGGATTTCATTAATCGGGTTTTTAAAGTCCTCTTTAGATGTGTACTTGAGTGTGGATTATCTTACTCGGCTACGAGTGATTGCCCAAGAAGAAGAGCTGTAAAAATTGCATTTAGGCTGCAATCCTAACTCCACTTATTCAAAGTTCCTTCTGAGTAGACATAGTTAGGATTACATACTTACACATGTATTTTTTTTCCCCAAAATACCTTTTTAATATAATGATCTCTGGCAGGCAAGCAGTTGGATAAGCAGTAATGAGATGCCTTCAGTTCTATTTTGGTTTATTTACAGAAAAAACACATCAAGAGCAGGTCTTCCTGCTGCCTTGCAGTAGCAACCGTTGGCTAATCTGAATCAGTGCTCCTTCCCCAACAGGAATGATGCCAGAGCCTAATCTTATTTCCCCGCCCCTTCCACTGATTTCTGAGCTTCTCTACCCTTCCAAGGGCTCATGGGTTGGCTTTCCCCCTCCCCACTCCCATTAGATATTGACTCTACCTCTGCTGGCAGCTGGGCTTCGCTCTGGCCGTCTTCCAGTTCTCCCTCTCCTTCCGAGCTAACAGAGTCTGCCCTGGAAGAAAGGCAGGCCAGGCTGCCCAGTCTGGAATGTGACAGCTCTTCTGCAGAGTCAGCCGCTTCTACGCTTAGCTCACTTTCCAAGGCTGACTCCTTTGGCTGGGGGACCATGTTCTTGACCAGGGGTCAGCAAACTTTTTCAGGAGGGGGCTAGTCCACTGTCCCTCAGACCTGGTGGGGGGCCAGACTATATTTGGGGTGGGAATGAACAAATTCCTATGCCCCACAAATAACCCAGAGATGCATTTTAAATAAAAGCTCACATTCTACTCATGTAAAAACACCAGGCCGGCCCCACAAATAACCCAGAGATGCATTTTAAATAAAATGACACATTCTACTCATGTAAAAACACGCTGATTCCCAGACCGTCCGTGGGCCGGATTTGGAAGGCAATTGGGCCAGTTCCGGCCCCCAGGCCTTAGTTTGCCTACCCATGTTCTTGACATTTAAACTAACAAATTGTGCTTTTGACAGAGCCATGCTGTGAGGCTAGGGAGGATCCATGCAAGCTGGAGAAGCTCTCAAAGCCAAATCCCAGTCATGCTTATGCCGGGCAGAAGATGGAGGCATCTCCCCATTTTAACCTTGATTTTCAACCCGCCCCCAAAAAGAATCCCATCTCATTGATTCCAGTGTGATGAAAGATAAACATTGCAGCTCCAGCACTGGCATACTTCCCCCATTCTGTTATGAAGTTGTGTCTCCCATTCCAATAGATTAAAAGTCTGCCCTAGCACAAAACACTTCCTGCTCTTACTGTTACTGGAGCAAAGTAGCAACAGCAAATAATAATAATAATAAATAATAATAATAATAATAATAATAATAATAATAATAATATGCAAAAAACAACAACACACAACCCAGGGAGGTTTGCAATGGCAGATGCCCTTCTCTACCTATAGACCAAGAGGAGGGATCTTTATTCTATGACCGCCAAGATGCCCTTCTATGGAATCCAAAATGTGCATTTTCTCTCAAAATGTGTATTCTATTTTGCATAGCAATTCTCAAATAAGGAATTCCTCAAATGTCTCTAATCTCAGAATGTTCTTTTGGCTTTTTGGACCAAGTTTGATTCCTGTACAATAGGATATCTTGGATGTACTATAATGCTCAGATGGATTTATGTGTAACCTGTTTAAGTACAGTGGTACCTCGGCTTACATACGTTTCAGGTTACATATGCTTCAGGTTATAGACTCCGCTAACCCAGAAATAGTGCTTCAGGTTAAGAACTTTGCTTCAGGATGAGAACAGAAATCGTGTTCCGGTGGTGCAACTGCAGCAGGAGGCCCCATTAGCTAAAGTGGTGCTTCAGGTTAAGAACAGTTTCAGGTTAAGTACGGACCTCCAGAACGAATTAAGTACTTAACCCAAGGTAGCACTGTATTTATTTTACCAAAAGTATTTCAGCAGAGAAAAGGTCTCCCCCTTCACTGAATTATAAATACTATTCTAAAAATTGTAGAATACTGCAAATGATTGTTTATGGAACAGTACTGAAATACTGGTTGGTATTTGGGTATTCCCATGTCACTTCATCAAGCATTGCAAAACATGTTTTAATTACTTTTTCCCATTGCTATTCATGTATTTTTGTGGAAGGCTTAGTTTTAATTAAACACATTGCTACTCTGATTATCCTTAGATCTTGACAATGTATAGCGTACGATGTCTCCCACAATTTCTCTAGATCACAGAGTAAGTTATGACTAAGACCATTTCAACCCCATTCTGTCCTGATTTTGATTCAGAAAGCATTAGGGTAAGCAAAAGCATCAAGCAAGCAAATGCCATATGTCACAGCGACATCTCACAGAGGCAAGAGTTCATTGCCTGCTCTGAGTAACACTACAAGGAAAGGTTGCTATTTATCCTTTTCTAAAATTAAAAAGACAGAACCCCACCTTCTGTAAAAAATAGCAATAAGCCATTTTTGTATCAAAATGTGCAAATTTGCCAGGAAAGCCCTTCCCAATTTTCACTGACAATCCAAACATTCCATCCTTGACAAAGGAAAATCTATATGTAAGGTAGCTTCTCTTTATAATACCTAGGATAATGATCTCCAACCTATACAATACAACAGGTGCATTTTAAATGTCAGAAGTTAAGGCTTCCAGAGACTGAAAACTGTGTTATAAACTTATTTTTAGAAGTCTGTTTTCTTAAATTCACCCGAAGCAGAAACCAGTACAGCTCATGACTATGTATTACTGGAGGTTTGAAGCAGAATGCCTGGGAATGAATGAGTATGAGTTAATAGTCCGACTAAGAAAATCTACTCTGCTCTAGTAAATCTAGATGAGCACATTCTTATTGTATACCATATGGCACAGCTTCAGCCCCACGATAGCAATTATGAATGCATTCGCCACCATTTCGTATAAGCAAAGAAGTCTTAAGCATCTTCCACACAAAAATAATGACAAAAGGATGCATTCCTGGTCTAATCCGTCTGCTGGTATGCACAAGATTTACTTAAAGTTAGCAATAAGAATTCAAATGGCAGAATAAGTTGATATGACGATGCATGCTGGTATTTCGAAATGAGACATTGCTGCTAGACTTCATTATGGGTACTAACTTTGGGGACAATTATGTTCTGAGCACCTTTCTTTCTGAACGTGGTTATTTATATCTAAATGTGGTTAAATACATTTAAGCAAGTGGTACCACGAGATTGACATGTCAAGACAGGGTGCTTGGCTCTATCCATGCACCAGGGGTGCCAACTATAGGTCGTCCTGGGGGCCAGAGCACCCACAAAAAAAATCTGGGGCTTCACAAAGCACCAGAAGTCACATCAGAGGTCTCGCAAGGCGTCAGACAGCATCTCCGAGGCTTCGCAAGACCTTGGAGATGCTGCCTGAGGCCTTGTGAGACCTCGGAACCTGACTTCCGGTGCCACAGTGCATGTGATGTCCTAATGTCATGTTGCAACATGACATCCTGACATCATGTCACACATACTGGGCACCCATAACTCTGGGCCCATATCGGTGCCCCTGCTATGCATTTTTGAGGATCAGTTGCATTCATTCAATACTCAGAAGGTCCATATTCCACAAGGTCATTTTTCTTCAGTCTGTGCAGAGCTCCCACCCATCTTTATGTCCAATATGGGCAATTGGGCATTATGTGCAATGGGGGCCAGGGGCATAGCATGGGGGTGTCAGGGGTGTCATAGCACCAGGAGCTCAATTTTTGAGGGGGCACGAAATAGGTGCCCCCATGCAGGCAACCGCAGCATGGCCCAGCCTGGTGCTCCTCTCTGCCTGCCAAGGGCTGCACCAGCCAGCTAGCTCCCCCCAACCCCCGTGCAGACAGGCGGGCAAATAGGTGGGCCCCCACTTTGCTCTGGTGGGGATGGGGTTGCTCCAGTGGCATCAGTGGTGGTGGCTGGGCCAGCACCCCCCACACTGCTCTCCGCCCAGCGCACGCACGCACACACCTGGTGTGTGCTCACCCTGGGCACCAGCAACTGCTGCTACACCACTGGTGGGGACAGATACAATCCAAGATGAACTGTCAAATTAGACCACTCACATAAACAGGTGAGGTAAGCAAAAGGGCACACTGAACTTGAGTTTAGCAAATGAAACAGTAGCCAGTAGACTTGAAGGACTTGGAGTGCAGTTTATTAACTATGTTGATGAGATCCATTTCCGCTTCTCTTTTACATCTGAAACAGATGTGGTTTCCGCTATATGGACACAATGGTGTACTATGATCTGAAGTCAGAACAGGGCCCTCACAAGCCATAGAGTCACTCTGTTTTTGCTATGTGCAAAATATTTACAGCTCATATGCTGAAGACACACCTCTTTCCCATGACATTTGACACATAGGTTATATTCATTTTAGGATCCACTCTATTCTTGTCACTATAATTTGTGTACTGTATTTTTAAATTGCTGTAACCTAACCTGGGACATTATGTTGAAGGGCAGGTAAGAAATAATAATAATAATAATAATAATAATAATAGTTATCAGAAACTTTATACCATGTTTTATTAATGGTGCCAGTTGAAAATGATGTGGTTTTTAATCATAACAAAGAGTTAAGAGCCAATTTAACCGGTGGTAGCCCTAGTGTGGGATTTCATTAAAAAACCGAACATGTTGTTTGGCTTCTAATAATGGTGTAGATTAGGAGAATATCCTTGGTTTAAAAAAAATGAAAAACATTTAAAACTTTTATTGATTGTTTCTTTAGGGTGAAAATTAAAACTCAGCAAGAGTTGGTAGTTTTATGATGGGCTCAGCAGTCTCAGAGCCAAAGAAGGTTTCTGTAAAGTGTTTACAAAAGAATATAGTGGAAGAACAACATAATAAATTGATAATATATTGTGAACAAAGTAAAAGAGTGTAACCTTGTTGCAAAACCATGCCCTTGCAACTCTGAAAATGCTTCACCACTGTTCAGTGAATCAACACAGATACAATACAAAGAAGAAAACAGAGATTCTATGTATCTGTACTCTTGCTACGACTTTGTGTAGTTGTAAATGTTCCCAGTCTCTTCATTCTAATTTGTGCTTCGTCTCCACCTCCTACTACTACTGTATTTATTTCCACACCCACTGTTAGAATTAACAGTGATACAGTTTCCTATCAATGCTGGCATTAATACCAAGGCTAGCTTTAAGCCAACATGCAAAACTGTCTTGCAAATTTAGCACAAAAATTAGTGCAATGTTGCTGCTGTTGTTTCAGTATCTTATCCATGAACAATACTGAAAATGGGAGTCATGCAAAAGAGAGCAGGAAATGGGAAGGGAAGAGAGCAGGAAATGGGAAGAGACTGCAGGGCTTTTCCCAAGCCATGCAACTATGAGCAAGAGACTGAGGAAATGATGATTGCAATGGTCTAACAGGCACCAGTGGTTGATGAAATCTGCTGAATTGTTGACTTTAATACTGGCAAGAGTGTCCAAATATTTACTTGCCAAAGAAAACCAACATTTCCCCTTCTGAAATATACCGTACACCTTTTCGATATGCAGAGAAGTTAGCCCTGGAGAGTTTTATTTGTGTGGCACATTGTGGATACACACATGAAATGAGAGGAGTTAGCAGCCAGCAGCAGATATATTTAGCTGTTTGCAGCTTCTGGAAGCTCATGACCACCAAACTGAGGCATTCACAAGGGTGTTTTGAGGGAGAGACCCAGAGTGCGGTTTCGTGGAGACATAGACGGTGAAGGAACTACTCTGCCATGTGGAACAGGTCTCGGTGTTTCGATTTCTGGGAATGGAGTTGAGAGACGACCTAACCAGGGGAGAAAACAGCAAAGACCTGATGAAGAGAGCACAGCAGAGGTTATATTTTCTGAGAATGCTCCGGAAAAACAATCTCTCAAAGGACCTGTTGATGGCATTTTACCATTGCACTGTGGAGAGCGTATTAACTTATGGTCTGTGTGTGTGGTTTGGGAGCTGCACAGCCAGGGAAAAAACAATGCTATCCAGGGTTGTAAAGTCTGCAGAGAGAATAATTGGGTGCACTCTTCCCACCTTAGATCAAATCTATGCTGCCAGGTGCCATAAGAAAGCGGAAGAGATAGCGCAGGATAGTACGCACCCCGGAAATAATCTCTTTCGCTTCTGCCTTCTGGAAGAAGGTATAGGGTTATAAAGGCCAGGACTAGCCGCCTGAGAAACAGTTTCTATGCAAATGCAATTCTGGTTCTAAACGCAGCATAAGGGGTCTCTATAGTATAGTGTATTTTTTAGTATAGTGTATTTTTTAGTATAGTGTATTTTATAGTATAGTATAGTATAGTATAGTGTATTTTAAAATGGGGTTTCAGAGTTTTTAGGGGTTTTTAGTTTTTAAATTTCATTGTTCTGTATGGGACAATGACAATAAAAATATCGTATATTGTATATATCGTATAACGTATATGTTTGTCTTCCAGCTTGAGAATGTGCAAAAGTACATCTGCAGCAAGGGAAAGCTGGTTGCTGGAAGAGAAGTTTCAGCAACTTGATGTTCACCTGTCCACACTTCAAACTCCTGGGCAAGATGAGGAAATTCTAGATAGGGCAGAGCGGATGGTACTGGAACCACAACACAGGTGGGTTGCCCCAAGGGAGGAAGAAGATCACCCATTGCAAGAGACAAATGTGTGACACATAGAAGCAGGGCTGTCAGGATCCATGCTGTCTCACTGGGGCTGCAAAATCAATCATATTCCCTCACCTCAGACACTGATTCTGGGAGCAAGACACAGAGGTAGCAATGTGCAGAGATAACAGGATATCACGGGAGGTGTGCTGCCTTCCAGGTGCAAAGATTTGTGTCATGGACTGGCTGGATGCAAAAGAGTGGTGGGAGGCACCAGCTGAGGAACCCACAAGGGAACCCTCAGAAAGAAAATCCAGGGGATTTTTGATGGGATGACCACGAGTGATCATAGAGAGAAGAGGGAGGAGACAGGCTTTAGTGAGCAGGCAGAGGCTGTGCCAGAGAACAGTCCAGAATCAGAGGCAGGAGCGGAGGAATCAAGAGGCAGAGTGGAAATATCCTCCAACCAGCAGTTTATTCAAGGGATGTTCCCACTGATGGGAATGAGGGGGGACTTTTTCCTGATTATCCCCTGTGGCCCCCAGGCACCACCTCACACACTGTCCACTGCTGGTTTTGACCTATAAAGCCTTAAACAGCTCAGAACTGCAATACCTCAAGGACCGCCTCTTTCCATATGAACCTATCCAGACCCTGAGATCATCTCCTGATGCCCTTCTTCCAGTGCCTCCTCCTCGAGAGGTCCGGAGGGTGGCAACACGAGAACGGGCCTTCTCTGCAGTGGCTCCCCATCCATGGAATGCTCTCTTCAGTGACGTTCGTCTGGCATCTTCATTATACAGCTTTAGGCGCCAGGCAAAAATGTTCCTTTTAACCAGGCCTTTGATTGCCCTGATTGACATCCTATGCCCTTTTAAAATGTGGCTCTTTTTTTTTGGGGGGGGGGCGTTATTGAACTATTGTTTTTGTTTTGAGTTTATATATTGTGATCTTTTTTGTGAACCACCCTGAGACCTCCAGGTATAGGGCAGTAAACAACAACAACAACAATAATAAAAATAATAACTTGCAGAACAACATAGGAGATTGTACTGGAGGACAGCAATGTGCCCTCCAGGGTGGGCAGTCAGCAAGAAAAATGTCTCTTCACACACACCAATAGTGAGATTTTAAAAAATTCTGTCTGTTGTATGTGAAGTCTGGATCAACTCAGCCAGTGTTTCTTCTCACAACCACAATCAACACAAGTACCAAATAGATTCAATAGTCTTTGTGGAAAATATTTCTCTCAGTGGAAAGCATAGCATAGCAACAACTTGGAGATCTGAAACCAATCACTTAATGAATTGTTTTGTTATATCGGGAAGCAGGGTGGGGTGGAAACAGACGGCTGTCTTTCCCAAATCCTTTCATAATGATCAGCCAAAGTGCAATTCTTTCCTGCGATGTAGTAATGTACACATAAAGGGGCTAAAACGCAGAGGAACTTCAAAGTTGGTCTTTTATTAAGTGACAATTTGGGGGATTTATTCTGGTTCCAAAAGGCTCATTTTAGATTTGATCTCAGACTAAAAGATGATACAATGTAAACATTACTCTAAAAGATCCAGTATAATTGAGCTTTCAAGCCGAGGATTCATATCTGGTTGATAAATTAAAAGGTTGATTTTCATAGTTTAATTAATAATCAGTAAGTTTCCTGCAGAGATTTTCAGGCTATATAGAGATAAGCCTGGTAATTAGGCACATTATCATGAGATTTAACATTTAATCTCAGGATTAGATCCAACATTGAATACAGATACTTTTATCTGTTTCTTTACTTTAAGTTTCACTGCTTTGTTTGAAAAAGAGATGAGCAAGCAGAAGTCTGCTTGCCCTAAAAATGAACATTACAGGAAAATATGGAAAGCATCAAAAAATTTCCCTTAGACCCTGTTAAGTGGGACTCTGACACCACCAGCCTTGATTGATATTCTGTTTATTCTCCTTCTTTCAGGAACTTGCAGAGTTCTGGCAGCCATTCTTAGAGTTCACTGCTATACCTAGTGCAGAAGGAAAGGAGAAATGAAGCTTCAGATAGCTTCATCCATTAGTTACATTTGCCTTGTGAAAGGTATGGAAAATAAGAGGAAACAGAATGTCTTCTGTGGGGCAGATCAGTCTCCTGAGTCTCCTTGGTTTTTTGTTTGTTTGTTTTAAGTGGATTTGCTGCAAGGGAGTGCTTTAATCCACTTTAATTGCACAAACCTACATTCACGGTAAGGGACGTGGGTGGCGCTGTGGGTTAAACCACAGAGGCTAGGACTTGCCGATCAGAAGGTCGGCGGTTCGAATTCCTGCGACGGGGTGAGCTCCCGTTGCTCGGTCCCTGCTCCTGCCAACCTAGCAGTTCGAAAGCACATCAACGTGCAAGTAGATAAATAGGTACCGCTCCGGTGGGAAGGTAAATGGCATTTCTGTGCGCTGCTCTGGTTCGCCAGAAGCGGCTTAGTCATGCTGGCCACATGACCTGTATGCCGGCTCCCTCGGCCAGTAAAGCGAGATAAGCGCCGCAACCCCAGAGTCGGCCATTACTGGACCTAATGGTCAGGGGTCCCTTTACCTTTACTTACATTCACGGTGAGTGCTTGAGACCCTCTCGCAAAATACTGACTGTCTGGGGGCACACTTTGTTTCTTTGTGAACGCACTTGTATGGGCCACGGTGCCGAATGAGGAAACATGCAAGAGGCATTGGATTGCACAGGAACGAATGCTCTGATGTGCCTTATTTCATTGTGAGGTTTCCTGTACTGTAAGCAAACACAGATGCAAATTTTGACAATGGGGGGGGGGGACCCTATAAAGACAGGGTTCACTTTTTGCAATTAGTGGAATATGAAATATGAAAACAGGCAAGTAGTTTCAGCTGAGAACCAGGGTTGCAAAGTTTTCGGCTTTGCACATGAGTGCTCCTAGGTATAACTGGCTACTCATTTTGTTTTGTTTTGTTTTTTAAAAAATAATCCTGCTCACAGATATAGATATAATTGTGACCTGTTATTTAATTGTGTTATCATTGGCTCGGATCCTAAGGCAAGAGGACTCAAAGAAGAAAAGCTTCCTAACCCTTGCTGAAACCACTTGCACCCTGCAAAACATTTCCGGAAGGTTGTGAGGCCTCCTGGACAATGTGGGATGCAGCTGTTAATGGGAGACTCAGAATTGTCTGAAATCATGATTGGATTGTGAGGTAAGTTAATGTTAGAGAACATTCTCAGAAGGCGTTTTGTACCAGCAGTGCCCTCAACACAATGCACAATGTTCTGGAAGAGACCACAAGGATCTGAAGTGGCCTTTGGACCTCACAGGGAACTGTGGTGGGAACGAGGAGATGTGAAACTCTTTTTCCGTGCATTTCCCTAAGCTGCTAACTTACCTTAAGATCCATGCCTGGATGTACAAACCAAAAGTAACCATATAGTCCTAGCACTATATAACTAAACAACCGAATGAATAAAAAGAAAGCGATGCTGGCAGCAAATGCATTCAATGTCCTCGCGTGTTTTTCTTTCAAATGTGTTACGGTTCTGCTGTAGGCAGAAAGCTTTCATTGTTCACATAATCCTTGTAATAAGCTTTTTGTAAAATTGGGAATGAATTGAGTTTTATTAAAGGAATATCTATAAAATTAGAAGCCCTGGGAGTTATTATTCCTAAGAACATAGAGGAAATTAGTAAGAAAATCCAAATATATCTGTACAAGTGAGAGTAGCAGCCAACAATAGCTCATAGCTAATAGTTATAATACAGGGAGACGGGTGGCGCTGTGGGTAAAACCTCAGTGCCTAGGACTTGCCGATCACATGGTCGGCGGTTCGAATCCCCGCAGCGGGGTGCGCTCCCGTCATTCGGTCCCAGCGCCTGCCAACCTAGCAGTTCGAAAGCACCTCCGGGTGCGAGTAGATAAATAGGGACCACTTACCAGCGGGAAGGTAAACGGCGTTCCGTGTGCTGCGCTGGCTCGCCAGATGCAGCTTGTCACGCTGGCCACGTGACCCGGAAGTGTCTGCGGACAGCGCTGGCTCCCGGCCTCTAGAGTGAGATGAGCGCACAACCCTAGAGTCTGGCAAGACTGGCCCGTACGGGCAGGGGTACCTTTACCTTTTACCTAATAGTTGGTTACAACTTGCACATCATTTTAGAAATGGGCAGGGTAAAAAAAAAATCAAGAAGAAAAGTCGCTGGACTTACAGAAGTAAACAGAGTGCTAAAGTACATCAGTGAAAAGCATTTAGACACATTTACTTGAGAGTAGGGAGGAATCCACACACATAAAAAACATTCTGAAAATACTTTTTTAAAAAGCATTTTTAAAAATACAGTGGTGCCTCTACTTACATTCACCTCCAGTTATGTATCCTTCAGGATGCGTACATGGCAAACCCGGAAGTATTTTTCTGGGTTTTGCTGCGCGCGCATGTGCAGAAGCGCTCTATGCTCCGTGCGCATGCGCAGAAACACTAAACTGTGCCACGTGCAAGCGCAGAAGCAGCACCTCAGGTTGCGAATTCCTCCAGAACTGACTGGAGCTCCGGAATGGATCCCATTCGCAACCGGAGGTACCACTGTACATTGAATTTTCCATAAGGCTCACCATCGCCATCTAGTGTCACATTGTATATTGCACTTAAAACACACTTAAAATGTTTTATTTGCAGCTGTATAGCTGAGTCCTCCCTGAATTCAGTGGAAGTTACTTCTGAGCTGACAACAGGATTGTGATTTTGCATTTCAAGACATTAACATGCACATGCTGTGGATATCATGGGTTTTCTCCATGAAATCCACATGTCCAAGGGTGGCCTGCAGTACTCTTGGGTGTCAAAGAAACCTCCAATAGGAATACTGCAGGGGACTTTAATCTCAATAACCATAAATTTGAATTTAAAGGAATAGTTTGCTGATTACTTTTTTGTGACTTTGCTATCAAATTCCATATGGCTGAAAACCTCCAGGGAAATGAAAATGAAAAATGGATAAAACTCAGTGATGGTTAATTTGGACAAAACAGATGATTTCACAATTACTTTAGGTGGCAATGATTACTCACCCTTAATAACTAAAATTAAGTTCTCAGAAATAAAATGTAACAGAAAAGTCTGAGTTGTTATTGTTATTATTTGCCACCCATCTGACTGGGTTTCCCCAATCACTCTGGGTGGCTCCCAACAAAATATTAAAACATAACAAAACATTAAAAACTTTCCTAAACAGGGCTGCCTTCAGATGCCTTCTAAAAGTCAAATAGTTATTTATCTGTTTGACATCTGATGGGATGTCAAACAGTACAAAGCTGTATAATTCATCCCGCCAAGGAGCAATACATATTATTGTATGCATATTAAAGTATACTGTCAATAAAAGTCAAATTCTAGAAGAAACCCATGAAACTTCCCTTAAAACTTCTTTAGTTGCTTAAGCTCAGTACATCTCTTTTTTTTTTTATAATGATTTTTTATTGCGTTTCTTTCCATATATTCACAAAGTCCACAACGTACAAAAGCCACAGACAAGAAACAAATTTAAGAAATAAGAAGATAATGACAGAAGAAAAAAGATAAAAGAAAAAAAAAAGAAAAAATATATGCTTGTCAAGTCATTTTTCCATAATTTATCATGTCAGCTGGACCTCCTCACATCCTCCAGGCCCTGCATTCCCTGTAATACAGTATGTGTCAGCAATTTGTTACCTTATTTCGCAACCCAATGTATCTTCCAGTTATTATGTTTCCAAATTCCAAGAGTTGTAGTTCAATTCTAATTCCTTTCAAAATAAACATAATATATTTGTTTCAAATTGTCTCCTCTTTTTTGTTATAACCTAGTTTACCCTTTATCTGATCAAATTGCAGAAGCATACCATTTCCTAATCGTGCACAATCTTAACATTCAAACAGCTTATAATGTTTTTGCAAATATTCTTTGAATTTTTTCCAGTCCTCCTCTATTGTTTCCTCGCTCAGATCTCGGATTCTGCCAGTCATTTCAGCTAGCTCCATATAGTCCATCAGCTGCGTCTGCCATTCCTCCAGTGTGGGTAAATCTTGTGTCTTCCAATGCTTTGCGATGAGAATTCTTGCTGCTGTAGTTGCATACATAAACAAAGTTCTATCCTTCTTTAGCACCTTACGGTCCACCATGCCCAAAAGGAAGGCCTCCGGTTTCTTAGGACTTCTTTAGTTGCTTAAGCTCAGTACATCTCAATTTTATTTTCACAAAGTTGTTGCCAGTGTTTTTGTGCTAGGATGATGTGTCTAGCCTATCAAATTTGCCCATTCCCTTGTTGGCTGGCTTTGTGTGGACTGTTCTTACTTATATTGAGTGTCATGTACAAAAAAAATCATAGATCCATAGATTTGATCCTGAGGGACAATTGCCATAACTCATCCCTTTTTGTGGTACAGCTCACATAACTTAACTGCACTCAGATTAGAGGACAGATGCATTAAATCTAACTTCCCTCATGCCCCACACTGCATCATATCAACAGATCACATCCTAAGCAAGCATCATGTCTTTCATTATGAGAAAGTCTTGTTTTAAAAAAAGAAGAACAAAGGCTGTGCTTTTTACAGAATTGTTGAACATTCAGCTTTTGGATCGAGGGGCAAATGCAAAAACTGTTATCTGCCATAGTTCTATCCAAAGAGCAACCTTTTTACATCTGTGGTGGGTATGCACTAAATATGTACATCAGCTCTGTGCATACCCCAAAATTGCAAGGCAAACTGGGGTGAACTGGGGAAGGTGCTCACGTTCCCAAGTAAGATTGTGCTGTTAGCAAGGCATCTTGTGGAACAGGGATTTAATAAGCCCTGTGGAGTTCTCTCTCTCGATTAAATCATGATTGTCTCTACCCCACAAGAAATAAAGCAAAACTGACTGAGGAAACACCCATACTTCAAGAGGAGAGGGCAGTAAGGGGAGGGGGAGAATAATCTTTCATTTTGATGAATAGGTCTCTTTATCACAGAATTATTTTCACAGGGTACTACAGTCAGATTTTCACTGTATCCCCCCCCAAAAAGGTGAGGCAGCAGAAAACAACCCCTACTAACAACATTTAGATAAGAAGTTCATTTGGAGCTGGGGGTTGAAGAATTCCATCAGAAATGGGAGCAGATAGTGTTAATGTTTACTTATTTGTCCCATGTCTGGAACAGAAATCAATCCAGTGAATAAAACTCGCATCTGTTCCTGGTGCTGCTTTCAGTCTACAGATCCAGTCTTTCCTGCAGATCCACGTTCTGTTTTCAACCCCTCACCCGCTTTGATTCCTATTCTACCACCCCACTGGCAAGACCCACGATAGCTACTATTCTGAAATTTCCCAGGCATCCTCACCTTAAAAGGGATGACCATGACTACACATTGCATCCAACTCTAGCAGAAAATCAAAAAGTTAAGAGATTTCTCCTATATCTGAAAAAATAATAATCAAAGTTTAAGGGTACCCTGTGCAAAACTCTTTGATGCATTCGCCCCCAAACTGGCAGACTTAGCCCACTCTAGGAGGGCTCCTGAACCTGAGCATTTCATCCACTTTGGCCAAAAGGGTGAAAAGAAATAGTTGTTTTTAGATTCTAATGAATGGAAAACATAGAGCTTCATTTTATAGACAGCAGCTCAGAACCTGAAGCAGAATTCAAAGTGTAAGAAAGGCAGATCGACTCAAACCAGTCTTGCAGATCAGCTGCAGAATTATTTGTTGTACATATTGCTAACCGTGTGACTAACCTTTTGCTAAAATGCTGGAAGAACAAAAGTAATGAATGCCTAAGAGGAAGTTATAGGAGTTGGGTTGTTGTTTTTTAACCACATTGAAACTTGGAAGTTGACCAAAGATTCTTAATGCAAAACACAGCAGGAATGAATGACTAAAGCTCATTTGTGCATAAAACACATATTGGTGAAATTCTCCATTACTAATTTGGAATTTGGATATTTAAATATAATGAGGAAATCTGTGTAATATTGAGTGTAGTATTTTTGAAATACTAATGTTTCTATTTTAAGTTTTCCCCTGATGATTCTAAGGGGGGGGGTGATTAGCAAGGAAAATGTATATACAGTGGTACCTCGGGTTACATATGCTTCAGGTTACATATGCTTCAGGTTACAGACTCCGCTAACCCAGAAAAAGTGCTTCAGGTTAAGAACTTTGCTTCAGGATGAGAACAGAAATCGTGCTCCGGCAGCACGGCAACAGCAGGAGGCCCCATTAGCTAAAGTGGTGCTTCAGGTTAAGAACAGTTTCAGGTTAAGTACGGACCTCCGGAATGAATTAAGTACTTAACCTGAGGTACCACTGTACTGAGAAACAGCAGACATATTTTTCCTCCCTCTCTCTTGTTCCATACAGGCAAAAAGCTTGCCTCTTTTCCAGGAACATCTTAACAGCTACAAAGCATTTAGTGAGGAAAGTGAAGGCTACCCTGAGGAAGTTATCTTTAAAGTCAGATTGCCATTTTGACAGTTGGAATATGTAAGTAATAAAAATGTATAAATCATAGTTAGCATACAGTCCTGACGTTACCTTGAGATATGTTGCACTTAATTGCTATGCTTCCTCGCTTTGCTTAAGCTTATGGGAAGCATCATTCAAAAGGATAAGCTTCACTTCTGTAATTGATTTCCATTAGCTACTAGTTTTAAAATGGAACAAAATCGCAAAGTATATTTAAAATGAATCTGCAGTGCTGATGTTATTCCTTGCAATACCTTGGGGGAAAGAAAGCAATACACAGAGTTTACTGGAATGTTTTTGCTGACCATATGTCCTCTGTCTGGGGCAATATATCAAAAATCTCAGTCCAGCATTCTGTGAACTGGTAGTAACAAAATATAAGTTTGCATCATCAAAATTCTTCACATTTTGTTGTTTCATTGCAGGGGGGATTCATAAATTCATGATTTCTTTTTAGGAAAAATAAGTGAACATTAACAATTTCTTCCGTTCCTAGAATCTTTTCTGCAGATCAGTTATATTCAATGTGAGACAGGATAAGGTTGGGGAAGAAGAGAGAGGGGGAGGGGGAGAGAGGAGGGGGTTTTAAACTTTCATTCTTTTACACAGTGTATGTGCAAGGTTCCTTGACATGAGGGACCTGTCAGGAATGAACATGGACCACTGGTACCAAACTGTAGGAGAAACAGCCCTACTAGAAAAGCTAACCAACAAATTGAAGCTAGCACAGGGATAAACAGAAAGGGAGCCTTCATTATGTACACAGCCCAATGAGAAAACTCCCCAAATTCACACAAATCAATATGGCTAACTTGACCTAGCTACTACTTCTTTTAAAGGACTATGTGCACTCTGCACCATCTCTTCAATGCAGGCTTGACTGGATTGGAACTACCAGAATACATTTTGTACTCTGAAATCATTCTATACTGTTTTGTGTTTCCCACACTCAAGGTGTTTAGAGGCAACCATGTTTACTTTACTTTGCTTGCTTTTTTTTCTTTCTTTCCGCCCAGCTGTAGTTTTCACAGACAGCTTGGCTGTTTTGATATAGCAGACTCCATCCACTAATCACTGATATGACGATAAAGGAAAGTATATGAAACTAAAGCAGATGTGTGCTGCAGAATGTTTTAGCAGGAGTTGGACATTTGTTTGTACATCCTGTTCCCAAGTGCATTCTGATTGAATTGTCACTCAGCCCTAAGAAGGCTTGAAACAATGAAGTCTGGCGGGGTGAAACTGTTGCAGATACGGTCACCTGAGAGATGAAGGGACTTGTGAGATAAAATTCTGACAGGCTCTGTAGAACGGGAGCCGGCTGCCATCCCATATCACACAAGCACAGCAAAAGCATGCGGCTCATAATATTGCTACCCATTTTTTCATTGTTTTCTTTTGCATAGCAATAGAGGCGTAATAGCTGTACTCAGTTTGTTGTAACACTTCCTGCGGAAGTATTCATATGGATTACATTTCATTGTGACCACCTTGACAATTAAAGAGGCAATGGCAGCAATGGGGAAGAGCCGTACCTCGATGGCAGAACACATGCTTTTCGTGCAGCAGGTCCCAGATTCAGTCAGTTGGTGGGCAGTGAGAATGTGCCATACTCTAGGAGGAGGAAGTGACTTACATTGAAATGGCTGCTAAAATAGATTCCCCCACTCCATTTCAATTTAACAGTGGTTTCCATGGAAGGTTCAAGTGCAAGGTTCAAAGCACAGTGTGGGCTGTTTGAGAGCCCTTTTGCAAACAGCCCTGCACTGCTCTTCAAGATTTCAGTTTTTGGTTGTTTAAAGAGCATGGCTGTATGCAAAAGGAGTTTCAAACAGTCCACACTGTGCTTTGAAGTCCCAACAATTGGAGCTTCAGAGCACAGCATCAACTAACGTCACAGTGATATCAGGTGATTGACATGTGGGCAAGAAAGAGCATTTCAAACTCAACATAAGAAAGAACTTCCTGATTGAAGGAACTGTCTGACCTTGGAACAGACAGCCTCAGAAAGTGGTGGTCTCTTCTTCATTTGAGGTTTAGAAGCAAAGGCTGGATGGCCACCTATCAAGAATATTGCAATTCTGGATTTCCTGCGAGAGTGTTCAAGGTGTTAGATTAGATGATTATTGGGGTTCTTTCCAATTCTATGACTCTTTAGAGGTGTGAAAGAGAAGAAATGGGAGCATCATGTTGATGAATGAAGTTAAGCATATGTAGGAAGGAAAAATACACAGCAGAAAAAAAATGGTAGTATTAGACCCATTTTGTGCACTACTGGGTCCAGGTGAACTCTGGAAAATTAGTAGTGCAAGATGTGTTAGCTAGTATGTGAAATTGTAAGAGGATTGTGATTGTATAGCAAGTGGATTAGTCATCTAGCAGGGCAGATATACTATGCCTTTGGAAAAGAGGTCAGATGGGGTGGGTTTAAAGGTAAAGGGACCCCTGACCATTAAGTCCAGTCACAGACGACTGGTGTTGCTACGCTCATCTTGCTTTACTGGCCGAGGGAGCTGGCGTTTGTCCGCAGGCAGCTTCTGGGTCTTGTGGCCAGCATGACTAAGCCGCTTCTGGCGAACCAGAGCAGCGCACGGAAATGCTATTTACCTTCCCACCAGAGTGGTACCTATTTATCTACTTGCACTTTGACGTGCTTTCGAACTGCTAGGTTGGCAGGAGCAGGGACCGAGCAACGGGAGCTCACCCCATCGCGGGGATTCGAACCGCCGACCTTCTGATCGGCAAGCCCTGGGCTCTGTGGTTTAGACTACAGCGCCACCTACATCCCTTTATGGGGTGGGTTTAGTGGAGCCAAAATGAATATTCATATCAAGGCTCATACTCACATATGAGGAACCCCTTGAAGGTGCAGTTTTCAGGTTATGAACATGGATTTGTGAACAGCTTCACTGAGAGATTCATATGTTATGACAGCATTGTTGAACAATTAATGTGGTGTCTGAGAGCAGCCCAGTTTATTGTTAATCTTATTGTTAAACATCCTCTCTTAAAAAAGTTTCTCCAGAATAAACAAATGCACACGGCGATCAAATCTTTCATATTGTTTGTTTGGTGGCAGCTCTCTAAAATGGGCAAGTTGGCTTCTGGCAAAATCTGTATTCTGTGTACAGTTTCCTTTGACTGAGACACTTTACCTGATAAGCCTCCTGCAGTAATATGTTGTCTAAAATTGCTTTCAGATCAGGGAAGAACAAGTTTCACTCTGAAAGTATTTGCAAAGTTTCAGTCAGATAAGAACTGATGATTACTTACAGACAACAACTGAACAGCGCATGTCATTTGTAAACGTCATCAGTTAAGATCATGAGGTGTCACTTGAGCCTGTGTTCTTTGCAGCTCTATTAATTTTTTCCCCATCCCCCTTTGCAGTTCTTCCTAACACTGGTTAGTAACAAATCCACAACAGGCATTAGAAGCTATAGAAAACTGTATCCCAGACACACCTATTTCCATAGCTGCATGAAAACTATATGTTTACTTATTGCAGTTATATACCCCACACTTTCTCCAAGGAGCACAGACCATATACCTAGGGTTTATTTCCTTTTAAATCATAACTAGATATAACTGGTGATACTTGGCTGCCACTAGACATACTTGAGGATTTTAATTTGTAGGAATTCCAATACAAATATGACTTTACCTGATCTGCACCTCCCAGACTGTGCACTGAAACCTCACTGAACCACTGGGTTTTGTACTTCCCAAATGTATTGACACAAAACAGTCACAAAAGTAGCACAATGCATTTACAAATGTGTATTTTGAGAGAAAAATAAAGTGAAAATGTATATTTAATATATATATTTCAGTGTAAAATTATGTGCATGTTAAAAGAGAGAGGAAGTAGATTCACTCTTTCCAATTTGTGCCCAATAACAAAATCGCCTTATCTCCCTGTGCTCGGTAAAACAAACTCTGAATGGCATCGTTGTCACACTTCCTGTTTCCCTATCTTCTTCTTCTTTGGCGATCACTCATAGCTGAGTAAGATTGGCTTCCATAAACACGGTTTTAACAATGAGTCCGTAAGTGACTATGGAGGCCAATTCTGGAACCACACATTGTTCCACAGTGGGGACATTGGTTAGGGAGTTGATCATGGTGTGGATTTGCCAAGCGTGCCTTCCTCTTAGCACATTTCTCCCATGTGTCCTGAGTTCAAGTGTCTTCAAAGTCCATGACACCTTTGGTAAAGGCTGATCTCCAACTGGAGCACTCGCAGGCCAGTGTTTTCCATTGGTCGGTGTTTATACTACATTTTTTAAGATTTACCTTGAGACAGTCTTTAAACTTCTTTTGTTGACCACCAGCATTACGCTTTCCATTTTTAAGTTCAAAATAGAGTACCGTATTTTTCGCTCTATAACACGCACCAGACCATAACACGCACATAGTTTTTAGAGGAGGAAAACAAGAAAAAAATATTCTAAATGAAACAGTGGATGTATGATTTTTGTGGTTCATGCTGTGGCCACAGACATGTGATCTGACAGTGAGTTTGGAGTATCCCAATGCAAAAATCCTGAGGATCCATGTGGATCCATGCTTTGTAACCACGTTTTTGCACCACTGCGACCCTAGGCAACAGTGGGTGCGTGATTTTTTTGGTGCAGGCTGTAGCTATGGACATGCTATGTTATCTGATGGTGAATTTGGGGTGACCCAGTGCAAAGATCCTGTGGATCCATGCTTATAAAAGTCCCTATTAAGGAAAAAACAGACAGGATATACGAAGTATGATTTCTTTTTTATTTACGGTATTTCTTTTTTGGCCACCTCTGTCACTGCAACCTTTGCTCTGTGCTTGCACACTTTTGGGCAATAGGGCATGTAACACACTTTTTTTCATCTGCCAAGATGTAGAAAATCAATTTTAATGTCCCTATATAAAATGCCTAGTGAAGCAGAAGGGTATTACATCAGCCACTGTATTAAGGCTAAACGTTTGAAGAACAGCTCTCTATGGGGGGGGGGGACTAAATTCCATTTTCAATCAATTGTTATTGTGGCAGCAATTATCAGTGTATAGCGCACAATGAGGAAATGAACTTTAAAAAATATTTATAAAAAACATTCTCACGTTATACTTCTTCAAAGAAGAGTATTAGGCTTTTAATGAAGGGGAGAGGAGAGATGCTGTAATCCTCCTGGCTCAGGAGATTCTGATTTACCTGCCGCGTTAGAAAGTATAGATTAAGATATTTGATATACAGCATATAAATCCAGAGATTTCCATGTCTCACTCTGCAATCCAGCCTGCTGTTACTTACGAGCAGGGAGGCAGGGTTTCTCTTCCAAACAAGCATACTGTCTCCCTCCAGCAGTACATTGCTTGGAGAAGCTGTAATTTGGAGGGGGCCTGGGGGCAGGGCTCTCTGCTTTTGGAAAAGAAATGAGAAACCTACCATTGTAAAGCAAAAGTCCCCTCCACCCCACCCAAGCCAGCCCTCTCTCTCTCTCTCTCTCTCCCACTTGCATGTTTTTCGGCTGCCTGCGAGTCCCTAGAGCACGGAGAGGAGGAGGTGGTGGGCTGGAGCCTGCACGCAGTGTGACTAGGAAAGAATTAGAAGGACTCGATCATTTCCTTAACCCTCTGCTTGCCAGGAGGGCAGGGGATTCCCTGCTCTTTGTTGAGTTTGAGCAAACGCAGCAACAGAAGCGGGTGGGCAGTAAGACCCTGAGGCAGAATGCAGGAAAGCAACAGCTTCCGCCTTCCCTCTTCCCTCCGCCCGCCCGCCCAATCTTATTTTTGCCTGATTTTTGCCTATTTTGCCCCTTCGCTCCGGAGAGTCAGCTCCAGGGACCACACATTCGCTCAATAACACGCACAGACATTTCACCTTACTTTTTAGGAGAAAAAATCTGCGTGTTATAGAGCGAAATTTACGGTAGTTGCTTTGGAAGACAATAATAAGGCATCCGCACAATATGATCAGTCCAACAAAGCTGATGTTGAAGAATCATTGCTTCAACACTGGTGATCTTTGCTTCTTCCAGTACACTGGCATTCATTTGCCTGTCTTCCCAAGTGATGTGTACAAATTTTCGGAGACACTGTTGATGGAATCTTCCAAGGAGTTAGAGATGGTGTTTATAAGTGGTCCATATTTCACAAGCATACAGTAAGGTTGGTAGTACAATAACTTTGTAAACAAGCATTTTGGTTTCCCTGCGAATGTCCTCAAACACTTTGCACTGCAATCGGGAGAAAGCCACACTCCACAAAAGACAGGCAAGGAAACACAGTGCGGGACAAAGAAACTTGGAGCATGATAGCATCACATCAGGCATTTGTATTAGTACAAGTCATCAAGAGAAGAAAAAGTGAAGGGGCTGTTTTGCTGTTTTGGCACCAGTCATGCATCTGCAATAACACCTAGATCTGGCCATGGTCTGGCCAGAAAAAAACTTTACGCTAGGAGATATATTGTGTGACTGGTTAGAGCTGCATCAGATCATACACTTCCTAAACCAACCAAACATAAGGGCTCAGGCACTACGCAACCTAAACAATTATTTGATTCTAGCAGCCCACTCAGAAAAGGAATAATCTCCCAACTATATGAAATCCTCACACAATTGACTACCCCTGCCCTTATATCATTAAGACTAAAATGGGGAAAAGCTTTTGGAGAAGAAGTAGAGGGAAGACATTGGAAATAAATTTGGACTAGACTGCCATTGGGATCTTTCTCAATTAGGACTCGAAAAAATACTCTAAAAATAGCACATGACTGGTACATGTGCCAAGTCAGTTTAAATAAAATTAACCACAATACATCCAAATTCTGCTGCCAGGAATGCAATTTGCCTGGTTCCCTAATGCACATGAAGTGGTTTTGCTCAAAAATTATTCCCTTTGGGGGGAAAATATTTCAAATAATTAATCAGGTGACACGACAGTTACTACAACCAGATCTCAAACTAGCCCTATTATCTTGGTGCACTCCTCAGTTTAAGAATACAATTAATTAAGATCTTATCCTTGCAGCTAGATTAGTGATAGCAAAGAACTAGAAAACTTTAAATTCAAATCTTTTTGAAACTTGCATTTCATAAATATGAGACATTGTGCACTCTGAAACATCTGCTCAGTTTTGTTGGTTGTGTTCCTCCTGTAATTCAGATTTTATTTCCTAAATCTGAGCATCCTCATTATTTAGCAATGTTCTGTACTTTTAATGTGGGTGCACTTATTATATTAAGAAAAACAGATTCAGTACCGATTCATATTACATGAAGTTTACTTAATGGACTTGAATACAGATTTTGTTATGTTTAGGGCAGATTCGCTAAACTCAATGGGAATTAAGTTTCCCATTCTTTATTCAAATAAGAGGGACGTGGGTGCCGCTGTGGGTTAAACCACAGAGTCTTGGACTTGCTGATCAGAAGGTCGGTGGTTCGAATCCCCGTGACGGGGTGAGCTCCCGTTGCTTGGTCCCTGCTCCTGCCAACCTAGCAGTTCGAAAGCACGTCAAAGTGCAAGTAGATAAATAGATACCACTCCGGTGGGAAGGTAAACGGCATTTCCGTGTGCTGCACTGGTTCGCCAGAAGTGGCTTTGTCATGCTGGCCACATGACCCGGAAGCTGTACACTGGCTCCCTCGGCCACTATAGCGAGATGAGCGCCACAACCCCAGAGTCAGTCACTTACCTTTATTCAAATAAGACTACTCTAAGCATGACTAGATCCAACCCTCTTTATATGCCTTTGTGATAAAGATGTGCCAATATTTACCATTTTCAAGACTTTGGAATAATGAAATCTAAATAAAAGGTTGTAAATTCCTCTCTCTTTCCTCCTCCCATTGTCCCCCAGGCCTCTAGAAGTTCCTTCAACTTTCTGGTATAAGGAATGAGCAGATAAAAATTATGTTTGTTGCATGAGTAGAAGTTGTTCTGTTCAGATAATAACATGTGCTGGATTCAACCCAATGTGCTTGACTCTTACCCTACTTTTAAACATATTTTAGGATTATCATTTTGTCCAAAACATGCTTTGATCTGCTGAGGCACCTGTAATTTTCCTTCGGACCAGCTGTAATAGTGGCAGAGGCAGTGAGGGACTAGCAACTTGTTTCAGGAGTCCAGAATTAATGACCTCTATTTTGGATACAATATTCAACTAAGTTTTACTCGGAGTGAAATCAGTGGACCTCAGTTATGTCCATCAATTTCAGTGGGTCTTCCCTGAACACCACACATAATAATTTGAAGGTATTTAATTTCAGTTCCCTTCACGCTGTTTTCTAACCTGTTCTTCTGATCTCTCTCTCTCTCTCTCTCTCTCTCTCTCCTATATTTCAACTGTGGTATCCTGAGTAAAGCCAGAAAGCAAATCTCATGAAGCAAAGCCAAACAATATTTTGATTGTTAAAGTACTGTATCTAGATAGTTCTCTTTGATGAGATGTGAGTGTTGGAAGTGAGCTATGAGGTACCCCTAAATTGTTTTGTGTGTGTGTGTTTTTCAAAAAGACTTAACCCCCACCTCCCCACAGCTGTTAGGAAGATAAAGTATCAAAAAGCTGCTAGAAATGAAAATAAGAATATTCCCTCTCAGTGGCCAATTTTTGTATTGAATTCCTGCTGTTAGGAATGGCCTGCTAATAAAACGGTGACACCGCATAACAAAAAACCGCACACCCTTCGTTACATTTGGCAAACAGCTGTAAACCCAGCTCTATTCCACGGTGCAATACTCTTTTTCACCTTCAACAGATTGTGAAATTAAAATCCTGCTAAATCATGAAACATTGACTGTTTCCCTCTTCTTTTGCATATTAAGACTGGTGCCTCTCTTTACAGCGACAGATTCTGAAATCTCTGAGGTGAGACATATGTAGTGCTTGGGAATTCAAAATGACATGTAAGTGTGGGCAAATTGCAGTTACCAGGGAAGAAAAGGAAGAATGTGACATCTGTCGCTGCATGATTATAAGTAATTAAAGACAAGCAAAACACCTGAAACTATCACTTCTGAACTTTTGTGTTGGTGCCTCTTTGGATTTACAGCCGGTTTAATGAGCCAGCTGGCATTTTTCCGTAGTGCAACAGCATCATCCAGTGGTCAGTTCCTTCCGTTGTGGTTCAACAGGTTCTTGATTCATTCACAGCATCGAACTTTACCTGGCAGTTGTTACCAGGATTTACTGAAGGCATTAGCAGTGCTGTAGATAAAATGCGGGTGGAAGTTGACATTTGCATAAATTAAGTGAGTCCTGCCCTTCTGTGCAAAAGGGTGACATTGCATAATTATGGAAGAACTTCTGGGTGAACTTGAGATAAAGGAAACGCTTGTCTCATCAGAACATAAGAACAGATCTGCTGGATCAGACCAGTCATCTGTCTAGTCCCGTAGCTTTTTTTCACCCAATGGCCAACCAGATGCCTATGGAAAGCCCTCATACACTATTGAGTCCTAGCACCCTCTGAATCTAGGACTTACATGTGCCATGCATGGTGGTCAGGGTGGAAGGTTCATAGGACATCTTTCTGCTAACTGGGCACCTAGTTGGAGTGGTGTAGTGGTTAAGAGCAGTGGATTCGTAATCTGGTGAATCGGGTTCGCTTCCCCACTCTTCCACAAGCAACTGCTGGGTGACCTTGAGCTAGTCACACTTCTCTGAAGTCTCTCAGCCTCACAAACCTCACAGAGTGTTTGTTGTGGGGGAGGAAGGGAAAGGAGAATGTTAGCCGCTTTGAGACTGCTTAGGGTAGTGATAAAGCGAGATATCAAAACCAAAATCATCATCATCTTCTTCTTCTTCTTCTTCTTCTTCTTCTTCTTCTTCTTGATGTCTATGCTGCAAAATGCATTTAGGCTACAAATCTGTATACATCTACCTGGGAGGAAGTACCATGGAACTCTGTGGGGTGTACTTCTGTGTAATCATGAATACAATGACAGTGTTATTATTGCATTCTATGGCAACAAATGTTTCTGCATCTTTCTCCACAACAAGCATAATTTAATAACACTCCATCATGTTCCTCTCTTTTTTCTAAAGCTTTTCTCAAAGGGAAAACACTCCAGACCCATGATCTTCCTCTTCCTCTTCATTTCTGAAGGAAGGCGATACTGTACTCGGTATTTTAAGTGTAATTGCTCCACAGATTTCTATACTGCTACATGGGAAATGTGGGTCCAATGGCCTCTTGCAGTACGTGTGTAAGACAGATGTGAGTCTGAAGGAACAGACTCATCCTCACTTTCATGTGTTCATTTGATGGTCTTCAAACAGTAGACCCTTTTGTACCAGTAGTGGCTGGCTCGGTGGTGTGGTGCTGCTTACCTGACTTCCCAATGCAGAGGTCGCCACCAAGGAGGAGATGGTGGGGAGTCTGGTGCAGTGGCAGGGCCAACCCAACATTCCTGCCCTGCCACTGCACTTGCACTGTGGCAACCTTCCCACTGCCCCCTACCCTTCTCAGTTACTGGCAGCACCTTATGCACTGGGGACCCAAGTAAGCAATGCCACCCCACCCTACCAGCCTTTGTACACACCTAAGTGCTCTCTATCTACAACCAGGAACATTGAAAAAGCAAGTTGCATGCATGGAGGCTTCATGTCAGAGACATCTCTGGCCATGCTGGGTAGGTGCTGATGGGAAACCTATGGCTTTCCAATCTTGCTCCATGCAGACTTCCAAATAAATGTGTAGAAGTCCAGAGCAGAGCCTGAGCATGTGTTTCACCTCCTCTCATCCCCCCTTCGTGCATTCATTTTGTAAACTACTTGAGCTTATGTCAAAGACCTCTGCGTGTCAGAGGCTTGTTTTGGTTTGCTTGTTTTTCAGTAGTGGAGAGTATTCAACTATTACCGCTCCCACCTGCGTTTTGAAGTAGTCCACTTTTCTGGGAACAATTTCACCACCTCGGCTATCGTTTGTGTATTTCAGGACTTAAGTGTCATGAATCTGAAGAAAAGTATTGTGTGTTATGCATGAGAATGTGGCTTCTAGACCTCCCACCCCTTGCAAATAGAGATGATGGCTCTCTAATTCTTCTGCCTGCCCTCCCTTCTCTGGATTTGCTGTGACAGAATGTACACAAAAATTACTCCTTGCATTTATATAGCTAATTCAACCTTTTGCGGCTTTCTCTGTGTTCTCTGCGCCTGTAAGTGATCTCCCAAGCACTTGCATTCCCCTCTGAACACCTCATCACTTTCACCTGTTATTTGCTGTGGACTCTGTGTCTGAAGGGTTAAGTAACTCACTAGAGAAAGGATAAGCCTGTGATGCACTGCTGTGTTCAATTAAGATTTATGGAGAGTGCTGTTAATGGGCAGCAGTCAAGGACAATGGGAGGCTGTGTTTGGAAATGAAGTAGATGGAGGAAATAGACAGGGTCATGCTGAAGGTGCTTGGCATCTGGTATTAACTGAAGACAAAATGTGGAGAAAGTGAATAAAATGTGTTTATTGCCATTACATGCTATCACTTCTGTTGCTGTCTCTTATTATATCTCTTATAGATTTAACTCGTTCTTTTTTTCCCTTTTCCCTTTACATTTTTATTGTACAGCAGCAGGGTAAAATTCTAAGGTGGCTTTCCCCAGCCTAGTACCTTCCAGATGTTTTTGGCTGCAATACTTCCAATCCGCAATCAGTATAGTCAATGATCAGCAATGATGGGAGATGTGGTCCAAAATGACTAAAAGGGATAAGGTGGAGGAAGGCTCAGTTAAAGCAAGAGTGGCTATATTCTCTGTTCTCAGGGACCATAAAGGTAAAGGTAAAGGTACCCCTGCCCGTACGAGCCAGTCTTGACAGACTCTAGGGTTGTGCGCCCATCTCACTCAAGAGGCCGGGGGCCAGCGCTGTCTGGAGACACTTCCGGGTCATGTGGCCAGTGTGACATCGCTGCTCTGGCGAGCCAGAGCCGCACACGGAAACGCCGTTTACCTTCCCACTAGTAAGCGGTCCCTATTTATCTACTTGCACCCGAGGGTGCTTTCGAACTGCTAGGTTGGCAGGCGCTGGGACCGAGCAATGGGAGCGCACCCCGCCGCGGGGATTCGAACCGCCGACCTTTCGATCGGCAAGCCCTAGGCGCTGAGGCTTTTACCCACAGCGCCACCCGCGTCCCCTCTCAGGGACCATATGTGCTATAAAAAAGTGGAGGTCCAAATACAGGATCCAGTGTGGGCTGGATCTCCACTGACCTGTTTAACATTATTTCCCCCTATTAGAACAATAGTAGAGATGGTCTTCTAAAACGTCGCAGGGCATACTTCTTAATTAAAACATTCTTTTTTAATTTTTACGTAATACCTAGCCACACCATTTCCCAAAACACTGTTTCTGTCTCTGCTGCTGGTTGCTTTGCTCCACCCTCTGGTGTCACATTTTAATCCATCCTCCCTCCCTCCCTCCCGTTTATTATCTGCCCCTTGAATGCCATGGGTGGGTGTGTGTGGAATTTGAATGCAGTATAAAGAAAAAAGAAGGTAAAACGCTACATAGGGACAACCTCTGCTTAAAGACTTCCAGTGAAGGAGAGTCCACCGCCTTCGAGTGCAGTCCCTGCTATTCTTTGTCATGCTTGCTCATGAGCAGGGCTGACTTAAGTATATCTGGCACTGTGGTGCAAAGAACCCTCCAGTGCCCCCCCCATTTCCCAGAGTTGCCGACCTTTTAATGGCGCTGCTGGCAGCTTTGCAGGGCTGGAGGAGGCGGGCAGCGGCTAGAGAGTGGCTCCTCTGGCGGGGAAGAGGCAGAGGCTGCGGGCGCAGCGCTACTTCAGCGAGTTGGGCAAGGGCGGAGATCTGATGCCAGGAGGTGCTGCGCCCAGCCTCTGCCTCTTCCCTGGTACCCATGCCATGGTGGCCATGGCAGGCGGAGGCTCTGGATGTGGCACTGCAGCATGGCGGAGGTGGGTGAGGGCAGCAAGCTAATGCCGGGAGCCGCCTCGTCCAGCCTCCGCCTCTTCCCTGGCACCCTCCAGAACTTGGCGCCCTGGCGCCCCGCGCTACTTGCCTCTACTCATGAACTCAGTATTATCATTTTTAAATGCAAATGGATATTATGCAGCCAAAGCACAAACCTCCATTTTCCCGTATGTGAAACTTATTCAAGGCTGGGAACATTTGTTCTTGCATAAAGGTAAAGGTAAAGGGACCCCTGACCACTAGGTCCAGTCGTGACCGACTCTGGGGTTGCGGTGCTCATTTCCCTTTATTGACTGAGGGAGCCGGCGTACAGCTTCCGGGTCATGTGGCCAGCATGACAAAGCCACTTCTGGCGAACCAGAGCAGCACACGGAAAAGCCGTTTACCTTCCCGCTGGAGTGGTACTTATTTATCTACTTGCACTTTGACGTGCTTTCGAACTGCTAGGTTGGCAGGAGCAGGGACCGTGCAATGGGAGCTCACCCCATCATGGGGATTTGAACCGCCGACCTTCTGATCGGCAAGTCCTAGGCTCTGTGGTTTAACTCACAGCGCCACCCGCGTCCCTTGTTCTTGCATATTTCCTGCAATTGTTATTTAAGTACACAGATGCAGAAATACCTGCTTGTATGCCCAGAACAGAAAAAAGGTGTATGAGAGGGGAGAGTCTGAGGGGAGGGGGGGATTTTAAGCTCTGCCTGCTGATGTTGATAGCAAGTGGCAAAATTCCTTAATAGGGGACTCAGTGTGCACACACACACACACACACAGAGAGAGAGAGAGAGAGAGAGAGATACTATTGAGGGGGACCGCCGAGCTGAATGCAGCACAACATCAAAGGCAGGCCCCTCCTGAGTGCAAGAGAGAAGGAACTGCAGCCATTGAAGCTGTTTAGTGCCGGGCAAGGCCTCCTCCTGACAATATGCGAGTGGTGCGTATATGATGTCACAGGCACTCATTGTGTGTGTGACATCACACACGCACCATGCTTTACCACTGCCAATCTTCAGCGCAAGGCTGTACTATTAGCATACTTAACAACTTGGTACCAGTGGAATTGGCACTAGTACAGGGGTTGAGGGTTTGTTGGTTGTTGTTTTTTTACAGTCAAGCAGTGCATAGATTTTATGAAATAAAAAGTAAGATAAACACACACCCCCTCAAATTTTAAACTGTATTTGTTCATATGTGCATGCCGGAGAGAACTGCATTGAAACACCGGGAGACGTGCGAAAGCCAGTGGAGAACTAATCTCCAATCTCCACATTAGTCCAAAAGACATGGATCATGTCAGTTTGCATCAGGATTTGCAAAGCTCAAATTCCACAAGCATCCCTAGATCTGTCCAATTGGCAAGGGCAGCCGGCAGCCTAATCTAGCAGCTGAATCTGTATGAAGCGATGCCTTTCTCTGACAAAGTGCTCAAGTGAATAAAACAGTCGACTATGTCGCTGAATGCTCTTTAAGTTGATTTGCCCTTTTGGTTGGCCACCTCCTGACCCTTCTGTAAATGTGTGCCTTGTGCGTTATGACGAATTTGAAATACATGTTGGTGTATCAGTTCATTGTCTGAAAAAGTGGCCTTAAAAGACTTGAATCCTTGAGATGTGTGGCGTAGTGCTTAGAGTGTTCGACTATCATCCAGATCCTCCATATCAGTCATGAAGCTCAATGTATCATCTTTATTTGGAGGGGGAGGGGATAAAATTTAAATGTATGACGTAAACACAGCGTCAAACTACATATGAACCATACAAAGAGCCCACTTGAGCCAGGACAAAGGCCCATTTACTCCAGCATCCTGTTCTTGTGACTGCCAACCAGCTGCTTATGGGAAGCCCACAATCATGACTAGTAGCCGTATCCTCTATGAATGTGTGTAATTCTCTTTTAAAAGCCACCAGAACTGATGGCCATCACACACACACACACACACACACACACACACACACACATTTCAAGATATATACAGGGAACCAGGCAGAGGGCCTTCTCGGTAGTAGCGCCCTCCCTGTGGAACGCCATCCCACCAGATGTCAAAGAGAACAACAACTACCAGACTTTTAGAAGACACCTGAAGGCAGCCCTGTTTATTATTAATGTTGTTGTTGTTGTTGTTGTTGTTATATTTAGCTGACAGGCATTTGCATACATTCCGCACATCCCATTTTACAACATCTTTTGCTTATAAAATTATCCCTGAACTATACAGTAGGAAAACTACCATAAAATCTCTGCGGTAAATAAATATGCACAAGAGTTAGCTATTAAGCCAACAGAAAGCTTCAGTTAAATGACTGCTTTTGGAGAGTTGGTGCTGTAGCCCAATTTTATGACGTCATAATTCAGTCACAAACCGCACACACAGTGTTTTCCACCTATCCGAGTCTTTCCTTGTTGAAGGTTGAGTGTGCGTTAGCAGCAATGCTGGAGATGAAGGAGAGGCGTGCTTCAAAATTGGTAATCATTAGGCTCTCTCTCTTGCACTGCTTCACCTGTTCTGTAAAGGATGTCAAAATTCCAACCAAGCTGCGATGGGAAAACAACTTGCTACATCAGCAGGAGTGCAAGTTTCTCGGCTCATGGGATGAATGTGTAAGTCTTATCTTGAGGATCCTGAGACAGCACAGATTTCTGCATACGCTAAAGCACAGAGGCAAAGCAGATGTTATAATGATCCGCGCTTATTAAATCAAATGCACTGCCATGCTGTGAGAGCAGAAGACTGCAGCTCCCATAACAAGGATCTTATTATCTCTGACTACAGAGTGCTGTGTCCAGTTGCAGAGAGCCCCTTAGGGAGCATTTCAAGGAGGATGTGTTCCTTTATATAGCTGTAGCCTGTCTCCAGCACAACATGGCACCAAGCCATCTTGATTTGTGACTCCTCTGTTCCCCTCGACCAAAATTAGCACAGGTAGCATTTTTGTACATCCTTTTTCAATATATGTTACCCCCATTTATTTCTTTAATTAATGCACAATTAGTTATGCAACATAACACAATAGAACATAATTATGCATTGCAGGATTTATCCTTAAGGGGGCGGAATGCATCCCTCTTAATGAATTACAGTTTTATGATAGAGAAAAGCAGGACTCTATCGGATGTTTCATTCTTCTTCCATGACATCTAGGCTCTTATTGGGCATCGGAGCAATAATAATAATAATAATTTATTATTTGTACCCCGCCCATCTGACTGGGTTTCCCCAACCACCCTGGGCGGCTTCCAACAAAGATTAAAAATACAGGCCTAAACAGGGCTGCCTTCAGATGTCTTCTAAATGTCAGGTAGTTGTTTATCTCTTTGACATCTGATGGGAGGGCGTTCCACAGGGCGGGTGCCACTACCAAGAAGGCCCTCTGCCTGGTTCCCTGTAGCTTTGCTTCTCACAGTGAGGGAACTGCCAGAAGGCCCTCGGCACCAGACCTCAGTGTCCGGGCAGAACGATGGGGGTGGAGACACTCCTTCAGGTATACTGGGCCGAGACCGTTTAGGGCTTTAAAGGTCAACACCAACACTTTGAATTGTGCTCGGAAACATACTGGGAGCCAATGTAGGTCTTTCAGGACTGGTGTTATATGGTCTCGGCGGCTGCCCCCAGTCACCAGTCTAGCTGCCACATTCTGGATTAGTTGTAGCTTCCAGGTCACCTTCAAAGGTAGCCCCACGTAGAGCGCATTGCAGTAGTCCAAGCGGGAGATAACTAGAGCTTGCACGACTCTGGCAAGACAGTCCACGGGCAGGTAGGGTCTCAGCTTGCGTACCAGATGTAGCTGGTAGACAGCTGCCCTGGATACTGAATTGACCTGTGCCTCCATAGACAGATGTGAGTCCAAAATGACTACCAGGCTGCACACCTGGTCTTTCAGGGGCACAGTTACCCCATTCAGGCCCAGGGAGTCCTCCACACCAGTCCGCCCCCTGTCCCCCAAGAACAGTACTTCTGTCTTGTCAGGATTCAACCTCAATCCATTAGCCACCATCCATCCTCCAACTGCCTCCAGGCATTCACACAGGACCTTCACTGCCTTCACTGATTCTGATTTAAAAGAGAGGTAGAGCTGGGTATCATCCGCATATTGATGGACACCCAGCCCAAACCCCCTGATGATCTCTCCCAGAGGCTTCATGTAGATGTTAAAAAGCATGGGGGAGAGGACGGAACCCTGAGGCACCCCACAAGTGAGGGCCCATGGGTCTGAACACTTTCTGGACACCACTACTTTCTGGACATGGCCCAGGAGGAAGGAGCGCAACCACTGTATAACAGTGCCCTCAGCCCCCAGCTCCTCTAGATGGTCCAGAAGGATATTATGGTGGATTGTATCTGCCGAGAGATCCAGATTTATCTCATTCAATCTGGGCAGATTATGAACCAGATCGAGTCATGAGTCTACTTCAAAATCTGACGTAATTTTGATTATGAGGTGGAATAAGGACTGCATCAGGGCCTCCAGAGCTGTAAAATAATTCTAGGCCTTTAAAAAAATGGTAACCCAGTCAACCACAGCCTTGCTGTCACAGATTTTGCATGCAAATACAGCAAGGGCGTCTCTGGGAGTGACAGGACTTGATGGCGTTCTGTCACTCTTAGGGGGAATTGGATGGAAGTGGGTGCTGCTGTCTTCCAGTGTCTATCAATACTTAGGAATAAGAAAATATTCATTTTTTCCATCATGTAGGCCTCAACCAGGCAGTGGAGGCTGGAGTATCAGGGCAAATTGGACATTGCCACACTAACTTTAGTCTTGATTCCCAGCAGTCTGTCTTCTTACTTAGAAGCAGTTCAGAGTCGCTGACTGAGAGTTCCTTCCTCCTTTGTCTCATATTTGCCCTTGTCGAATGCAGCAGGGAGGAGGCAGAGGGCAATAGTTGAATTAGTTGGCTCCACATCTGTCATGGGTTCTGATTTTACCCACTTTGGCATCCTTCCTTTTTTCCAGTCCCAATGAGCACTGACCACTACTGTAAACAGTCTTTTAAGGGTTCTGTATCATGAAAAAGCTCCTGCCAACCTAGCAGTTCGAAAGCACGTCAAAGTGCAAGTAGATAAATAGGTACCACTCTGGCGGGAAGGTAAACGGCATTTCCATGCGCTGCTCTGGTTTGCCAGAAGCAGCTAAGTCATGCTGGCCACATGACCCGGAAGCTGTATGCCAGCTTCCTCGGCCAATAAAGCGAGATGAGCGCTGCAACCCCAGAGTTGGCCACGACTGGATCTAATGGTCAGGGGTCCCTTTACCTTTTTATCATGAAAAAGACATGCACACTATAGGCAAATGTTCAGAGCAAAGATCTGCCATTGCTGAGTGCAAGTGTGACCAAAATCTCCAGAGGGTAAGAGTTTGGTTTCAAAATGATGAATCACAGATCTCTTTATTCCGTAAAAACTGCAGTGTATGTATTACATATACTCTATATTTCCTCACAGTTAGCAGAAAAAAGTTCCGATTTAGACTTGTTCAAAACTAGCTGACATAAGACCAAATACTGAAGAGGAGTACCCAGAACTGTCTCAGATTTACAAATCCAATTAAACTGTAACTTAATTCAACTTTAACTTAATTCAAACATCATTTGCTCTCTCATTCTTTGCACGTTTCAGAAATGTGGAATCTAATCCTACCCATGTTTACTCAGGAGTAAACCTAACAGTATTTCAACGAGGCTTACTCTCCTATAAACGGGAACACACATGTACTGCCTCAGAACACAACGGATGCTTATTCAAACTGGAGAGAGATTAACTCTGCTCAACAATTTCAGAATCAAGCTCAGTAAACTGGGCTATTTTCCTTTAAAAGGAGGAAAGTTCCAACTTTTTTGCAATCAAAATTCCAAAATTTGAAGGACTTTTGCATTTATCACATTGTTGACAGTCAAAACAAAAAAAAATTCCTTCCAGTAGCACCTTAAAGACCAACTAAGTTAGTTCTTGGTATGAGCTTTCGTGTGAACTAACTTAGTTGGTCAGTTGGTCTTTAAGGTGCTACTGGAAGGAATTTTTTTTGTTTTGACTATGGCAGACCAACACGGCTACCTATCTATTGTTGACAGTGCCAGTCCTACCCACCTAACCTCTTTTCTCTCAAGGCACCCCCTCTTCTTGGAGCTGGTCCAACTACAACCCTCCTCTTAAAGCTTGCTCAAACTGCCTCCCATTAGAACTTGCCCAAAGCCTTTTACTGCCCTCCCCGTCCATTTCTCCCACCCCAATATCAGAGGTGCAAAGGAGAAGGGCAGGACGGTTGCAAAAAGCTTTGATCTTCTTGTGAGGCTGCTCTGACCAATTAGGCAGCAGGATGAGTACAGGAATGAGCAAGGCAGTCATAAGTGGCAGCAAGCCAGTCTGTAGATCTTACTGAGGAGTGATTCCCAGCTGAGTTTCCTTGTGAGAGAGCATGCGTAATCTCCCATTGTGCCTGAGAATACTCTCTGTAACATGATGAGTCCCAGCAGTTGTTCTTCAGTCCCATGAATATCCATGGAACTTTTACAGAATCAAAGCCACAGAATACTATTTGAATACAGTAGTACCTCGGGTTACAGACGCTTCAGGTTACAGATGCTTCAGGTTATAGACTCCATTAACCCAGAAATAGTACCTCGGGTTAAGAACTTTGCTTCAGGATGAGAACAGAAATTGCGCAGTGGCAGTGGGAGGCCCCATTAGCTAAAGTGGTACCTCAGGTTAAGAACAGTTTCAGTTTAAGAACGGACCTCCAGAACGAATTAAGTTCTTAACCCAAGGTGCCACTGTACCTGAAGAAACATCTCTACTCCCATCATTCAGTCTGGACACTGAGGTCCAGCTCCGAGGGCCTTCTGGTGATTCCCTCACTGCAATAAGTGACATTACAGGGAACCACGCAGAGGGCCTTCTCGGTAGTAACACCCACCCTGTGGAACGCCCTCCCATCAGATGTCAATGAGATAAAAAAAAACTACATAACTTTTAGAAAACATCTGAAGGCAGCCCAGTATCAAGAAGTTTTTAATGCTTGATGTTTTATTATGTTTTTATATTCTGCTGGAAGCCTCCCAGAGTAGCTGGGGAAACCCAGCCAGGTGTGCGGGGCATAAATATATTATATTATTATTGAATCAAGTAAATATATTAATGAACAGAACAGCAGGCCAATCAAAGTTCTTGGTGTGGGGAATGTGCTTCCGAGTCTGTCCCCCCCTCTAATGCCATACTTTTGAGCATCACTGGTTGCAAAGTTATCTTCCACATTTGCCTCACTGATATATTAAGCTGTCAGGTTTTACATCTGACCACATTAGTCTTTTGGCCATATGTTGTGCCACAGAATCAGTGAGTAATATTTCCCAGCAAATTCTGCTTTTTCTAAACATGCCAGTGTATACGTGCTCCGTTAGTTTGCTCATTTTGCAACGCTGCATTATAGATAAGCATTTCTAGATAACCATTCCCAAAGCTACATCTTCTAGTGTGAAGAGGTCACACTAGAAATCTCTTACATAGATAGCTCAATTATTTTCAGTGATGATATGTTCACCCCCCCCCCCCAAAAAAAAAAAGTTGTTCACCTGTATTGAATACATACTCCACTGGCTACACAAATGCTTACATAGATTGCAAGCAGAATAAGGATGAAAACCTTTCCTTTAAACACTTTCAAATGAAACTAGAAGGTCATGACAACCAGTTGAATGGATAGGCATGCTAATGTTCAAGTGGTTTGTTTTCAGGACTGCTTAAATCATTTGATATTATTTTGCATAAAACATTTAGAGAGAGAAAAGGTTTTGTTATTGTTGGTACTTACACTTCAGAACCAAGTATTTATGATGGGCAATATTTGTGATTCGAGGACCCGTCCCCCGCTTGGGAATAATAAAGACACGTGGACACAGTATATTAGGTTAATGGGCTAGAAAAGGCCACAACGTTTATTGATTACAGCATGTGAGAAGGTATTGGCTTAGGCACTGGACAACAGCAAATTTGACTCCACCCACTCGGAGAGGGGTGAGTCTGACGAGGGGTTAACCACCAGTAGGGGGAGTCTGTTGATGCAAATACAACTATAAGCTCTCCCCTGATGTCACTGGGGGTTGTGCCATGGCCCCCCGCCACACAGGGCATCGGACAGGATCCACGACCACCGGATTCCTTTAACGGAATACCCAAAAATTGAAGGGGTAGGCGATGGCCACACCTTGTCCTTACATACACCAACAACACATTCCAATGCCTAACCGCCACCTATTAGTAAAATGTGTTTCCCTTATGTGGTCACTCATTCTAGCCTTGCAGGGGGTTGAACTACATGACCCTTGGTGTCCCTTCCAACTCTAAGATTCCATGATTCCATGAAATGAAAGGAGGAAGAGGGATAAAATAGAGGGTCTGAACTTGAGAAAGGACATGTTTCATTTTTAAAGCCTCAAGCCCCTAAACTGTCCAGGAATAAGGTCTGTGCATGCCTGTTGCCTTCATGCGTGCAGTTAGAGATGATTGAGGAATTCAGTCTGTGAATCCCACTATGAACTGATTTGATCACCTGGGCCTCTTTAACTATCCTCCACCAGGGCCAGAGCTTTTTCAGTGATGGCTCTGACCTGGTGGAATGCTCTGTCCCACGAGACTAGTGCCCTGTAAGACTTGATCTCCTTCTGCAGGGCCTGTAAGACAGAGCTATTCCGCCTGGCCTTCAATTTGAATTAGCCTGATCCTCTGTTCCCTTTCCCCCTTTCCTCTTCTATGAAATAACACTTTCTGGGACCCCACACTTAATTCTTCCCTAGTCTCCTTTCTGGCCCTAGTAGGACCAACTTGGCCAGTTAGCCCTGGTGATCATTTGATGTCTACTGACTGGGGTTTGTTTGTTTGTTTGTTTGTTTCCTTTCCCAAACTGACCCCTGAATTTTTGAATTTTATTGATATTGATGCTGCATTTTATGTTGTATTTTATGCTGTTTTTAAGTCGCATTCTAATCAATGTTTCATATTTGCTGTTAGCCGCCCTGAGCCCGGTTTTTAAACCTGGAAGGGCGGGAATATAAATAAAAAAATATTTATATTTATTTATTTATAATGTGCAAAAAGGAACTTCATTTCCACCAGACTTCATGAACCCCAAATATTCTGATGTAGTTGCGTGTTGAGTCCCACAGTGCCACCCCAAAAAAATTCACACTTCACACTTAATTTTTTGTTTAAGGTTTTTGGCATAATTTTGGCCACAACTTTATTCAATACAAAAATGGTGAGTGGTTGCTTAGGCATTGGTTCGACTATCTGTCCTTGCCCCCAAAGGACAGAGCTGTCACTTCCGGACCCCACCGGAAGCCAGCGTGGGAAACAAGTATTGGGTGAGAAATGAGGCTGGGAATCAATCCAACACTTCTCACCCTCATGTTCCGGTGGGGCTTGCACGGCCCAAGCCCGGCTCCACGGACAGGACGAAAGAATGGCAAGCCCCTGGATTCCTTTAACGGAATTCCCTTTTCCGCATCATTTGGAGGGGTAGGCACTTACCCCTCCAAGAACCAATTAACCAATGCCTAACCGCCAACCTTACAAGTTGTGACGATTTGCTACGTAGTAGGCAAAAACCAAATGGCACCAGCCAATCAGCCAGATGGCAAAATTCCTACCAGGCCCCCGCACCAATGCGGACGACCCCATGACAGGCAATAGCAAGGTCAATGAAACCAAGAACCACCCTATAAAAGGGAGGGAGGGCGGGTGATCCAGTGCAAAACGGCCAAGAGGCCGTCCCAACGTCCAGCTCCTATATTTATATCCTCTGACCCCTCCTCCGAATTGGCAACACTCAAAAATCCCCAGCAACCCAATTAACCCTATAAGTTTGGTTCTAACAAATTTGCCTAGTCATGCGACTGTGGCCTGTTCCCCCAACCGCAACACGTGCTCTCTCTAGTGAGAACACGCTTTGCGTGTTGAGTCCCACAGTGCCACCCCAAAAAAATTCACACTTCACACTTAATTTTTTGTTTAAGGTTTTTGGCATAATTTTGGCCACAACTTTATTCAATACAAAAATGGTGAGTGGTTGCTTAGGCATTGGTTCGACTATCTGTCCTTGCCCCCAAAGGACAGAGCTGTCACTTCCGGACCCCACCGGAAGCCAGCGTGGGAAACAAGTATTGGGTGAGAAATGAGGCTGGGAATCAATCCAACACTTCTCACCCTCATGTTCCGGTGGGGCTTGCACGGCCCAAGCCCGGCTCCACGGACAGGACGAAAGAATGGCAAGCCCCTGGATTCCTTTAACGGAATTCCCTTTTCCGCATCATTTGGAGGGGTAGGCACTTACCCCTCCAAGAACCAATTAACCAATGCCTAACCGCCATGGAGCCCTCAGCTCCCGCCAAACCACTCACAAACCCAGCCAAGCCCTCAGCTTGGACACCACCGCACCTATCCATGCCTCATTACCCGAAGCAGAAAGGTGCACGCCATCAACTCGGAAAAAGGATGGCTCCTGAGCGGAAATCTCAGGATGAAAAATCACATCTCCGCCCATCTCCAAGATCCTCAGCGACACTGCGGAGTTAATACGCCTTCTGGCTCTTTCAGTGGCGGCTGGGCAATGACTGCCCCTCCAAGCACGCCGTTGCAGCCACCTTGACCAAAATAATTTAGCTGTCGGCACCAATGCCCGCAGCTCCTCCAAGTCCGCCAAAATTGCAGCACGCAGGGAAAAACAGTCCGAGAAAACCAGGTCGTTCTCGCCCAGCTGCACCACAATGGCCGATGGGGGTCCTTCCAACTGCAACTGCCTCCGAATCGTAGGCAGCAGCTCCGACCATCGCATTCCCCTTCTGGACAGCCAGGATAATTGAACATGCCGAGGGAGGCCGAGACCTGGACCCAATCCCGACTGCCGTGCTGCAACACAAGCCCAGTGGACGATGCTATGTCCCACCAGCCATATGCGGACCTCCGCAGAACCTGAGATGAATAGACAAGACAATATCAACAACCGTGCTAACGAACATAACCCTTGAACACATCCGATTTCCAGCGGCCCAGCTCCTTTATTCTGGCCGCTGACAATCCCCAGTGTGCTGCTGTTGTGGCAGCCCCGATCCTGAACGAGTGGGGAGCAAAATCAGCTGCTACACCCCCACTTGCCAAGATCGCCTTTCGCATCACCTTTGCAAATTGTTGTCTAGAAAGTGGGGACCCATCCTCATGCCTAAACAAAGGCCCATCGCCCTGGGTGCGCAAAGCAAGGTACCTCCTGACGTCTTTTACGGGGCAGGGGCCCATTTCACCCGTGGCCGGGAGACGAATGAGGGCCCCCTTGCCCCTCTGATCTGTCTTAGAACTTCTAATCGTGATTCGAAGTTCAACCGGGGACAGCTGTACATCCCGTATCAACAGACCCCGAGGACGTGCAGTCTCATGATTTTCTACCACTATTTCACCCACTCTCAGGGCCCCAAAAAAGGCGACCGAGAAGGCAGCTGAGAACAGGCGAGCCTCATACTTAGACCAGCACACCACCCGCAGCTTTTTGCGAATTCTGCATAACATGTCAAATGTTATGGGTTGCCTATTTGCTGGCCGGGAAGGGCAGAGTCTACTCCATCCTTCTAAAGCCTTGCGTACTATGAATTTCGAGCAAGGATCCTTATCAAAAAATACCTTGCAGAAAAATGCTATAGCGGCAGCCTGCACTCTAATCGTCCTGGCTGCCCTGCCCAGTTGAAATAAATGTGCTAAATATTGAAGCACCTGCGACGATGTGGGCAGGAGCCCCCTTACATCGCCGGCAGACTGCCGCCAAAATGTTACAAAATCATCCCAAACTTTCGTGTATGATCTTAGGGTAGAAGGGGAGACCGAAGCCGCTACTCCCTGTAAAACTAATTGCTGCCAAGGTTCCAAAGATGATCCGGGAAATATTCCGGACGTAACCGAGCCTCTGGAACCAGGAGTCTGAACCGCTCCATCTGAAAACGGGACAGAGCATCAGCAATTTCGTTAGACACCCCCGGGATAAAACGAGCTGAAAAAACTATGTTATAACGCAAACAATGTAAGACAAAAACTCGCAAGAGGGCCGACACCCTGGGGGAACGTGACGACAGCTTGGCCAGCACTGACACCACTGCTTGGTTATCAGTCCAGAAGCAGACACGGCAGTCCCTGAACTCTTCGACCCACAAATGCACTGCCACTGCAATGGGAAAGAACTCAAGAAAAGTTAGGTCCCGCGTAATCTCTCCTCCTGCCCATTCTGCCGGCCAACGCTCCGCACACCAACGACCCTTCCAGTATAATCCGAAGCCTAGCGACCCAGCAGCGTCTGACTGCACCTGGAAGTCGTTATGCAGGTTCAAAGTATCCTGCCATAACGAGACCCCATTGAAGTCTGCCAGGAATTCCAACCAAATGGACAGGTCGATTTTTACCTCCTTAGAGAGGCGCACCCGATGATGCGGGGCCTTCAACCCTGCCGTGAGCCTGGCCAAACGAGAACAAAAGGGGCGCCCCGGCACCACCACTTTACAAGCGAAATTCAAGTGTCCCAACAGCGATTGCAGCTGCCTAAGGGACACTTTCCTCAACGGGAGTAATTCCTCTATCACCTTCTTCAAGGCTACCAGCTTGTCCCTTGGCAAGCTGGAAGTCTGGGAGACAGTATCCAGAAGGATACCCAGGTAAGTAAGCCGAGTCGAAGGACCCTCAGTCTTGTCCGCGGCCAGAGGAACCCCCAACTCCTGGGTGAGGTCGGCGAAAGCTCGGAGGAGTACCGAACACTCCCCCGTATCACACGCCGAGGCCAATAAAAAATCATCCAAATAATGAGTGACTCCGTCCAAGCCAGTTTTTGCTTTGAGGGCCCACTCCAAAAAGGTACTAAAAGATTCAAAGGCGGCACAGGCAATCGAACAACCCATAGGCATAGCTTTGTCAAAATAATACTTGCCCTCAAACTGAAAACCTAACAACCAAAAATCTTCCGGGTGAACTGGCAACAAGCGAAATGCCGACTCGATGTCGCATTTTGCCAATAAGGCAGCAGGACCAAATTTTCTAATCATCTTGATCGCTTGATCAAGAGATGCGTATTTCACGGAGCAGAGCTCCGGAGGAATCGCATCGTTGACTGACGTGCCCGCGGGGTGCGACAGATTATGAATTAAACGAAATTCACCCGGCGCTTTCTTCGGCACGATACCCAAAGGGGATACATGCAAGTTGTGAAAAGGGGGGGTGTCAAAAGGACCGGCCATGCGCTGCAAGGCCACTTCCTTTGCTATCTTCTTGCGAGCCACCTGAGGTAGCTCACGAACTGATTTTTGGTTAGCAGGATTCCGTGCTACGGGGGTCACAGCCACTGGAATCCGAAAACCTAGGGAAAAACCGTTATTCAGATAAGATGCAGCGTCCCTATTGGGATAAGACTGCAACCATAACTGCAATATCTGCTGGCGGACAGGAGTATAGGCTAAAGAAATCAACATGTTATTTTCCCGTTCCTGCAGCTGCTGAGGGGGCTGTGGGTTTAGGGGCCTGTTGAGAACCCCCTTTTCCCCCACGAAAGGGCCTCCGGCCTGCATAACAAGAGGAAGCGGGATGTAATCCATTGCACCTCTCGCACATGTGTGCAAATTTGCACCCTGGACGCTGACAGGAGCCCTTGTTGAAGTCCCAGCAGAGTAAGCGACGCCCGGCTCTCGGAGCCCCCAACCTAACCTTCTGCTGTTCCGGCAACTTTTTCTCGATGCGTGGAGCCACGTAGGTGGTCCACACGTCAAGGTCTTTGCGATCCCAACGGGCGGATGGAATCCTGGCCGCACGGCGCCTAAAATTCTCATCGTATTTTATAGCAGCTTTCTCTCCAGCACTGGTGAATGCAGTGCGAACAATAGACTGATAAACCAATAAATGAAGAGATCTCCGGGGGTAAGCCGCCACAACCACTCCAGCAAAAACCTGGAAACAATCAAGCCAAAGCTCGAAAGTTCTGTCCGGAGTGGCGGCACCCTGACGTCTCTTGGCAAAGCTACCCTTCTCCTGATCCTCTGAAGGAGGCGCCAACTTAAACATATCCACGTAACGGCCATTCAGTATTCTGGACCTTAATTTTGAAGGCAGATGCGAACCAGGGATGACATCCCTGGCAGAATTGGTAGAAACCTTAACGTCAGGCATCAAAACCCCATCCCTACACTCCTGAACGGCACCATATCTGGCCCGATGCGAATTGGACCTACGCTCCCAAGCCCACCTAGGAAGCCCAGAAGCCGCCTCCCCAAAACCCCAATACAGTTCCAGGGACTTACCGGTCTCATCATCGGAACTAGAAGATGACGTACCGGTATAAGAAGTAGAAGAGTCATCCTTTCTACGCTTTGCACGCCTCCGGGAAGATCTCCTGCGGTGACGCTTTCCGCCTGAAGATTTCCTGGCCGGCACTGGTAAGCTGTCCTCGGCAGATGACTCAGAATCAGCGTTCGGCCGTGAAGGACCTGGGGCTGACGAGGAAGAAACAACACGTGAACGGCTCGAGGCAGTCGGGGCCTCTACCGAAGGCGTCACGTCCCCCCCTCGGCGGGAGGAAGGCCGCGAAGGGGCCCTTCCTCCAGAAGCTCTCCGGGAGGAAAGGCGCGACCTCCGCCCCCGACCCTGAACAGCAGGTAAGTGATGGGGCTGGGTTAACTGGGAATCGTTAACCCCTCTTCCAGCCGATAATTCTTCTCTCCCATCCTCGCTATAGGATGACACACTTGGTGACGACACCCTCACTGGGCGAGGCGGCCCTGCAGACGTGGAAGGCTGACTGGAACATTGTTGAAGAAAACCGTCCATCTGCGCCGCAAAACGCGACAAGGCTGCAGGATCGCCGGCCATGCTAGCCACTAGGGACTGCACCCGGCCCACTGGCTGACTCGGAGCAGGCGAGCGAAGCGCCTGAGATGGGCCCCTAATAGGCCGTTTTGCAGTGGAAGACGTGCCAGGGCGGGCTGAGTCCCTCTTTGGAGCCATACCTGCTAGAATGGAGACAAATCAAAAACAAAGTAAATTTTCCGGAAATAAATTAAACTAAGTCAATACTATAAGATTGTGGTGGATAATTGGCAGTAGCCGGCCAATCACCCAACCACCCAGAGGTACCTCGTATTAGTCTCCTCAACAACTTACTTAAAACCAAACAAAAATTGCAATTAGCAAAGAACAATAATACTAGCAAAATATACTTAGAGTGGCGGATTCAATGCACCGCCACGGGCCAGCCAACAGGAGGGGGGGGGCGCCAACAAAACACCAAGGGCACGCAGGAAATAAAATCAATAGAAGCAGCTGTATAGTTAAAATTATCCTTAAAATAACAGAAGGCGCGCTACCCAGGTCAAACAGCAGGTGGCGCTAAACAGGCCTGATCACTCCCTGTGAGGCTGCAATACCGGCCAGGCCACTGGGGGAGCTCGCAAGCCGAACAGCTGCAATTGCTCTCCCCAGCCACTAGAGGGCCGGCCAGCCAGTTAACAGTATAGACGCTGAACGTGCGTCAGCGAATCTAGGTGAGCAGACGCTTCCTGCTGCCGGCCGAGCAGCGGCCTAGCAGGCCTGCAGGGACCTTCGTGCACCGTCGACACCAGGTAAGCCGGTTGCGTTGTCCCGGGAGAGCGGGCAAGGCCGGAGCGGAACCCAGCCGCGCTCCGCTGCCGCGGAGGCCACAGCCCTAAGCCGTGGGGGGGGGGACGGGAGGGGAAAGGAGCCTGGCCGCGCTCCGCCGGTGCGGAGGCCGCGGCTCTAAGCCGTAGGGGGGGGTGGGGGAAGACGGAGGGGAACGAAGGCAGGCCGCGCTCCGCTACTGCGGAGGCCGCGGCCCTAAGCCGTGGGGGGGGTGGGGGGAGATGGGAGGGAAAAGGAGCCGGCCGCGCTCCGCCGCTGCGGAGGCCGCGGCCCTACACTATGGGGGGGTGGGGGGAGACGGGATGGAACAGGAGCCGGCCGCGCTCCGCCGCTGCGGAGGCCGCGGCACTAAACTGTGGGGGGGGTGGGGGGTAGACGGAAAGGGGGAAAATAAGCTAGGCCGCGCTCCGCCGCTGCGGAGGCCGCGGCCCTATCACCACAGGGGGGGAGCGGGAAGGGAAGGAACCCGGCCGCGTTCGCCGCCGCGGCAGCCGGGTCGGACCCCCGCTGATGGAGGGGGGAGGCAGAAAGGATGGAGCCTCCTTCAAGGGGGGGGTGGGGGGTAACCGGGAAGAAAGAGACCCGCCGCACACCGCTGCCGCGGTGCTACCCTAACACAAGGGGGGGCGGGAAGGGAGACCGCCGCAGAAGCGGAGAGGTAAATCGGCCGAGCTCCGCAGTTGCGGAGGCCGCTACCCCCAGGAAGGCCCTTAGGAAGCGGGGAAGGCGAAGCCTCCCCCCGTGTAGGGGGGGGGTCACCAGCCACAGCCCTGTCTTCCTTCTGGAGGATTAGGTATAAGAAGTGAAATCAAGGGGACGATAGTAAGGAAGGAAAAACCAAGAGAATCAGGGAGAAAGAAATATAGAATTAAGGCAAGAAAAAGAAAAAGAGGGGGGGGGGCGTAAAGCCAGATACAACCGTCTCAAGCGCAGCTGCTCCTTGATCCAGTGCAAAACGGCCAAGAGGCCGTCCCAACGTCCAGCTCCTATATTTATATCCTCTGACCCCTCCTCCGAATTGGCAACACTCAAAAATCCCCAGCAACCCAATTAACCCTATAAGTTTGGTTCTAACAAATTTGCCTAGTCATGCGACTGTGGCCTGTTCCCCCAACCGCAACACGTGCTCTCTCTAGTGAGAACACGCTTTCTCAGCCAAAGAGATATCAAGATGTGCTTTAAAAATGTTTATTTTGAGAGGAAATGTGCTGGAAACTGAACATTTGATGGGAAACATATTTATGTCATAGCTGAAGGCCATTCATCATATATATGACCTATGAGTGGACCAAAGGGAAAAGGCTACATCTCAAGCCATTCCAAGGAGCCAACCAGCCCAGCTGATTGTCCCCCAGGACAGAGACAGAGCATGAACAGATGGTCGGGTGACCAGTTGCCAGTCATGCTGAGAATAGGTCTTTATAATATTTGCTTTATTTATACGTATATACAACCTGAGCCTATGATGGAGGCTTCACAGCATGAACACCTCAAAGGGTCAAACATTGCTCTGATTCTCCCTCCAGCTCAATGCTTCACTTCTAGGTCACGTCATTGCTACAAAAACCCTCTAAACTCTAGCTTTTCCTGCTCGGGGGGGGGGGGGGGCTTGCACCCATTTGCCTTCTTGGTAAAACCTATTTGGTGTTTCGCAACTTTCTGACTAGTTGCAGGACCTTAGCCAGACCTAGCAGAGTAAACGCAGAATCCACGGAAGCAATTGGCAACTTGGCTGCAGACAGGATAGACGAAGCAGGAACCAGGAACTTGTAGTTAGGTGTTTATTATATACAGTGGACTTTTTACAGGAACAGAACACAGATCTTTAGCTAGCTCTCTCATACATGACTCCCAACTCCCAACCTCCAACTCCTACACTGACACAGAACTCTGAACACACGAACTACTGAACTACCAGTTAGTAGGCCATTAATTATCACTCCCTTGAGAGAACTTGACCAATCATGGACCGATCTCCATGTCTCTGTTATCACCAGGCAGACTTACTCCTTCAGATTGCCTTCTGGCTGTTTGCCAAACCTTAATTGACTCTGTGTGAGTAGCTGCATGTACACAGTTTCCCAACAGTACTGATCCCCTTATTGCCCATTAATGGCTTACCCACACCCACACACCCACACACCCGGCTATCACCTCACCAGGAAGCTAGCTTGGCTATTCCAAGAAACAGAAGTCCTGATTTAATTCTAACACTTGCTAGATCCGAAAATTAGAGGGGCTTGGCACCCAGCTTAATACCCCAAACTCAGAACACTGAGAAAATGCATTTTAAGTACACATTCAAATGAGAATTTTCATATAGAACTTTTTTAATGCTTTCTCTCAAGGTGTCTATCCAAGTATTGGTTTGTACAGATGGCATTCTGGTTTGCTGAATCTGAAAGGACTGAGAAAAAGTAATAGAAAAATGGTTAATGTTAGTCCTTGGGGCTATGTTCTGCATTGTTTCTGACCTTTAATAACAATCATCATAAAACATGCACAAGTGACAAGGACATGGAATAGTTCTGGCTGACCATCTGTTGTTCTTCCAAGTGAACATTGGCATCAGAGAGAAGCTTGCAGTTAAAAACCTTCAGACAGCCATTTGCCATTTGATTTCCTTCAGACTGGGTACCCAAAATGGTGAAAGATGGACTTTCTAAGGTCATATCCCCCCAATAAGCGTGAACTGGGTGTGTTTCTGTCCTGACCTTGGGGTCCAGATTTCTCTATTCTGAGAATAAAGTTGTGGACTTGATAGGAAAAATCAGCGGGTAAAAGGAAATTGTCTGCAGAGTGAGTCAAACTAATCTTCACCTGCCCTAGAAGCAACAGCATAAAAGGAAGCCATTCTGCCAACACTTTACAGGCCTGAGGATGTCACACTGTGATTCTCTGCCTGAGGAATCCTCAACAGAGCTTACACACACACACACACACACACACACACACACACAGAGAGAGAGAGAGAGAGAGAGAGAGAGAGAGGAGCTTACATAATAAAATATGGCAACATTTGAAGATAATTCACTTCTTATGATGGTAAATGGGGGGGGGGGGAGTGGTACGATGGGGCACCCCAGAGGGCATTTTGTCCGGGGGCCCTGAGGCCTTCCACCAGCCATGGATACAGCCCCTCTGCACAAATGGAGAATGACAGGATAACTGAGGGCATGTATCCACAGTAGCCACTCGAGTAAGGAGACCAAGACAGGGGTCTACAGAGGTAACTTTATCGATTCAAGTTGACCTGTCTGAGCTTGGACAGAAGAACGACTAAGACTCATCTATAGTTATATGTAACCAAACCAAGCTGAGGAAGACCCACTTCAGAGGAAGTATTCTGCTTCCCAGCTCAAGACGGGCTGCATGCGTTGCCCACAATGGAACCATGACAAGGAAGTGCGGTAGCAGGGAGATTAGGGAGAACTCTACTTTGACCTCCCCCTCATCTCTCCCTCTCTGCGAAGGTTTGTTCTGGATCCCCATTTGTCTATGTATTATGAGCAAATATATCAGTACTTTAAGGACAAGTAAAAAAGGTAAGGTTTAAAGCAGGTATTCCAGGGTTACCATGACACTCTTACACTGGATATATGGGGAACCTATGAACCTCCAGATGTTGTTGGACTCCAACCCCCCCAAGCTCAGGCAGCATCACCGATGGTCAGGAATGATGGCCATTAGAATCCCAAAACATCTGGAGGGCCACAATTTCCCCATCCCTGCTTCACATAATGTAAGACAACTCTGAATGATGATACCCAAGCAACTCACTTAGATTCAATTTTTCTAACCATAGTCCTTGAAAGAAAATATCTCCCAGTGTAGAAGGAGCCCTGCTTAAGAGAGAATGAGGCAGCAATAGTGAGATGGAGATCTGTCTCTGATGACATCCTCACAAATTTTCTTGATTCATTGGTTAGGTCGCCAAGACAAAATTTGTAAAAATGAAGCATATTATAGCAATATTGTTTAATGTAGTGTGCACTCTAGTTAATGAATGTATACTGCTTAATGTTTATATATTCATCAATCATTTTAATCTAGTTTTTCTCCCCTCTCAATTTGGCTCTGCAATTATTCAAATAAGGGATAAAATGAAATCCAAATTTAATGTTAATGAACATCAAACACTAACATTCAGAAATTCAATTTTTGAAAGTTTTAGGTGCAGAAAGAGATGGGGGCAGATACTCTGAAATTCTAAGAAAATGATGTAAACATATTTTTGTTTTTATGTGAGCATTTATAAATGCCCAACTTATTTTTAAAAAATCATGGGATTTAAAAAATACCTTTAACAGAGAAATTCAGCATTTCAAGAGAACGTCGACTCTGAAACACAGACGCAACCATCAACTAGATCTCATCTGAATCTCAGATTTTCTAGAGTGCTTATGCTACTAGCAAGGATAAGGCCTGCTAATGAGAAGCAGGATTTAACCTGTAAAGGTAAAAGGTAAAGGACCCCTGGATGGTTAAGTCCAGTCAAAGGCGACTATGGGGTTGCAGCATTCATCTCGCTTCAGGCCGAAGGAGCCGGTGTTTGTCTGCAGACAGCTTTGCAGGTCATGTGGCCAGCACGACTAAACCACTTCTGGCACAATGGAACACTGTGATGGAAATCAGAGTGCACGTAAATGTCATTTACCTTCCCACCACAGCGGTACCTATTTATCTATTTGCACTAGTATGCTTTCGAACTGCTAGGTTGGCAGGAGGTGGGACAGAGCAACAGTAGCTCACCCTATTGCAGGGATTCAAACCGCTGACCTTCTAATCAACAAACCCAAGAGGCTCAGTGGTTTAGACCACAGCGCCACTCGCATCCCAATTTAACCTGTAATACCCATGCACAACATTAGCTCACCTAAATTGTACATGGAATTGCAAACAAATTCTGGCAGGGCTGTAGCTCAGTGGTAGAACATCTACTTTGCATGCAGAAGGTCCTAGGTTCAGTCATAGGCAACTCCAGGTAAGACAGGTAGAGACTCTTGCCTGAAACCCATGAGATACACTGTGAGTAAATGTAGATGATACTGAGCTAAATGGACCATTGATCTGACCAAGTATAAGACAGCTTCCTATACTCCCGTCTTCCAAATACAAGCATGGGATCATCCTCCTTCCAGTATCAAATCAGAAGCAGGGATGGCTTTCCTAATTCCAGGACTATCCCTGGAAAATCAGGACACTTGGAGGCTATGTTTTCTCCAATACAGGCAGCAGGAGGCCAGCAGAAGCCAGGGTTCCAGGAATGAGAGGACTGAAATAGTTTGTGATAGTATTCCTGATATATTTGCATTTTGGCATTAATGGCTATCTCTGATCTGGGCTACAGGAGGCCAGCAGAGGCCAGGGCTAAGCAGAGGGGTATCTCCATTAAGTCAAACCCTACCCACCCTGTGGTGCAAAGAGGGCTTGGACTCCGCTACCCATCCGAATTCAAACTGTTGGTATTTCTCTCTTGTCCGCAGCCTGTTTTTCAGCATTACTAGTTTCTCATCATTCATTTCAAACATTCTATAAATTCTTATCCAGCGTGATAGATGTTCTAGAGGCAATCTAAGGATATCATCTGCTCCTAAGAAATAAAATAAAATAAATGTCGGTTCCGTACACAAATTCAATTTGCAGTCTGATTTCTTCTATGATCTACCCGCCTGGATTTTTATTTTTATTTTTTAAAAAAAAAACCACCCTCTTCTATTTATTTGCTTTACTTTTTCAGAAAATGTATGTAAATACGAGAGACTCATTCAATTTCTTCATGCCTATTTGCCAGCCTTTCCATATTTTACTAGTTGTGTAAGCTTTGGTTTTAAACTCACTTCTTTTGTAAGGGTGATACTTGCTATTTGAATAAGAAATAGGCAGAGGGGATCTAATATTGTCAAATGTAACTTATGTTATCCTACACAATTTTCATTTCCCTCAGCTTATTACTTTTTAGTTTTCAACTTCCAGGCATTGGCTGAGCCTTTAACAAGAGCATTATTCAAACAGTCTAAAAGGGTACTAGAATTATGTTTAATGCCTCTCAGTGTGTTACATAATTGTGTTAAACATTCACACACACACACAAATCAGTAACCTCTAAAGGAGGTTCTCTAGAGGGCAGGCTGTTTTTTGAAAAGTAACAGAATATTTCCATAAGAAAATGGGAAGTTTTGATTTAAAATGCAATAATTTAAAGTCCTACAGAGTGAAAATTAAAAATAGATTTTGATTTATCACACTGGCTAATCTCAGTGACTGGTACTAATTTCATCTGAGTGGAACTGTATGGAATAAGCCACTAGGGTAAGGGAAAGGGAAAGGATCCCTGGACGGTTAAGTCCAGTCAAAGGCGGCTATGGGGTTGTGGCGCCACTGGTGGAGGAAGAGGAGGGTGGGGGAGTGCACTGCCCCCGGCAGTGCGATCCCAGCGGGGTGCCATCATGGCTGCACCCCTGCCTGTGTTGGGTGCCACGCCCCTGCAACTGGTGCGCCACACCCCCAGGACGCACGCCACACCATGCCCTCAGGACATGCACCATGCCCCTGCGGGCGGCGCGCCATGCCCCCGGGATGTGTGCCACGCCTCCAGGATGCGAGCCACACTCCTGTGGGTGTGCCATGTCCCTGGGGTGAGCACCACACCCCCGGGATGCACACCAGGCACTCCCCTGCATGCTCTCTGCCCCCCAGTGCCAGAGCATGAAGCTCCACCACTGTGCAGTGCTCATCTCACTTTTAAGGCTGAGGGAGCCAACGTTTGTCCACAGACAGATTTCTGGGTCATGTGGCCAGCATGACTAAACCACTTTTGGCACAACAGAACACAGTGATGGAAAGCAGAGCGCACAGAAACACCATTCACCTTCCTGCTGCAGTGGTACCTATTTATCTACTTGGATTGGTATGTTTTTGAACTGCTAGGTTTGGCAGAAGCTGGGACACAGCAATGGGAGCTCACCCCACCATGCGGATTTGAACCGCTGACCTTCCAATCAGCAAGCCCAAGAGACTCAGTGGTTTAGACCTCAACGCCACCCAGACTGGGTAGATGCCTAAAACTGCAAGTGAAAGACATGTTACTGTGGAAGCTTGCAAATCACCCCGGAAATGTTCTTGCACAGCCCAGACACAGCAGGTAAATCCCACAAAGGTCAAAGGGACCTACTTGCATAATAAATATGCATAGTTCAAGCATGCCATTATGTAGAAAAACACATCAAACTTGCAATACCTTCCACAAAGTCTTATGCCATTGTTTTCATAGCCATCTTGATGTGCAAACCCACTTTCAAGGGTAAATAAGGAGAGATGGAATGCAGCATGAGGGAGAGTCACAAATGCAGAACACAAAAAACTCAAGCCTTTCTATCTAAATGTTTAATGCAATTAAAAGTGAAATATCAAAACATTAAAATAATATATATATATATATATACACCTTGGGTTGCTAATTCTTATCTCAAATATTTGCTTTCTTTCTTTACTGTTTTCCACACTTGGTTTCAACTTCTTTCTTTCTTTCTTTCTTTCTTTCTTTCTTTCTTTCTTTCTTTCTCTCTCTCTCTCTCTCTCTCTCTCTCTCTCTCTCTGCTAATAATTACACCTTTATAGTTTTTCTTCAACTCTGCAGGGATAATTTCTTCCAAAAGAACTGCAAGGCACATTTCAGAGACTGCAGACATTGCCCTAGCCTTGCTTAGCCATTCTGTGCATTGGGTACACTCATGTGTATTGCTCTACTCACTGATACTACTCTGGCATGACTTTAGGACCCTGATTGTGCAGGTTCTGAGTTGTGTGGTAACCTCCACTAGTAGCGGAGGCTCCCTGCTTCACACCATTGTCCTCCAGGACTGGAGGGCTACAGGTATGGCAACACAGTTGAAGAGCTTAGTGCGTTAATCCCTGCTCACATAAGGTTTGCACACAAGTAGAGTGCCCACGTAGATCTATGGATTCAGTGATTGCCAGTTCATAAAGTATATTCTTCACAGAGATAGGCTGCTACACACATTAGATGTCAAGTGCCACCAACTTTTTAAAAACACCATAAAAAGGCCAGCTTGCTCAAAACCTTTCACAGTGGAACAAACGTCTATTTTAAGGAACTGTGCTATGAGCAGTATTCTTGCTCTTTTCTTTCCCAGTCTAGACATTAACATTTCCCCCTTATTCACAACCCACAGGACATCTTTCCTGCAGCCTCTGATAACCATTTAGAAAACCTTATCATTCTTTGGCTGCACTACAAAAACGCACAACAACTTTGATTTCTGGTGTCTGAAATCCTTTCCAACACACCACTATTTAAATGTATATATTCAAACTTATCTCCACATTCCTTTCTTTGACTTTTGCTTTGCCTTCTTATGTTCACAACCAATTTTGACTCAGTTTAAGCCAACTTCAAAACCCTGTCACAGAGAAGAAAACTATTTTTTCTTCTTCAGACTATGACCATTTTATTTCAAGATACTGCATTAACTACATGAGGAAGAGCTAACTCATATCTTAAAAGAGGGCTTGTTGAAATTCTCCAACTTGACATTCCCCTGAGGTCACATGGCATTTGACAGACATTCCAGTCAGCAAATCAACAATGGATTACTTGCTCTCTCTGACACCATCCACAATGTTTAGGGTATTTATCTGCTTGCTTTAAAAAACACTGGTTGATTGTTTTCTCATTGCATTTCCAAACAATCTTATGGTCTCAGTTCCTCTGAAAATAGATTATGTGGCAAATGAGCCAATACTTTCTAACCCCTGCAAGAGTATACACCAGGCACCCCCAACCTTGGCCCTCCAGATTTTTGGCCTACAACTCCCATGATCCCTAGTTAACAGGACCAGTGGTCAGGGATGATGGGAACTGTAGTCCAAAACATCTGGAGGGCCGAAGGTTGGGGGTGCCTGGTATACACCATCCAGCCACCTCTTAATTGTTTAAAGGTCATAAAGACCAAATGAAAAACTCCTGCTCCCTCCTCAAAAATGTGATGTGAAATTGTACCTGACATAATAAAAGTATAGTCCATATATGAATTATAGAAGAAAGTGGGTCCCTTTTACTTATCCCACAAAAGACCCTAGACCTACTTGCACTTTTGTAGGCATAATTCTGTCTGGAGGGGCTCCTTTGCCTACAAACGCCACCCCCGAAGGGGAGTTACACCTGGTTTTGGATTCCTCATAAGAGTGACTGGAGAACAAAGAGGGTTTTATTTTTATAGAGATCAGCTCAGAAACCAAATTGTCGATTCAAGTGGAATACAGAGTGCTGCAAAACCATTTAAAAAAAAATCACAGATAAAATGCAAAGTTCACACCCTTATTCCATACCTTCACAGCCACTCTTCCAGGCAGAACAGTACGGAACCCTTGAATTTTTATTGGTCTTCATAATATAGAGGTGCTAGCCCATCAATAGTCTGTATGTTGTTATTTATACAGTGTCCTGACCCCCTGGCCTACCTGGCAGCAAGTCAGTATGCCAAGTCCCCAGTCAATCCAATCCAGAGTCCCACTGAGATCCTGGTGCATCCAAACTGAGGTCCTTAAACGTGGGCAAAAGAGCAGACACAGCACCTTAGTTTGCTGCTCTGTTATACTATGCCTGCTGATTGTAGCATCTGGGCTTGGTGAGGCGTGTGACCCTCACCAGCTCCAAGCCTACTCAAGCTGAGAAATCACATACCTTCTCCCAGATTTAGCAAGCCCCACCTGGCCAGCTAAGGAGCTGGGCTGTAGGCCTTTGCTTGCCTCAGCCTCCTGGAGCACCCCACCCACTGCTCCGTACATCTCTGAGCCCACCATGTTCGTGGAGACAGGGGCTCCTCTGGTGATGGGTCCTGCCGCTCTGGTTCCTGCGCACTGACCCCCATTTCTCATGAGTAAACCAAAAAGCACATGAGGCGGGGTGTGTGAAAAAGGAGTGCAACCTTTATTTCTGCACAGAGGTTTGATCCAATGGGATTTCTCTGCGGATACTGAACCTCGAACAAAGAATCCAACAGGTTTTATACTCATTACAGAAACTTCAAATTCAGTCACCCAATCAGATATTTTTGTTTCTCTCTCTCTCTCTCACACACACACACACAAAGCTCATTGGTATGCACATGCTGTCTACCTGAGATTGGTCCAAATTGCAGGCTCTCAACCTGTTTTCCCTCTACCCTGGCCTGTGTGGCAGGAGTCAGATAGGCCAATGCATAAGTCAATACCGCTCTCATTCCTGTAATCAATAAAGTTATGGCCAAATTTTTGACCAAAAACCTTAAACAAAATATCCGTGTCTGTGTGAATTTATTTACCCTAATGGGGGGTCGGCTTGAGGGTCTTACCACGCAACTGTCTAGAGACAAAGGAAATTCCTCATGGTCTGTTAGATTTTTATTGCAGGATTAGATTTCCCCACTGCTGTTGAGCATGCTCAGATTGTACCAAAACCTTAGTCCAGTATGTTTCCCTGTTCTCACCCCATCCTGTGAGTACCGTATTTTTCACTCTATAACATGCACCCGACCATAACACGCACATAGTTTTTAGAGGAGGAAAATCCATAGGCATGCCACCCGTAGGCATTCCCTCCGTAACACGCACAGACATTTCCCCTTACTTTCTAGGAGGAAAAAAGTGAGTGTTATGGTGCAAAAAATATGGTACTTCCTACACCAACCTCTCCTTCCTCATCTTGCCCAATCCCGGCTACACCCCTTGCTGGGATCCTCTTCCTTCTCCCCATAGTACTGCCAGTATCCTGACACACAGCAAACAGCCATAACCAGTTTTCTCAGGCATATTCCTAGAAAGTTTAAACAACCTATGGAACTTTAACAAAGGTCCTGCCTACTCTTATTTGTACATTATGTAAAATGAAGGTGTACCAAATGTCACATCTCCAATTTTGTCACACTATTTATTTCCCATGAAAGTTTGGGGTATTATTTTGTGACTTCCAGAGGATGGATGCCCTTTAAGAATTTCCAGGGGAACTGTTGCTGAGGTAGCTGAGGGGTATTTTATTAGAAGCCTTCTTCAGATCTTCCTGTTCCTGGGAGCAGGGCTTGCTTTTGTAATCCTGCTTGCTCTTGTCTATAAATGCTCAGGGTATAACATTGAGAAGAGCTGTAGACAACTGATATGTGCCATGCTACAAGAATAACCTAGAAGAAAGCAGCTTTCTAGAAAGATAAGCTTATGAAGAATGTTGTGGTTAGAAGAGTGCAGAAGGGATCTTTGTCAAAGGAGAAGGCTATTCTCATTGAACCCACACACCACCACCATCATTTTATTATTTGTACCCCACCCATCTGACTGGGTTGCCCCAGCCACTCTGGATGGCTTCCAGCATATATTAAAACACAATATAAAATTAAACATTAAAAACTTCCATAGGTTGTATAGTTACTTATAACCTACCAATGATGTGCTTGTGTGCATTCACTGCAGCAATGCTGGGCCTATGGAACACAGAAGTCAAGAGATTAAATCCTTTGCAAAAGTCTGCAGGCAAGATCGGTGAAAAGAGTGCTTTCACAATTATTTGGATCACTGAAATGTGACATAATTTTTGTGAAAGGCTATGCATTAGCATTCCAGGAAAAAAGGCTAAGCTATTGATTAACAAAATGTATTACGACTTCTTGGGTATCACGAACCTATTATTTATGCATTTTTAACAACTTGGTTGCTTCCCTGACAGCAACGGAACAAATCAGGCTTTAATATGGCATTTGGCTTCAACTTTCATTATGGAAAATCTACTAATTTTCCATATATATTATTTCCCATGTGCAGAATCATCATGATGACTTCTAGTTATTAAACAAACAGTTGTGTGAACACAGGAGTGCCTTGATGTAAGATGCTTCTTCTATGATAATCTTAATATGAGAAGGGGCAAAACATGGATCAACAGTGGAATCTGAAGTATAGGTAAAGGTAAAGGGACCTCTGACCATTAGGTCCAGTCATGACCGACTCTGGGGTTGCGGCGCTCATCCCGCTTTGTTGGCCGACGGAGCCGGTGAACCAGAACAGCGCACGGAAACGCAGTTTATCTTCCCGCTGGAGCAGTACCTATTTATCTACTTGCACTTTGTGCTTTCGAACTGCTAGGTTGGCAGAAGCTGGGACCGAACAATGGGAGCTCACCCCGTCATGGGGATTCGAACTGCCAACCTTCTGATCGGCAAGTCCTAGGCTCTGTGGTTTAACCCACAGCGCCACCCGCATCCCCCAATCTGAAGTATACCTGAACCAATAAGCTGGGTGTAGCTGACCACCAGTGCATTGTAGAGCTATGTCAAATCTCTGAATGACCTTCATTGCGATCCCTCAGTGGGTGCCAGATGTTTGACTCATACACGTGAAGTATAAAAAAACACAGACACATAACCATTTTTACATATTAGGCTACAGGCAGGAGGAGAATGTGTGCGTATTTTGCAAGTGTGTGTGTGTGTGAGAGAGAGTTCTTTTCATTTTCAGATTTCATTTGTTGAAGGTAGAAAGCCTTGTTCATTTGTCTTTCATTCATTGGCACCTCTTTTGTTAGTTTCATTCATTAATTTGTATTTGCATTCATATTCGCTTCCCCATCTAATTTGTGCAAAAAAACCTTTTTTTCTCCCACCTCTGACAGCAGATGCAGAAGACCTTACTGTTTACCAGCTCCATCTGGAACGCAGGCTGAGACCCTATTTGCCTGCAGACTGTCTCACCAGAGTGGTGCATGCTCTGCTTATCTCCCGCTTGGACTACTGCAATGCACTCTATGTGGGGCTACCTTTGAAGGTGACTTGGAAACTACAACTAATCCAGAATGCAGCAGCTAGACTGGTGACTGGGGGCGGCCGCCGAGACCACATAACACCAGTCTTGAAAGACCTACATTGGCTCCCAGTACGTTTCCAAGCACAGTTCAAAGGAGTTGAACTGAAGGAGTGTCTCCACCCCCATCGTCGTGCCCGGACACTAAGGTCCAGCTCCGAGGGCCTTCTGGCGGTTCCCTCACTGCAAGAAGCCAGGTTACAGGGAATCAGTAGTGACACCCACCCTGTGGAACACCCTCCCACCCTCCTCAAAGAGAACAACAACATTTAGAAGACATCTGAAGGCAGCCCTGTTTAGGGAAGCTTTTAATGTTTAACAGACTACTGTATTTTAATATTTCATTGGAAGCCGCCCAGAGTGGCTGGGGAAACCCACCCAGGTGGGTGGGGTATAAATAATAATAATTATTATTATTTTACATTGCCAGCTCTTTGGCATTTTGTTTTTGCCAGAACGTCCTGGACAACTCATCATTCTCAGGCATTCCAGGAAAAAATATGAGCCTTACCCCACTGGCAGATTCCACATTTTCTCTCCAATGCCCCAAATATCTGGAAGAGTGTGGAAAGTATTATACGTTCCTGTTTTAAAGCATGACTAAGCACCAATAAATAATACATATTAGACCATTTTTTAAATTTCTGTAGCCTCTTAGGAATGGTATAGTTTAGACCCTGAATTTTGTTAGTTTGCTGCATATTTATCAAAGGCAAGATTTCTGAAGCTCACACTATACTAAAGATTATGATTAGCATGGAATTTTATACAAGTTGTTTTCTTTTTGGTACCCATTAAATGTTAATTGAATAGAGCTTCCAGTGTTTTGGTAAACATGTACAGAAAACTGAGAGTATTGATTATGTATCATGTCCATTTTGCTTTAGTTTTCATTGAATTTCTGTCTCTGTCTCTTTTGTGGCCTGTTTTAATAATTAAAAATTCAATAGTTTTATTTACTCCGTACCCAAGAGAAAGACTCTTCAGTGCCCATCCTATGTCAATTATGTGATTCTCTTTTCTCATAGGTGCTATATTAATGGTTTGGGTGGGCAGATGCATTAAAATACAATTTCCTTCCCAAATTCTTACAAACGGATAAACTAGAGGGGGTGGACTAAGACTAATGTGTGCATAAATTAAAAAAGAAAACTTAGATAATCTTTGGACAAGTAAATACACATCAAATTTAGCGGAATGTAGAGCAGCTGTGAGCATATGTAGGATAGTCTCATTTAAGTTAGCCTAAAAACTGCATCAATGGAGACATATTTCTAAGGAGATAATCCTATGGCAAGATCCACTTTAGGATGATGTAGAACTGCATTAGTTTTTTTGTAGGTGTGAACTGCTAGAGATGGATGGCTCTGTCCATTTCATTTCCACTAATCTATGTGTTGGTTCAGTAAATGAAAACTTGTTAGGTTCTCCTTTCAATGCAAACTGAAATTATTTTCTTCCTGAAGGCAGCAGGGCGAAACATACATAGAGGGCCAGAGTTAAGGTTAACCTTTTTCTTCACTCTTGAAAATTACATATTTAGTGTGAAGATCTGAAGATACCATAGGTGCCAATTCTATGGGGCTGAACCCCCCAATGTATGTGGGGATGCCCCCCCAATTTTTAATGGAACTCTCCTGCAGGCTCCATGGCCTCCACTGGCCCTGGAACAGCTACGCAGCATTCCCAGGAAGGGGTCCTGGTGTTCTGGGACTCACAGATGCTCTCTTGTGAACACCTGGTATAGCAGAGTAAAAGCAGCGTAAACGAAGTTGAGGAGGTATCTGGGCATACCTACTTTATTTCTCCTAATTATAGATTAAAGAACATAACAAACACATACGAGAGGAGTAGCCCTCATACAGACATCATGTTTCGTCACAAGACAGAGCAGAAAGAAAAGGTACAATAGTACCAGAGATGGAAGTCATACAGACTGGCTTCCTTTCTCGTGGAACAGAAAGTAAGCAAGGAGATCAGATGATCCTTGCAATGGGAGAAGTAACATGCTAACAATTTTGAGGGGCTGGGCTGTGGCGGTGGAGGACTCTGCAGGGCCTCCTCACAGTGGTAGAGGGCCCCTCCAGGCCTCCGAGTCTCCTCCTGATTGTGTGACATCACACGTGTGTTTTGTATGTGTGATGTCACACTCATTGAATGAGACAACCCTCCCCCCATGTGGGGCAGAACTCAGTACCTCTGGAAGCTACTTCTAAGCATACCATCTGATTGTGCTTAGCTTCCCTGTGATCAAGAACCCTGATATTTCCGCTTTAAGGCTGATGAGGCTACAGTTTTAATGTTGTGTCTATTTTTCTGCGTAACTCTTACAAATTCAGCTCTCCTCTGTATACAATATATGCTATAGCCTACATCTAGTATTTAAATAGTTTACTGCAGGCTAACATATGCCAGCATGTGTAAAACATGAGCTTCTGCCATGGTTAATATATACATAACAAGTCACTATATGCTGTTTGGAACAACTCCCCCATCAGGTGTTTAAGCTGTGACCAAGTTTCCAAAGAGACAATCAGGTCGGGTTTATCCATATGTGTTAGTTCAATCTTAAGGTAGACACCATATTTTCTCCCACTCAGTTTTCTCCCTGTTGTAAAATTCTTATCTTGCATACAAACATATAATGTAACACTCAGGCTGGATCGTTTTTCAGGGAGTTGATATTTGGAGACAATAACCATCAGTGCATGTAATAAGAAAAATTAAAAATTCATTGAATTTTTTACACTGTGTTAACTTAGGAGTTTTGAAAATAAGTGTTTTAACCAATGTGTAATATTTTACAATTTGCTTCATCTTCAAACCAGACTTGGTTCTTGTTTTGTCTCGGAAAAGAGGCATGGCATTGATTTAATCTACATAATAGTTATGTAATCAAATTTCACACCCTGCAACATTTAAAAAATGATAAATGGGAATGGGAATATTTATTTCTGTTCACATTTTTAAAAAGCAAACAGCGTGGTGATTCAAGAGCTGTTTTTGAATTATGAGAACATTCTCCCCCCCACACACACACACACCTCCCATATTGCCCACCCCCAAGATGCAGGAGTAGTTGGAAGAGGATTCTTCCTGGATGAGAGTGACCCAGGTCTCTCTCTTCCATATCGTCCTGACATATTTGAAGACTGAAAGAGACCCAGCATATGATGTTGTAGTGTTTTCTACCCATAGGGCAATTTTGAAGGCAATTGTGAGGGCTTCTCTTTCATCAGATTCCCTCAAACAATGAGAACTGCACCCAGTGCTCACCAACATTTTTAGTTTTGTAGTAGTTTGCTCTCATCATTGCTGTTGTTTCAGCACTCCTTCACCCATTCCAAATGTCCTTATCTGTAACCAGAGATGAAAGGAAGAGACAACCCTGACTAAAGAAGAATGGCAAATCAAGCTGATGGACTATGCCAGGCTTCTTCAACCTTGGCCCTTCAGATGGTTTTGGCCTACAACTCCCATGATCCCTAGCTAGCAGGACCAGTGGTCAGGGATGATGGGAATTGTAGTCTCAAAACATCTGGAGGGCCGAGGTTGAGGAAGCCTGGACTATGCCAAAATGGCAAAATTAACTGGGAAGCTCAGGAATCAAGAAAACAAGAAATTTTAAAAAAGAATGGGAAATGTTTATAATGTATTTATAAAATCATCGTAAACAGGTTAAAACATTAGCAGGATTTTAAACATGTAATGTAATAGAATGTATAGATAACTTAGGAAGATGAAAAATTGGAGAAGTATTGATATGCAGTAGAAAATAGAACCCAAAGGATCCATGGAGGGGGATACGGGGAAATCAAGAGATTCAGGGTGATCTCGATATGTGGATATTGTATGGTTTTCTGACGTATGTTTACTTTCTTTCTTTCTCTGTTTTTGAAAATCAAATAAGAAGAACACACACACACACACACACACGTCCTTGTCTGAAGTCTCCCAGGCAATTGGGGGTTATGTAAAAAATGTGACAATGTCCCAACATAGTTTTGCCGACCTGATTGACTTGCCTGATTAGATTAGATTAGAGCTCATATTTATATCCAGCTTTACTATTAAAATAATATTCAGTGTAGCTCACAATACAAAACAACAAATATGCAATATGCAACAACAGAAATGCAATATAAAACAACAATAGCAGAGTTACTAAAATTAGATACACAATCTAATAATATCAAGGGCAATGATATATTCCAGCGGGTGGTCTTCTTGCTGGTCCCAATACAAAGTCAGTTTAGTCTGAAGTTGGGAACCTTTGCCCTCATTCTGAATGTGTGACTAAATGGCCAATCAGAAACAGCTATTTCACTTCCCAATGCCAGTTCAGAATGAAGGCAGTGCTTCCTGCCCTCACTTGGAATAAAAGGTAAAGGTAAAGGTACCCCTGCCCGTACGGGTCAGTCTTGACAGACTCTGGGGTTGTGTGCCCATCTCACTTAAGAGGCCAGGGGCCAGCGCTGTCCGGAGACCCTTCCGGGTCACGTGGCCAGCGTGACAAAGCTGCATCTGGTGAGCCAGTGCAGCACACGGAAACACTGTTTAACTTCCCGCCAGTAGGCGGTCCCTATTTATCTACTTGCACCTGGGGGTGCTTTCGAACTGCTAGGTTGGCAGGCGCTGGGACCGAGCAGCGGGAGCGCACCCCGCCGCGGGGATTCGAACCGCCAACCTTTCGATCGGCAAGCCCTAGGCACTGAGGCTTTTACCCACAGCGCCACCCGCGTCCCTTCACTTGGAATGGATGAACACTGTTATCTCTGTTAACAGCCTCATGTCCTTAAACCTCTGAGTGGGTGCTTTTTTGCAGCTAAGTAAAGCTAAGAGAAAAACCTCATTTCTTTGTCTTCCTTGGGACATCTGCTTTGCTTATTTCCCATGGATCTGAATGTGTCAGGAGTACCAAATGATGGAGTCTCACACTAAAATGATTTTACTCTTGCTACCACCAAGATGACTTGTCACAAGCTCTCAGCCTGCCCTTTCTCCTTGCCTCCAATCTCTCAGCCTTGACAGCACCCAGTTTTGCTTTGATGGAAATCTAGGCATTTCACAGCTTATCAGCTGCTCTTCTGTAAAGTGAAGTTGAAATGCATATTAAACCTCTGGGCACAGCAGAGGTGAGTAGAGCAATCTTGGCTCTTCCTTCACATGTGTTTTTTCTTTTTCTTTTTCTTCATTTAACTCACAACAGTGCACCAGTTTCAGCTGCTCCTCCACATTTCCATTCCCTTCACAGCGATTGTATAACATGTCACAGCTGCCCAGACTCTGATATGGAATCTATCACACCTCAGTTGAAGGGATGTTGGTTGGAAGCATGTTTTTGGTTTCTTGCTGTTGGAAACGGCCTGGTGGAAGGAGATCAGTGATCAGACAGCAAGCCATTTTCATTGTATTTGTTCTACCGGTACATTTTTCTATGTGACTTGGGAAATGTTGCTGATGGTAAAAGCCTCATCTAGCCATCCAAATTAAAGAGTCTTCTGAAAAGGATAATTTTTTGGAAGAAATGAGAATGCTGTGTGTGTGTGTGCGTGCGCGCGCTCGCTCGCTCGCTCGCATCTGTGTGTGTGTGCATGTTTCACATTTTAACTTCAGTGTGTTGGTAGATATAATTGCCATTGGCAGAGAAAAGTGTTGCTGGAACAGTTGCGTGAAGGAATGGGTTTCCCAAATCTAAAATCAGTCTGAAACGGGCCCCAAAATCCATTTTTCCTTCTCCAAGGATGCATTAGCTAAAAACCATTAACTTGAGCTCTTGAGCAAATGCATAACAAGAACACAGCTGTATAAACAAAGCTCTCTCCTTTATCAGTCCGTGACTCCTAATGAATGGCCTTGTCCATTCCAAAGTGGAGCAGGGGTGGCACATCTGGGTCTTATCTTACATCCTGACCACAAAGACGCACAGACCTTGTCAGGTCTGACAAGAGACCCGGGAAGGGCGCCAGGAGTGTTTTTAGAGTTGGTGACCTCCTGCCCCAAGATAAGAGTATAGGAACAGGAACAACCTTTTATGGTCAAGAGTATCGGAACAGGAATATCTGTTTATGGTCATGGATAAGCTTACGTGTATAAGCTGACGTGGTTGGATTCCTGGGGAAGGGGGGAGAGGGTGCCTGGAGGATATATATACTGCATGAAATTTCTCATTTCTTTGGACTTGCTGTGGACTGACCACGCAAGTGCCTTCTGCTATCCGGAGAGCAGAATAAACTCTTTCTCTGAATCAACCTCGGTGTCATTTGACTTCCTTCCTCCCGTCCGGGAGCAACGCAGACCCCACCAGTCAGTAAAGTCTAAGAAGGCTACAGCAAAGGCTCTTTGTTGTCTCCAGCAACATATCTCCTCTTTTGCTGCAGAAATGTTTTGCATTCACTGCATATTGTACTGTAGGATGTAAAGGTGTTGCTGTTTTCGCTTGCTGCATTAGCTGACAGTGCAACAAACAGACATTCACACTCACCCCATCACTGCTACAACTCCCATTACACCAAGGAACGTGAGATCAAACTTGGCTCTATTAAACCGCATGACTTGACTATCTACCCAGAATCCCTTTCTGAAGCCTTTATCCCATTCTTCCTCTATCTAGGTCCAGGAGCGTATATAAACCCAGCATCTTTAAGCAATCTCCTCCTGTCCTCCAATGATAGGAGCCAACTCCTAAGGGCTGAGGGGTCTTTACCCACCCCAATAAAATAGTTGAGAGAGCTGGGCCTCTCAAAATTGCATTGCCATTCAAACAGGGTGTGTGCACCGCATCATGTGACCGATTATGCAGGGTGGAGCTCCCCCCCCCCCAATATTTTATTCAAGTTAGGTGCCCTGCCTCCAATTCTACCTCCCAAACACCTCACAGCAAATTACTGTTCAACAGAAGACATGTGGAGAGCCACAGTTTCCCTATCCCTGATTCATCCTTAATATGGTGGGTATTATAAAGGTAAAGGTACCCCTGCCCGTACGGGCCAGTCGTGACCGACTCTAGGGTTGCGCGCTCATCTCACTCAAGAGGCCGGGAGCCGGCGCCGTCTGAAGACACTTCCAGGTCACGTGGCCAGCGTGACGAAGCTGCAACTGGCGAGCCAGCACCAGTGCCTCACATGGAAACGCCGTTTACCTTCCCGCTATAAAGCGGTACCTATTTATCTACTTGCACTTAGGGGTTCTTTTGAACTGCTAGGTGGGCAGGAGCTGGGACCGAAAGACGGGAGCTCACCCCGCCGCGGGGATTTGAACCGCCGACCTTACGATCAGCAAGTCCTAGGCACTGAGGTTTTACCCACAGCACCACCCGCGTCCCAATTATACCCTTTGGTAAAAGGCAAACAGCATCTGTTTGTATTCTCCTGTTGTGTTTCTTCCGATATAGCAAATAAATTAAAATATTTCTTACAATGCTAGGTCATGTTTTGGTGATTTGACCACTCCCCTGCCACAACTTTATACATATTCAGGGGATTTAAAAATTTCAGTTCACTTTATTTCTGCTTTTATGAACCTCGCCATCTCCCTGGCTTCCAGCCTGTAGCTCTGTTTTCTCTTACTCTGAAAAGGCCATTTGCTCCTAATCCCCCTTCCCTGCCAAGCCTAATCCAGCCCCCAATTGAACAGCTCTACTGAAATCCCCTTCCGCACGCTCCTTCCTTTTCAGCACTAAAAAAAAAATTTAATCAGAAGGAAAGAAGCGCCAAAAATGAGAGTGCAAGGGTACTGTCAAAGAGACATTTTCAATATTGCTGAAGAGCTTTCCTTTTGTTTACTGTGTCAAAATACGTGTTACATCTAATGTATTGTCAGATCACAAAGCGATAAAAAAGGCTTTTTAAACATAATGACTGCAATGCTGTGTGTTCACTTAAACCCAAACTATATATGATGCTCAGCCAGTGTAGTTTATCCACTAGGTTTCGTTTACAAAATGTACCCCTGGAGGCTTCTGTCCAAAGTGAAAGAAACACAGAAAGACGATCTCCTTAACCTTTCTCCCTCTCGTGGCTTTTCTATGGAAAAATATCCCTCAAACTGCTTTTTGCCCTTCAGGATTCAAGAGATTGATAAAACTTGGGGGAGGGGGACAGAGGAAGGCATTGAGGACAAACCACAGTAAATATTGTGTGCAGTTTGCCCATCATATACCCATTCCCCCCCCCCGCTACAATTTTGTTTCTGGACTCCTCATGCAGTAAAACAAGTTCTGTGGTTCCTCTCTCTGGAACCAGTAATGTCTGACATAGCACAGTGTTGGGGTGATGTTGTTCCCCTGGCTTCCCAGCACACAGTCGCTGTTGGAGAGTGGCAAGGCAGAGGGGAGAATGGTGCTGTGCAGGCACAACTATGGAGCCAAATCAATGCTCCGATTGCAGCATATGCACTGCACCCACCTCACTGCCACGTCACCTGCCAGGCTTGATGAATCCTCTCCTTTCCCCTGATGGCACCAAGAGGCAGGGAGGAAAGAAGAAAGTTCTTACGTATGATTTATTCAGTCATCAGGGTGAAAGACAAAGAATTCCAGTCCTTCCTCCATAATGGAGTTGCTCACACTGAACTCCTCCCCTTTCCCTCTCTAACAACAATACCTGCTTCTACGGCATCTGTCTGTGGACAATTGTCTCTGGGCTCTTTGTTCTAGCACCTTTAATGAATGCCGTTTTTTGGGAGAGGGGGGGTTGGGTATGCTGTCTCCCCTCTTCCTTCTCCTAACACAGCATAACTTGGCTGTTCTCTTGTCTCTGAGCTGCTATCTTCCTCAAAGCCCTGCTGTAATTTGAGACTGCCTTCCTCCTCCCTGTAATCTACAGGAAAAGGGCGGGGGAGACCTCCACCATTCCTCCTCCTCTTCAGTACAATCCCTGACATCCGTCTCGGTTACAAGCAGCGACCTCTGTGTTAGGAAATCAGATGAACAATGCCACCTGATCTGCTGCTGTTGCTTAGGCCCAAACTTACTATTAGGCAAGGTGAGCAGGTTATTGCTATTGTTGCGATCACACAGGGTCCTCGGACATTTAACGGTCTATTGATCCCTGTGCCACCACTGTGGCACAGTCCAGTTCAAAATTTACCTATAGAAGAACACTCAATAGCAGTCTATATTTATGGAACTTTCATCCAAGGAAAACTTGATAGCAGGGTATATTATGCTAGGAAAATGCCTATCATTGAAGAAAGGCAGAGGGGTATGTGTAAATATATCGCCACCAAACTTGGCTCAAAGGTTCCCTACATGAGTTGGTTGATAGCCATTGTGCATAAATGTATAGTAGGCAGGGACTACCAAAGGTGACAGGAAGAATGGTGGTCATATAGGGTAAGCATGTATGTAGTGCATGAGGACCCACAGACTCTAGGGGCCCCACTAAACCCATCAGAAATCTCAAATCAAATAAGATAATATTGTTGTATGCCACAGTGATATTATTTATTGTGGTTTTCTTGTTTTCCTCCCCACTAATATTCTAGTATAACATGATATGCCAATTCATCCTATTTTAAAAAATTCATTTACAAGTTCTATACATTCTGAGATTTGTTCTTGATGTCCTGTTGCATTTCTTCTTCTCATGATAATGTTTACCTCTAGTCATTGTTGTTGTTTAGTCATTTAGTCGTGTCCGACTCTTCGTGACCCCATGGACCAGAGCACGCCAGGCACTTCTGTCTTCCACTGCCTCCCACAGTTTGGTCAAACTCATGTTTGTAGCTTCGAGAACACTGTCCAACCATCTCGTCCTCTGTCGTCCCCTTCTCCTTGTGCCCTCAACATCAGGGTCTTTTCCAGGGAGCCAAAATATTGGAGCCTCAGCTTCACTATCTGCCCTTCCAGTGAGCACTCAGGGCTGATTTCCTTAAGAATGCATAGTTTGATCTTCTTGCAGTCCACCAACCAGTTACTCTCTGGTAAAACACTGAGTCCAGACAGTTGTTAAAAGTGAACAACAACAAAAACAAGTTTATTTTAAAAACGTTAACAAGTTTATGTTTTCTCAGATAATATTCCTGTCAGTATCTTAACTTTTGTTTCTTTACCTGCCTAATACCTTCTGACCGATTATCTCAACTGCTTGACTGACTCCTCTTAACAAATTCTCTCACTCTCTCTCACCAGACTAGCCCAACCCACAGACTTATCTTCTCTCTCTCGTCTAACTCCAGACTGTCTTTTCAACCACTCTAAATCTAACTCCTCTTAACAAATTCTCTCTGTGCTTAAACCTTTTACACAGTTAACTCTGCCCCTTGGGTTCCCATTGGTTAGTCATTTTACAATTAGTTAACCCTTTCCCTATGAACCCAGTATGATGTCACACACATAGGAGGGCAAACGCCACAGTTATGTAATTAGTTGTTTCCCTAGTTTCACTGCCAGAAGTTGTGACAGTTCCTTATCTATCTTTTAAGGTATTCTAGCCAAAGAAGTTGAGTAGACCCACTGACATCAGTGGACTTTAGTTATCTCTATTAATTTCAGTGGTTTTACTGACTAATGTTTAGCATTGAAGATATAATAATAATAATAATAATAATAATAATAATAATAATAATAATAATTTATTTATACCCCGCCCATCCGGCTGGGTTTCCCCAGCCACTCTGGGTGGCTCCCAACAGAATTAATAGCACAATGAAACATCAAACATTAAAAACTTCCCTAAACATGGCCGCCTTCAGATGTCTTCCAAAAGTCAGATAGTTTTGTTTTTTTCCCTTGACATCTGATGGGGATGGAGATGCTCCTTCAGATATACTGGACCAATGCCATTTAGGGCTTTAAAGGTCAGCACCAACACTTTGAATTGTTCTCGGGAACATACTAGGAGCCAATGTAGATCTTTCAGGGTGGGGTTTTCTTCCCCAGTGCCAAAGCCATAACCTTGTGGCAGCTATACCATCTGGCTTCAGAAAAAAAGGAGAGACACAAAGTAGGGCTATCCCATTGCTGAACAATGCAGGTATCTGTTGAAGCATCTTCTCATCTGTCCACCATCACAGGCCCTGCAGTCAGTAGGCGTGCTCTACTCATAGTCATCCCAGTATGTTTAGCTGACTGTATGGCACAGGATAGGGTCCTCTCTGTTGTTCCTTGCAGGAATGGATGACTTTAGGAATGGGGAGAAATCTGATTCAGTTCACATTTAAAGGCAACCTTAACTTATTTGCACCTTCCTAAACAATACAAGAACAGAAAGCCAGCCATCCTTTGAATTTCACATTTCTCTGAATTTTGTAATGCAGTTCTCCAGTCAAGTAATGTGTGCAAACATGCACATTCAGGGGTCTATTGTCCCTAGAGATGTATATTTGATGAAAATAAGATGCAGAAATTACTATTTTAGGGAAAGTTACATCCAAAATGTATATTTGGGAGAAATTCACATCCACATGCAGACGAATTTTCATGCTGCCTTTTTAAAATGCAAACTGATGTGGAAATTTGGGGAACTCAGTTTACAACTGTAAAAATGAGAAACAGAGAGAACTTAAAATGGACAAATTGGTTCATCCCTAGGTGGTGAAGTTTTGATGAGTTTTAACCCCCAAGTGAGAACATTTCTGTTTACCCAGGCTAATGAATGAGAGCCACCCTTTCTAGTGGTAGCTGGATTGCTGCAGTAGTGTTTTGATTCTTATTGGTTGTTTTATTTAAATGCATTTTATATGTTGGAAACTGCTGTGGGATTTCTGGCATGATGAAGGGCAATAATAAAACATATTAATAAATCATTCTAGCAGGGAGGAGAGGGTGAAGCTAGTTCAGGGGTCAAACATCTTAACCTAGCATTTCTCAGCCTAGTGCTCCCATCATCCTGAGCCAGCATAGGTTTATGGCAGTGGTAGTCCATAAGTTTTTAGATTAGGAAAAAAGACATTTAAACAGGCTGAAAACAAGTCAGGATTTTTAGCACTAATATTCCCACAGGTTTCGAAACAAACGAAGGAAAATACCTATTTAATTCATCAAAATGAGAAGTGTGGGAAATCTTTTGTAAAGAACTTGTCTGGGTTCCCTCCCCCACACCAAAGAAGTGGTCTTATCTGCTTTCCAGAAAAATTAACCTTTGTGATATCTAGTAGCATTGGTTCAGTTTTACTCACTAGCATGAAACCTAGTTTAAAGTCTCTGGTCTTCCAAAAGATACCAGGTCTCTTTGTTTACTTCCCTGGAATGCTGTATTATATCACTAAGCTTATGTCACATTGCATTGCCTTGCCTTTCTGTTGTTAAGTCAGGGCGACATGGCATAGCAGGCAATGTGAAGTGGTGAGAAGTAATTCTCTGTGACATGAAATGTCGCTAAAGAAGTGTCAAGTTGAGCACGGAAGGAGTTTTGCTCCTGTGTTTTCTCTTTTTCTTTTCAGTGCACGCCAAAGAAATATATTTTTCAAGTATGGATGCAAATTGACTTACCAGGACTTTGATTGCTATAATAAATGCTAAAAATTTAGCTGATTAACTGTCTTATATAGCCTTTCATTTGAGTGGGCTAACACACTTGCAAATATCAGATTTCAAAAACAGAAATAGCCAGCCATCAGTAAGCAGGTTCTTTTTAATGGTGCACTCTGAAGTTTTAATTCCTCTGCATTTTTCTAAGACCTACAGAGCACTGGCCCTTCACAGAATTGAGGTCACAGTCATGGCTCCTTCACCAAAGAATCCTGGAATTTTCTGTATGTTAAGGGTGCTGAGAGTTGTGAGGAAACTGTAGTTCCCTTCACAGTGCTACAATTTTTGGAGTTATTTTAACAATGAATCCCGTTTCCCACAGAACTCTACAAATTGTAGCTCTGTGAGAGGAATAGGGTTCTTTGAACAGCTGTCAGCACCTTTAACAAATGACATTTCCTGGAATGATTTGGAAAAAATTATGACTGTAAAAGTGGTACAGTAGTGGGGGGTGCTGTGGTCTAAACCACTGAGCCTCTTGGACTTGCCAATCAGAAGATCGGCAGTTCGAATCCCCGCGACGGAGTGAGCTCCCGTTGCTCTGTCCCAGCTCCTGCCAACCTAGCAGTTCGAAAGCACGCCAGTACAAGTAGATAAATAGGTACTGCTGTGGCAGGAAGGTAAATGGCATTTCCGTGCGCTCTGGATTCCGTAACAGTGTTCCATTACACCAAAAGGTTTAGTCATGCTGGCGACGTGACCCGGAAAGCTATCTGTAGACAAATGCCAGCTCCCTCGACCTGAAAGTGAGATGAGCGCTGCAACCCTCTAATTGCCTTTGACTGGAGTTGACCATCCGGGGGTCCTTTACCTTTTCAAAGGACCCCTGGACGGTTAAGTCCAGTCAAAGGCAACTATGGAGTACGGCGCTCATCTCACTTTCAGGTTGAAGGAGCCGGCATTTTGCCTGCAGACAACTTTTCGGGTCATGTGGCCAGCATGACTAAATTGCATAAATGGCATGATTTTGATTATTTGGGGTGTGAAGGAAGAAATGCAAGCTGCAGAGGAATTCCTGGCCAAGCTAGATCCATTAAGAAACAATACAAGACCATTGATAGCATTGATAGACTAGCAATGTATTGGCAATGTAAGAGAACCGTCCTTCACAGACTGGGGGTTTGGGAAGCTGCCAGGGTAACTGAGTGTGAGGTGACAGTAAAAGGGAGTTTTTAGCAGGGAGTTCTGGGAAGAAGGGGGGGGGAGACTCATCTTCATCTTGGGCAGACTGGCTGAAGGCTGGCTGCAGTGCTGTGGGAAATGACCATGCTGTAAGATCTGGACTCCCTCCATGCAAACGGAAGGTGAATAAACCATATTTCTTAAAGTCTCCACTGTGTCTCGACTCTTGCAGAAAGTGGGGGTGGTACACAACTTTTATAACAATATTGTTGTGTACCAACCCCAATCTTTGAGCACCACAAGATTTCAGGGGTTCCAGGTACTTAACCAGAGTTTGTGTTTCCTTTGGTATGAGATACAGACAAGACTGTGTCTTTACGATATATGGATTATTTACACATACACACAACCTGTGCCTATGATGGAGGGGTTCACAGCATTAACACCCCAGTAGGGTCTTCCTTCTCCCATAGCTGCAGCCTTGTATTCCAGCAGAAATCAGGCATGGCTCTGATCCTCTGCTTCCCAGCCTGTTATCTTGCTTCCAGCTTCCAGCTCACATAGCTCAATTCTCAACTCTTGTCTTTGTTTTTCTAATTACCAGCAAGTTGAGGGAAGGGCCCCTCCAGACATTTGTTATCTAGCACAGAGCCACTGTCTTTGTTTTCTTAATGACTCGTTGCCTCACCAGGAAGCTAGCCAGGCTATTCCAGGAATTAGAAGGGTATTGGCATACAGCATATGCCCTCCCATCCACAAATCATAACAGTGTGATGTGGCTGTGGCCTTATTCTATTATTATTATTATTATTATTATTATTATTATTATTATTATTATTATTTGAATTTATAGACTGCCCTGTCATTTGCGTCAGGAAAGCTCAGAGGGAGTAATGTGATTTAGGAGGCAGGTGTCAAATCTTTTACTTGACTGAAGTAATTATTGATATATTCAAACAACAATCAACCGAGGGAAAAGTTACCCCTGACTACCTGGTGCATGGAGTCATTCCAGGTTTATTAAACGAGGTTTCGTTCTGCCTCTTTATAGCAGTTGTTGTGGAGTGGATAAAGATTTGCTAAAGATCTTGCATCCCTGTGTTTCTAAACAATGAGCAGTCTAATCCTTTTGGCAAATGGAACTAAAGCGAATGAAGGAGGCACTCTGAAGCGTTAGCAAATTTTCTTTCAGAAGTATGCAATGAATTTCCACTTGCTGGTTGTGGAATCACACATAGCGAGCCAGCTGAAAGGGAAGGGTGACAGGCACCTTTGTCTAACAGAAAGCTATTTCTGAGTCAGACGTCTGTGTGCTAATTGTTTAAAATATTATGTTTAAAGGTCTGGTCTTTTCTTTCTTTTTTTTTTGAGGCGGAGCAAGTTGCTAATCCAGTTAATCCAGTTAGAAATAACTGGCCCTCTTTAAATTAAAAGCTGTTCATTCGTGGCTCATACCATTGCTTTGCCAGACTGCTCAGCTGGCTAATAGCAAGCTGAGGATTGGCTGACAGCTGTTACAGAAAATTGCCTCTCTCCTCTGTGTGTTTGTGTGTTTCTTCTCTTGCCTGTTGCTATCAAATGCGTCTGCTAGATGCTCTTCTGGCTTTAGCTATGTCTGGCTCTGGCTTGCAGTCAGAGCTGCCTGCTTGCCTCTGATATCACTTCAAGCCATCCATCCCTGTTCACCACAGTACGTGGTAGCAGCTGCCTTTTCGGAAGGCAAGCTTGATTCTGCTCCTTGTTAACACTGACGGCCTTGGTGCATGTGGAGCAATGAGGGCCAAAGCCCCTCCATAGAAAGTATGTAATGCCAATTGTACACTCTGTGTTTACCCATCCCATCATACTGATCACTGCAGCATCCTGGTGAGCATACCTTCAAATGTTTTATAGTTGAGACGTATATATCATATTTATAATAAGAGGGGCAAAAGGGCCATTATAAACTATTGGGGTAGGGGAGTTAAAAGGGGGTCTGAAATTCCCCAGCATCACTGGGCCTTGGCCCAGTATTGCTGAAGGAGTGTCTCCACCGCCATCGTTCAGCCCAGACGTCCAGCACCAAGGGCCTTCTACAAGAAGGTTTAAATAAATAAGTAAATAGGTTAGTTTTGCACAGTCAGGTTTTCTGTTGTGGTGAGACTGGGAACTGTATTCCCATTTATTGGAAACTGTATAGTCCCAGTACACCTGAAGGAGCGTCTCCACCCCTATCGTTCTGCCCAGGGCCTTCTGGCGGTTCCCTCACTGCAAGAAGTGAGGTTACAGGAAACCAGGCAGAGGGCCTTCTTGGTAGTGACGCCCACCCTGTGGAATGCCCTCCCATCAGATGTCAAGGAAATAAACAACTATCTGACTTTTAGAAGACATCTGAAGGCAGCCCTGTTTAGGGAAGTTTTTAATGTCTGATGTTTCATTGTTCATTTAATTCTGTTGGGAGCCACCGAGAGTGGCTTGGGAAACCCAGCCAGATGGGCAGGGTACGTACGTATAAATAAATAAATAATTATACTAAACTTTTTGCACTGCCAGTTTAACAATGTTATTCCCTCACACAAGTTGTCTCCTCCATATTTGACAATCCCTTTGCAGCCTGCCCATTCACCCATGCCCACCCAGTATCTACTTTTAAAGGGACTTCTGTAGAGACGTGGGTTGTGTTTTGGTCCAAACCACTGAGCCTTTCAGGGTTGCTGATCTGAAGGTCAGCAGTTCAAATCTGTGTGATGGGGTGAGCTCCCGTTACTTTGTCCCAGGCTCCTGCCAACCTAGCAGTTTGAAAGCATACCAGTGCAAGTAGATAAACAGGTACCGCTGCGGCGGTAAGGTAAACAGTGTTTCCGTGCGCTCTGGCATTTGTCACGGTGCTCCATGTGTCAGTAGTGGTTTAGCCATGCTGGCCACATGACCTGGAAAAGATGTCTGAGGACAAATGCTGGCTCCCTCAGCCTGAAAGTGGAGATGAACGCTGCACCCCATAGTCAAATTCAACTGGACTTAACAGTCTGGGGTCCTTTACCTTACATACTTTAAAGGTAATCACCTGTGCATGGGGAGAGATTAAAAGAAGTCTGGGGCACCAGTTTTAAAACCAAGGCCTAAAAACAAAATCCCACTCAAGATCCTGCTGCTTAAGACACTGGGCACAATCCCCATGGAAGTTTCATTTAAAATAAAATATGTTAACAATTTTATTAAGGAAAGCACATTTTGCATCTTTAATCACAGAGCAGTAATATATTTGAATGTAATTTGGTGCATGCTAGAAAGTGGAATGTGAGATCAATAATAAAACCAGTGTATTAAAAGACAGGGGAGTTTAGATTTAAAACTGGGATTTGTGTTGTGAGAATAAAATGATCAGTACTGGAATATTAACTACCTTGTTTTGCTGGTGTGTAGTTTCTTCTTTTTTAAACTTCTGTAATTCAAAAAGAACACTGATGGTTTACTGGGGTGTTTTTCGAAACTTTTTTTATAATTAGATATTTATACACAGTGATTTCTGTATCTGTTGGGCTTTAATTAGTTGCTCAGCCTCTACCAGAGAGTTTTTAATAAGATTTTGAATTCATTTGCTGTAGCATCTATTAAAAGTGACATTGTAATTAATTGTTTATCAGGGGAAAGAAAAAATGATAAATGAGTGAGAAAACTCCACCCAAATATTTGTTTTTTTTGTTTCAAGAGCTACGTATTTCATGATGACATCAAGATGCCTTTTCCGGTTCTCGTATTAACCAAAAAAACCTGACAGTGCTTTTGAGTTCAGACGGATTTGAGAAACAGGTGGCCTGTCTGTAATACAATTTTAACTACCTGTTGTAAGTTTAGAATTTCACACCTGCTTTCAGCCACAAAGGTTTCAGTGTCCTAAACACTGAAAAATCAGATCAAACCTTTCTTGACTGCAACAGGCAGAGTTGGCATGGCAATGGAGTCAGGATCAGCTCAACATTCCCACCACCCCATGCTGGTGAATCCACTGAGGTTGGACCATACAAGACCTGTTCCATGGGAGGTGACCAGTGCTGAATCCTGTTGTGGTCCAAGTCAAACTGTCAAGGTCTCACTGGGTAGCCAGGGTGAGGATTCTAGTCAAGCAGACTCTCTGACCCCCTCCTTTTGGGGCAAGTTGTTAGCACTAGAAGAGACTGACATGCCCTCACTTTGGTAACAGTTCCTATAAAACCTAAGTGTAGTGTACATTTAACTAATTTTTGCTGAGTTGAACTCCATTGGCTCATGAAGACGGTAACTGCTGAAACTTGCATTTTGCGTGTCAAAACCCTGAAACCACCCCCTCACTGATGAATAAGACATGAGGACACAGGTATTAGGTTAATATTATTGGGCAAATTTAGGCCACAACTCTATTGGTTACAGAATGTGAGCGGAAGCGAGCCAAGAGGAAGCTGTCCGGCTCGTGCCTGAGTTTAAATGGGGCCCGGCCACGCCTCCCCAGCCAGCGTATTGGCTGGTTGGACGATGACATGGCTGGGAACTTCTGGGTGATGCGGGACTTCATCCCCCAGTCCCAGAGGGGAGTGGGTGCCCACGTGGTCCACCGCAACTCCTCCCCACTGGGAAGTGGAACGGATTTACCACTTGCAACTAATGCATTCAGAATTTAGAGGATTCTATGAGCAGAAGATTGTGGCAGGGGATTTACATTTTGCCTTTCACTGCTAATGTGGATTTATATATCTTAGGGGAAAGTCCCATGGACTCATTTCTGGAAAACCAAGATTGCTACCTATTATGTTTGAGTCACGGAGAACCTGGAGAATCAAAGCATGCCTACAGAGTTAATATTTCAGTGCATGGTTTCTATGGACAGGTGGAGGGGAGTTTGCATATCTTATGGAATTATGGTGGCTTTATTCTGACTGGTATTTTTGTTAGCTAATGCCTCGTAGACCCTTGTTTTTAAATAAACATGTTGAAACCTTAATTTGGGATGTTTCAGGCCGCTTTGTTGATTCTATTTTTGATTCAAAATTTCCCTTTCATGATATTGTTTGAATACACATGCAGAGTACTCACTGCTCAGATTGAAGGCAAGACGCTGTGCAACATTGGCTTCCTCAGTTGTTAGGTTTTTGAAACGATTTTTGTTTCTAGTAGTTCCAGAATTTGAAGCAGCTCAAACCCATTTTTACTTAGGTCTTCGTGTCTCTCCCTGTCCTTCACATCAAACAGCCATGTACGATTCTGGTAGGCCTCACTCTTTTTGATAAAACCATTTGTTGATCTGAGGGCTCCTCTGCATGCTTTGGCTCCCTGACATTTACAAACACTGAATTCACCACAGAAAGGATGTAATCTGTGAGATTACAGAATAGATAGGTCTCTGAGTTCAGTCTGCAAGTTAACTCATTAACATGCTTACAGAATTGACAATTCTCTTGAACTGTGGAGGCATGAACATATACGCCTCACACAATGTAATGCGTGAGGTGGGCATGATGCGGCCTATTTGTATGTAAATACAAATTACATGGCCTTTTCTTTTTGTTCTGAGGTGGAAAAAAATGTGCAAATCAGGCTTCCAGACAAACAGGGCTTTTTGTGCAGTAACCACATCGATGCAGATATCTTCTAAAGGTTGTATAGCTACTTGTCACCTAGGCTCAGGGGGTCACATAACTCCAACATTTTGGAGATGAAAACAGGAATGTCCTAAGGAAAAGCTCAACGTTCTGGGTTCAGATCAGAAACCGGGTTGGCTTCTGTAAATCTGGGACTGTCCCTGGAAACTAGGGACACTTGGAGGGTCTGTAAGTGCATTAACTGGGCCCAAGTCTCTTTGGTACTGCTTAGAATAACAGTATGTAGTTGCAACAGCATGGCAGCACTTTTTCCCCTGGCGCCGTTGCGCCTGCCCTCACTTAAATATAGTGCACCCACCTCACAGAACAGCCATTCCACGGATTCCTACAAACTACCCCAGTTTAACTTGTGGGGGACTTGTGTGAGGGAAAACTTAATAATTTGGAGTCTCAGGCAGGATTTGATCAAATAAACAAGAATGATGTTATTAAATAAAGGAAGGTTATGACACAAAGTGGGTAAAACATAAGATACTTCAGATTATAATGTTATTTCACTTCAGTTCTTTCTCAGTTGTTGCCGCTTAATACTTTGGTTCTTAAACAAGGTGGTACTTCCTGTCAGTTACACACCCTTAGACCAGCGGCGTAGCGTGGGTTGTCAGCACCCGGGGCAAGGCAAGTAATTTGCGCTCCCTAACCCGTGGATTTGCGCCCCCTAACCTGTGGATTTGTGCCCCCTAACCCATGGATTTGCCCTAACCCCAGATGTTGCGCCCGGTGCGGCCGGCCCCCCCCCCTGCACCCCTCATGCTACGCCACTGCCTTAGACAACCCTACTCCTGAGGTACTCCAAGTAACAGACCCAAGGGATCTCCACACCCCTCTTAACTGGTTTGGGAGTCTTCTCTTTTTGTAGAAGAATCTCTCCCCTCCTGACTGGAATGAGTCCTAAGTAGACAGTATTCTCACAGCTTCTACTTCTCCTGGCTCAGCCTCAGCCTCCCAGTTAATTCCTGGCCTATTACTCTCACAGGACACCACACACTGCCCTTCACACTAAGCTCAGAGACTCCTTTCTCTAGCTTGTGACATATTCTTCAGAGTGGATGTTTCTACCCAGAACCAACTCTCTCTCCTCTTATTCCCTATCTCCCTTCCTGTCTCCCAACCTATTCTCCCAACATCTATCCCATCCTAAACAACTGTTTCTCCAAATCCTCTCCTTTTCAACTCCCCCTCCTGAAACCCCAGCCAATCATAAGCTGCTGTTCATTAACCATTTGCTGGCAGGGAAAAAGAAAAAGAAAGCACTTGTAGTCCCAACCTGCCCAGCAAAAGCAAACTTTTCTGTCACAGTAGTCTACTTTCCTTTGGACCACATCAACGAGGCCAAGAGGGGGTCTTGACATCTGAACAGTAGCCCAGGGTCTCCATACACACTGCCCAGGCTTGTGGCCTGGGGAGGTTATCAATGCTGATAACGTAGTGGTTTGACTTCACCTCTAGAGGTGCAGTTGATTGTCTCCTCAAGACAGACATGCAAGCAACGTGTTTGCCTTCAAGCACACTCTGAAGCACACATTACAAGTCCCTCATTGGGACAAGGAATGGATACATTAGACTTTTCCCAGTTTCAGCTCTTCTACAGATGCTCATTCATCAGTTTCTTCTATCCCCTTTTGGTTGTACAGTGGTACCTCAGGTTAAGTACCGTATTTTTTGCTCTATAAGACTCACTTTTTCCCTCCTAAAAAGTAAGGGGAAATGTGTGTGCTTCTTATGGAGTGAATGCAGGCTGCACAGCTATCCCAGAAGCCAGAACAGCAGAGGGATCGCTGCTTTTGCTGTGCAGCGATCTCTCTTGCTGTTCTGGCTTCTGGGATTCAGAATATTTTTTTCCTTGTTTTCCTCCTCCAAAAACTAGGTGCGTCTTATGGTCTGGTGCGTCTTATAGAGCGAAAAATACGGTACTTAATTCGTTCCGGAGGTTCGTACTTAACCTGAAACTGTTCTTAACCTGAAGCACCACTTTAGCTAATGGGGCCTCCTGCTGCTGCCGCATTGCCACCACATGATTTCTGTTCTCATCCTGAAGCAAAGTTCTTAACCCGAGGTAATATTTCTGGGTTAGCGGAGTCTGTAACCTGAAGCGTATGTAACCTGAAGCGTATGTAACCCGAGGTACCACTGTAATTTTCTTTAAAATAATTGGATAGATTTCTCATTCAAATATGTAATTAGATAAGTAACTATAAACATAATTTCAAGATACATATTTATCCATGTAGTTTCTTGAAATTTGTATTCCTTCTAAACACATTTTGATTTTTTTTATTTGATTTTTTGGAGTTGAAAACAGCATCGCAACATTTGGAGAAGGCACAGTCTGATAGATAGTTATGGCTCACACGTTTTAGTCCAAAAAGTGCAGAGCAAGATTGGGTCAGAAATGCACACAGATCAATTTTCTAAAGCATCCATAGCGAATCCTCAGAGGAGATAGCTTACAACTGTGTTATTCATAGCAAGGTGTAATGCAAACAGTGCATTCTTTTAGGCTTTAAAAACAATCCTGTTAGCTCCAATAGTTATTCTTCTGGGATATTTGTGAGATGTAGTAGATAAACAAGGCAACAGGGAACTAGTGCCTAATGTAATTATAACTGCAGTAGCAGAAGTTGTTAACCAACAGAGAAAAACAGATTTCCCTTTAATCAATGAATAGGGAAAGAAAGAGCCTCAATTCTCTGGTTTGCCGGAAGCGGCTTAGTCTTGCTGGCCACATGACCTGGAAGCTGTACTCGGCCAATAAAACGAGATGAGCACCGCAACCCCAGAGTCGTCCACGACTGGACCTAACGGTCAGGGGTCCCTTTACCTTTACCTTTCTTTTTCAAGTAAACAGAATTAATTTATTCACTATTTAGGTAAAGGTAAAGGTACCCCTGCCCGTACGGGCCAGTCTTGACAGACTCTGGGGTTGTGCGCCCATCTCACTCAAGAGGCCGGGGGCCAGCGCTGTCCGCAGACACTTCCGGGTCACGTGGCCAGCGTGACAAAGCTGCATCTGGCGAGCCAGCACAGCACACGGAAGGCCGTTTACCTTCCCACTGGTAAGCGGTCCCTATTTATCTACTTGCACCCAGGAGTGCTTTCGAACTGCTAGGTTGGCAGGCGCTGGGACCGAGCAACGGGAGCGCACCCCGCCGCGGGGATTCGAACCGCCGACCTTTCGATCAGCAAGCCCTAGGCGCTGAGGCTTTTACCCACAGCGCCACCTGCGTCCCATATTCACTATTTAGAAATCATCAAAACTCAAAAATATATATAATTTTAGTTAAATTGTTGAGTGTTACTATGTGTCTTTTTTTTTTTTTTTGCTTTCATTCTTTTTCACATGTTACAAATAATCCTTCTTATTTTTCCTTTGCTTTTCTTCACCCAACTGTAAGCCATTTATATTACCCCAAAGTAGCTACATCAAACGTATGATGGGTTTCAGTTAAGTCAGAATTCTTCAAAACACTCGCTCCTTCAAAACCAACACATACGCTGGGTTTGCTTGTTCCACCGCTGAGCCATGTGTATTATTATCTGGCACATCTGATTTATCTCCAGGTTGCTTTTCATGCTTGGATATTTGCAGACTGGGTTTAGTGATCATGCTGTATATATCAGGAGATCATTTTCTCCGCCGTGAACAACAGACCTAGCAAATCTGGTTTCTGCAGTACAGGATTCCTTGGGAAAGAAAGAATAAGTTCAACCCAAACATAATTCAAGAGCTAACCGTTATCTTTGGCTAAACTTTATTCCTTAAGTCATAAAGAACAGTTGTTAACCTGCTTGCCATGGGCATTCATTTTGTTCTGTTTAATGTTTTCATTTATTTTTGCAAGGAAACCATTATTATCAGTGAAGACGACAGGTCAGACTAAAAGACAGCCGCACTCTGCAGTTTAATTCTCATCGTTAAAATGAAAAGTCAGCTATACAGGGCATCACAAATGAGGTACCAATAAAGACATTCTGCCAAACAACATCCTTTTAACTGTCACACATCCTAAAGAAACGTAATCGTTCACATTCCTTTGTAGTAAGTGTGGGAGTCTATTAATACCTCATTTTTCATAGCTATTTCTCCGTGGAACCAAGGACCATAAGTATAACTGAACATTTCAGAAAGGAAAAACCAACCATATTGGCAATATTACAGTACCTTGCACAACTTCTAATGGAGGAACCAGCGTCCAACCAAAAGGTGGAGCAGCTCTAGCTGGGGCTGCAAATGCCACTGCTCTATCATGTTTGTCGCAAGCAAAGCCATAGTTCATAGAATCATAGAACCATAGAATCATAGAATCATAGAGTTGGAATAGACCACAAGGGCCATTGAGTCCAACCCCCTGCCAAGCAGGAAACACCATCAGAGCACTCCTGACATATGGTTGTCAAGCCTCTGCTTAAAGACCTCCAAAGACGGAGACTCCACCACACTCCTTGGCAGCAAATTCCACTGTCGAACAGCTCTTGCTGTCAGGAAGTTCTTCCTAATGTTTAGGTGGAATCTTCTTTCTTGTAGTTTGGATCCCTTGCTCCATGTCCGCTTCTCTGGAGCAGCAGAAAACAACCTTTCTCCCTCCTCTATATGACATCCTTTTATATATTTGAACATGGCTATCATATCACCCCTTAACCTCCTCTTCTCCAGGCTAAACATGCCCAGCTCCCTTAGCCGTTCCTCATAAGGCATCGTTTCCAGGCCTTTGACCATTTTGGTTGCCCTCCTCTGGACACGTTCCAGTTTGTCAGTGTCCTTCTTGAACTGTGGTGCCCAGAACTGGACACAGTACTCCAGGTGAGGTCTGACCAGAGCAGAATACAGTGGCACTATTACTTCCCTTGATCTAGATGCTATACTCCTATTGATGCAGCCCAGAATTGCATTGGCTTTTTTAGCTGCCGCGTCACACTGTTGGCTCATGTCAAGTTTGTGGTCAACCAAACTTGTTCATAATAGCCAATCTATGGCAAGCTCATAATAGCCAATCTATTTGGAACCTGAGATGTGAGACCACCCCAAAGGGCTTCTCCCTGGGAGTAAAATATAAATTAGTTTATTTATAAAAGTACTTCTGTACCACCATATCATAAAATATTAGAGCAGCTTACCATGCTAAACTGCAAAACGCTGTTTTATTAATGCAAATAGAAATACAGATCAACATTGAGGAGACTGGCTAATGTAAAAAATAAATAAATGCATTGCTGTCTTCCTACTGAATCTCTGCTAGAGATTCACAGTATGGAACATTCCACCGTATGGAACTGGCAAGACTAAATGCATACCCTCCAACATTCCTCAGATGAAAATAGGGACATTTCTCACTCCCCTCCAACTGACCTTCCTCAACCCCCCATTTTTTTGTCCAGACCTCCTCATCTGCTCTCTAGCAGCCACTACAAGCTGTCCAAGGCCAGCAGCAGCAGCAGCCATGGAGAGGTAATGGGATGCTCAACTTCTAGTTGAGGCAAGTTGGAGATCCCCAGGGTCCCTTCCAACTCTATGATTCTATGTCAGGACAATAACCTTGAACCTGGCCTGGTAGCATATGGGCTGTCAGCACATAAATATTACTTTGCTGCCCTTCTTTCATGAGAAACAAAACCAGCTGCTTGAGGCAGCCACCTCACTATGCCTAATGTAAGGGTTAGATGTTAGAAAGGTGGGGGGACTGCATAACAGTGGATTTTACTTATGTCCAAATCTCATTACTGGCTGTTATCCATTCTGGTAATCAAATGTACATGCATATCACTGGATTGACAGTTACACTATCACAAAGGAGTATTGATCCAGATTACATCTCTTGCAGAAAACACATCAAAACCCTTTAGTGATCTCTGCTGTGTCCTGGAGGTCAATATACCTACTATGAATTGATCGTTGTCATTAACACTGAGGGTGCACTGGTGCTTAGTATATTTTAATGGATTTATGCACACTTTCCTGTGATTTGTCTAAAAAAGCATATTCCACCTTCATAATGTGAATTTTCAGTTGTTTGGCAAGAGAAAGGTTTTACACAGGCCCTCTTCAGGGCATGCAGGGCAAATGGATAATGTCTTAAAGAGGCACACAGGCCCCCCCCCCCCAAATTCCTGTGCAGACCTTCCTGAATAGGGAATGCCTATTGAAGTCACCTATTGTGGAGCGTGATGACATCCTACATTTTTATGTATATAGGAAGATTAGGAGAAATTCACACTGATGCTACATTCAGACTACCTCTTTCCTTTCTTTTCTTGTTAACTCACAAACCTATTTGTATAGTATTTATTTTGTATATTTGTATCGCATTTGTCCTTTAAAACAAAGTCCACATTTTATGTGATCTTTCACATAGTTTTGGAAATCTAGCAGAATCCAGCAGAATTATGTGATCTGTCACATAATTTTGGAAATCTAGCAGAATCCAGAAATGAGCCTAGAGCTCATTTCTGTGCCGTTTCCAGAATTTTTATTAGGAACCCTGGAAATTTGCAGGAGCCTGATGCTACAGGTTTCTCATGATTTTAATGGATCATGCCTCCACCCTCACATAATGAAATTTGGGTCAGTATTTCAGCATATTGCATGGGGAATCATGGGTTAACTGAAGTGCACATGCATGGAAAGGGGGGAGGTATAGTGACATGCCCAATGATATTTCTTGTTGTAGCACACCATGCCCATTGACATGAATGAGAGTGAGATACACAGCAGGTACTGATACATAAAAGGAACATTAGACACGAGGACAGAAGCATTAGCATTATAACCAGTAAAACGAAAAATGCTGGTTAACTTTCCTGTGAACTTTTTATATACAGTGGTACCTCTGGATGCGAATGGGATCTGTTCTGGAGCCCTGTTCGCATCCTGAGCAGAACGCAACCCACGTCTGCACGTCTGCGCATGCGAGTGCTGTCATTTTGAGAGTCTGCGCATGTGCAAGCGGTAAAACCCGGAAGTAACCCATTCCGTTACTTCCGGGTTGCCGCGGGACGCAACCTGAAAAGATTTAACTCGAAGCTACTTTAACCCGAGGAATGACTGTATGTGTGTGTGTGTGTGTGTGTGTGTGTGTGTGTGTATATATATATATATATATATATATATATATATATATATATATGCTTTCGTAGATTTTCACGGGTACAGGAATGCAGGTTTTGGTGTCCTCGGGTATCTTCCCGTGTAAAAGTTGGGGTGTCTAGGCGACGTTTCGACGAGGTCTCACTCGTCATCTTCAGGCTGGTGCTTTCGGCTTCTTGTTACTGGAACAGAGCAGGATCTCAGTGTTTGAGTTCCTATAAATACTGTTGAGGAGGTGTGGCCTCCAATGTTCTGGGCAGAGAGGAAGTTCCCAGGCTAGTGTGCCTTTTCTTCTTTTGTTCCTTAATTGCTTGAGGGATATCTTGAGTGATTTCTTGAGTGATATCCTGAGTACCACTTAGGTGGGTCATTAGGTGTGGATTAGTTGCTAAAGCCTTTGTGTCTTGACCTCTTGAACTTTGTGAAGAGTTTTTCTGAGAAGATGGGTGTACTACATTTAGTTGTGCTCTGGCTTGGCTTCGTGTATAGGGGCGAGCTGTGGTTTTGTGGCCTGTGCCAGCCAGATCTGTGTAGGGATTGCAGGGGGGTGCAGCATCCGGAGGTGCCACCATGGTTTGGCTACTGGATGGTGTCTGTAATTTATCTGTGGAGAGGGTCTGGGTTTGGGTCTGGTGTGGTTGATTGGTGATGGCGTAAACCATAGCCAAACCATGGTGGCACCTCCGGATGCTGCACCCCCCTGCAATCCCTACACAGATCTGGCTGGCACAGGCCACAAAACCACAGCTCGCCCCTATACACGAAGCCAAGCCAGAGCACAACTAAATGTAGTACACCCATCTTCTCAGAAAAACTCTTCACAAAGTTCAAGAGGTCAAGACACAAAGGCTTTAGCAACTAATCCACACCTAATGACCCACCTAAGTGGTACTCAGGATATCACTCAAGAAATCACTCAAGATATCCCTCAAGCAATTAAGGAACAAAAGAAGAAAAGGCACACTAGCCTGGGAACTTCCTCTCTGCCCAGAACATTGGAGGCCACACCTCCTCAACAGTATTTATAGGAACTCAAACACTGAGATCCTGCTCTGTTCCAGTAACAAGAAGCCGAAAGCACCAGCCTGAAGATGACGAGTGAGACCTCGTCGAAACGTCGCCTAGACACCCCAACTTTTACACGGGAAGATACCCGAGGACACCAAAACCTGCATATATATATATATATATATATATATATATATATATATATATACAAACTGATGTGTAAATCTGCAGAACTTAAATAGTGGAGAAATGAGAAATACAGAAACAGAAATTGACAGATTTACCCATCTCTACAGCAGCAAATCCATAAAGAAGGCTGATCGCCGAAGAATTGATGCTTTTGAATTATGGTGCTGGAGGAGACTCTTGAGAGTCCCGTGGACTGCAAGAAGATCAAACGTATCCATTCTGAAGGAAATCAGCCCTGAGTGCTCACTGGAAGGACAGATCCTGAAGCTGAGGCTCCAATACTTTGGCCACCTCATGAGAAGAGAAGACTCCCTGGAAAAGACCCTGATGTTGGGAAAGATGGAGGGCACAAGAAGAAGGGGACGACAGAGGACGAGATGGTTGGATAGTGTTCTCAACTTGAGTTTGACCAAACTGCGGGAGGCAGTGGAAGACAGAAGTGCCTGGCGTGCTCTTGTCAATGGGGTCACGAAGAGTTGGACACGACTAAACGACTAAACAACAACAACACAGCAGCAAATCTGGGCAATGGAGATGTTTTTATATTTAAAGCACTATTATACCTCTTTTTCCATCATGGCTTCTTCCAAAGAGTTCCTTCTTTGGAGAACAACGATTTCCAGAGTGGTTTAATAATCTCACTTTCATGGCACTGGTCCAAGACAGAATGGTCTGCATCAGTGGTTTTCAACCAGTGTGCTGTGGCACCCTGGGTTTCCTTGAGTAATGGTCAGGGGTGTCGCAGGCAACACTGGCCTCTGTCCCTCTTTCCTTCCCTCTCTCCTCTGATGCCCTCTCATGCCTCTGCCTCTCAAAGGCTTGTGCACCTGTTTATTGCAGCAGCCCTGGCTATAAGCTCTGCAGGCAAATGGTGCTGCTGGGAGGCACTTTGGGGCAGTTGTGGGGGGCAGCTCAGAGACCAGGGTCAGCAGCAGCAGCTGCCTGGAGGACTCCCAAAGAGAGAGGAGAGGAGGCTGAGGGAATACTCCACAAGGGGATGGCATTCGAAAAAGGAAGAGAGGCTGCCAGCTCTGCAGGTAAGGGGTGACATAACTGGGCTCCTGAGCCTCACAGGGGTGTCACAGAAAGAATGTAGTTGGTTAAGGGAGCTATGGACTCAAAAAAGGTTGAAAACCTCCGGTCTACATGATATGCATAACAGACTGCATTATATTATTTCAGTTAACAGTCATTTAGAATTATTTTCATATTCTTCCTTGACAAGTGTCCAACATCCAAAGTCACGACGTAAATTCCACACAGAATATATTGTTTTGTTTTATCTCACTTGTTTGATAAACTCAGATGCTGTGAAAAGTAATGAGGATTAACATCGGAAAGATTTATGGGAACTATTGCTAAAATTATGAAAGCAGTAGAAGTATGAGGTGATCAGAGACCCCCCGAGCTCAGAACATGGGAAGATACCTCCATTTTTTAAATAATTTGGCATAATATTTGTACTGCTTGATTATTGAATAATACGTATAATTTGGAATATTTAATATGGTTTGATTGGATTGTTAAAGTGGAAAATTTAATAAATAGTATTTTTAAAAAAACAAAAAACAAAAACCTTCCATGTCACATAGGACGTATTATTTAATACCTACTAACTTTTTAGTCAAGGGAGTTCTGTTCATAGAGAGATACAGTACGGTCAATAACAGAATATAAGCTTGCATCTAAACATATTTTAATTTAACATAACAAAACCCACTCCTGTACACTTGTACAGATTCTCATTTTCCACTATGTTTCTTGTTGACTAGACCAATGAACTTTGGTTTCCCCCTCTCTGACAAGTTTTCAAACAAAGGAATCTCCAAGGAGAGTCACAAATAATTCCAAATACTGTTTCAGTTTTATTTCAAAGCAAGCTCAGATTGTGGTTTTCCTTTAGGTCACGCATGAAAGATTTAGACAAAGAGAGCTCTTGAGCCTCGTGTAGCATTATTGAAACCAAGGGTTATTCTCCAAAGTCTGCCATGAATTTGATAGGTCACCTTGGGTTGATCACTGTCTCTCAGCCTGATATCCTGATCTGCTGATCTGCAACACAGAGCTATTAAGACTGACCTACCTTTTAGGGTTGCTGTAAGGATAATAAATAATAAAAATAATTTAATTTAATTTAATTTAATTTAATTTAATTTAATTTAATTTAATTTAATTTAATTTAATTTAATTATTTAATTTAATTTAATTTAATTTAATTTAATTTAATTATTTAATTTAATTTAATTTAATTTAATATAGTTTTATTTGTACCCCACCCATCTGACTGGGTTGAGACAATGAATGTGATGCAATATATATATATATATATATGGTAAAGGTACCCCTGCCCGTACAGGCTAGTCTTGACAGACTCTAGGGTTGTGCGCCCATCTCACTTAAGAGGCCGGCCAGCGCTGTCCGGAGACACTTTCCGGGTCACGTGGCCAGCGTGACAAAGCTGCATCTGGCGAGCCAGCTCAGCACACAGAAACGCCGTTTACCTTCCCGCCAGTAAGCGGTCCCTATTTATCTACTTGCACCTGGGGGTGCTTTCGAACTGCTAGGTTGGCAGGCGCTGGGACTGAACAACGGGAGCGCACCCCGCCGCAGGGATTCGAACCGCCGACCTTCTGATCAGCAAGCCCTAGGCGCTGAGGCTTTTACCCACAGCGCCACCCGCGTCCCATATATATATATATATATATATATATATATATATATATATATGCAGGTTTTGGTGTCCTCGGGTGTCTTCCCGTGTAAAAGTTGGGGTGTCTAGGCGACGTTTCGACGAGGTCTCACTCGTCATCTTCAGGCTGGTGCTTTCGGCTTCTTGTTACTGGAACAGAGCAGGATCTCAGTGTTTGAGTTCCTATAAATACTGTTGAGGGGTGTGGTGTATAGCCTCCAATGTTCTGGGCCGAGAGGAAGTTCCCAGGCTAGTGTGCCTTTTCTTCTTTTGTTCCTTAGTTGCTTGAGGGATATCTTGAGTGATTTCTTGAGTGATATCCTGAGTACCACTTAGGTGGGTCATTAGGTGTGGATTAGTTGCTAAAGCCTTTGTGTCTTGACCTCTTGAACTTTGTGAAGAGTTTTTCTGAGAAGATGGCTGTAGTTGTGCTCTGGCTTGGCTTCGTGTATAGGGGCGAGCTGTGGTTTTGTGGCCTGTGCCAGCCAGATCTGTGTAGGGATTGCAGGGGGGTGCAGCATCCGGAGGTGCCATCATGGTTTGGCTACTGGATGGTGTCTGTAATTTATCTGTGGAGAGGGTCTGGGTTTGGGTCTGGTGTGGTTGATTGGTGATGGCGTTCTGTGTGCCACCTAATGACCCACCTAAGTGGTACTCAGGATATCACTCAAGAAATCACTCAAGATATCCCTCAAGCAACTAAGGAACAAAAGAAGAAAAGGCACACTAGCCTGGGAACTTCCTCTCGGCCCAGAACATTGGAGGCTATACACCACACCCCTCAACAGTATTTATAGGAACTCAAACACTGAGATCCTGCTCTGTTCCAGTAACAAGAAGCCGAAAGCACCAGCCTGAAGATGACGAGTGAGACCTCGTCGAAACGTCGCCTAGACACCCCAACTTTTACACGGGAAGACACCCGAGGACACCAAAACCTGCATACCTATACCCGTGAAAATCTACGAAAGCATATATATATATATATATATATATATATATATATATATATATTCTGTTCATTCCTTTTTTAAATACCACCTTTTCTGAGGTTCCTTTTTTTGCAAGTATTTTGAACATAAGGTGATATTCAGTGCTACTCAGAATAGATCCATAGAAATCACGTAACTTAAATCCATCGCTTTCACTGGGTCTGAAAGGACGTAATTGGTTATCATCCTTAGCAAATATTAGTCACATTTATGGTACATTACGAGCATGATATTAAGAAATAAAGCACTATCAAAACAAATCAATGTCAGGGAGGGGGTTAAGCATGTACTTATAGACCTCTCACTGAATACAATGAGACTTAACAATGTTTAATTGTGGCTGGATTGTGCCCTAATTTATTTATTTGGATTGCAACCCATAAATCCACTCCATAGCATTGCCAGAATAAACCTACACTCTAATAGTTGTTGTTGTTGTTGTTGTTGTTTTTTAAAAAAGGAATAACTGCATCAGAATGTTCAGGAAATGCAACTCTCAGTAGTACAGTGTTATGCATTTCTGCTTATAAGAAAGTCTCACTGAATGCAATGAGTTTTACTCCCAGGTAAGTATGAATAGGATTGCAGCCTAAATTCTCATCTGCACCTTAGTCTGGGAGTTGCATTGCAAGTGTGTTCTTGCTGGCACTAAAAAAGACCTAATTCCTCAAGTATCCCTCGAACACTCACATTTGATGTCCAGAAGATGACCAGAATGGCAGCTAAGTCTTACTTTTAACACTGCAGATGGGACAGCATTTCTTCACTGGACATGAGGCCAAAATGCTAGCTCAGGGAGGCACAGATCTGACCGTGTGACATATATCACTGTTTGCTTCCTGCCCATAGCACCTGCCACCTCACTCTACCCAATGCTAGGGCTAACCCTGGGACCTCTTTGCACCCGGTGTTAGGCAAACATACTGACTTCTGTGATCCAAAATCTCTTTGGTCCTGCAATAGAGATTTCTGATTTTTTTTGTATACAGTATTCCATGATGTCGATTTTGAGCAGAAGATAGCCCTCACAGAGGGGAAAGGGTTGCCATTTTGCCGTTGCCATTTCTCCATTCAGATTCTCAAGTTCTGAAGTTGTTGTTTTTGTTTGTTTTCTTTAAAAGTGTGCTGTGTAACACCTGCAGAGCAATCCAAACTAGAAGAAGCCAGTGCAATTTGCTGGTGTAAATTATGCTGGTGTAACTTGTCCCTATTCCAAAATCCACTCAGGAGTGCATCTAATTCCAGCTAAGCCTATCCAAGCCTGGATAATGGAAAACAAGCCTTTAAAATAGAGTTTGATTCATGCCACCCTTTTCACCAATGTAGCTTTTGCTGGGTTGCTGGAAGACATGGCCAAGCTTAATAGAGATTAGAATAGGAGTAATTCTCCACCTGCCCTGCCCTGCCCCCGCCCAACATCACCACCCTGGAACACCCCTTTTTGAGACTTGCCTGGCTAAGTCAGAATAGATGACTTCCTTAGCATAACTGTCAGGATGCTGTCAGCGGCTCCCGGCTGGTTGCCCAGGAGATTATAAAGACAAGGAAAAGTTTCTTACCATCCTTTTTTTATTTCACACTTTACAGAGAGAGGCTATAGAACCCAGCTTCTTGGATAATGGCATTGTCCCGAGTGAATCTCCACCCCTCATCTCCCCCACTTCCTCATTCATGACTTCTACAGGTGCTGCTACCTGCCCTCTGTCTTTGAGGTCTTTGCTCTCCTACTTTCAAGGCTCTCCGGGTTCTGGGAGATGGTGGGTCTGGAATGCTTTCTAATGACACTGTGTCGTCAGCTGGATGTTGCTGTGGCTCTGCCTATTCCTCCTCTCCCATTATTTCCCAACTTTTCCCCTCATCTGCCTCTGAGCTGTGACCTCCCTCAAACCCCTGTTGTCAATCTATACACTGGTACCTCAGGTTACAAACACCTCAGGTTACAAACACTTCAGGTTACAGACTCCGCTAACCCAGAAGTAGTACCTCAGGTAAAGAACTTTACCTCAGGATGAGAACAGAAATCACGGTGCGGTGGCAGCGGGAGGCTCCATTAGCTAAAGTGGTACCTCAGGTTAAGAACGGTTTCAGGTTAAGAACGGACCTCTAGAATGAATTAAGTTCATAACCAGAGGTACCCTTCCTGGAGGGGTCAGGATGGGGAGGCAGTCTCCACCATTACTCCTCTGCCCAGTCCCTGATATTAACTCTGGGCTGCATCTACACAGTTATTAAAAAAAATGCCCTAAAAGGCTCTGAAAAAATAGTTTTAAAGCTCACAATGGAAAATTTCATAGATTTCTGCAGCTCCATCTGGTGTCACAGTGTTATAACGCATTTAAAGCATTTTGTTTTTATTAATGTAGCTGAGTCGCAGGATGAGCGACTGCAGCCAGCATAGACCTGACTGAGCCAGCTCAGCCAGAGATCTGCTTATGCCAAATGTCGTTCATTCCAGTGGATATTGGGTTTGGATTGCTCCCTTAGTTTGGTCCTTGTTTTTCCTTTTTAAAAGTAATTTAAATATTTCACATATAGGATGTTGACAATTATTCCATGCCATGAAATATATTTCATATGAAATCTCAAGGGGAGGTGATGGTGGGACTCCAATCCAAAAGTTATCTGTACAGATATATTTTAAATTGCTGGTTTAAAATCTACATTTTCTTCCAAAGTACTGTATATTTTGAAACTTCCAGCACCAAATGACAGAGCGTATTCTTTTTATTTGTTCTTGTGTATTTTTACTGATAATGTATGAAATGCCTGTGGCATTTTCTCTTACAGTGAAAAAGAAAACAAAATGGCTGTTTGTGTTCATTAAAACTGGTACATACAGCCGGGAGCAAGTTAGACAGATCATGCTTTATCTATTACATATGGAGGACAAATAATGCTTCAGAATGTGCTGTCCTTTCTTAAAAGGGGGCAATGGTGCAAACTGTGCTTTTTAAGCAAATAGTTCTGAGACTTGTCACGAGCAACAGCTTGCAGTGGGTAGGCAAAGATGTTGCGAATTGGCTCATTTATTCACATCCTAACTGCACTCCAAAATAATAGGGAGGGAGGGAGAGAAGTCTGGATATTTTAGAAACAAGTACTGAAGAACCTCTTACCAACAGTATAAATATTATTCATACATTTTATTTTTTCACCCAAAGGCCATAACAACAAGAGCTGAAAACAAACAGAACCATTTGCAAACCCCATAGAGCCGGTGCTCATTTAGGGCTGCATCTAACTAAAGCACACTCAGAGAAATCCATCGAAATCAATAGCCTTAGGTTAGTTAAACCAAGGAAGAAATTGGGTAGCAGAGTTGCTGCAGTGAATGGGCCCAGATCACATCAGAGCAGTGGGAGCAGGGAGATCCAATGGACCCTGTCCCAGCTAAGCCATGTAATTCCCTTCCCCTGGAACCCTATACAACTGATTCATATACAGTGGTACCTCGGGTTACAGACGCTTCAGGTTACAGACTCCGCTAACCCAGAAATAGTACCACGGTTAAGAACTTTGCTTCAGGATGAGAACAAAAATCGCACGGCGGTGGCGCAGTGGCAGTAGGAGGCCCCATTAGCTAAAGTGGTACCTCAGGTTAAGAACAGTTTCAGGTTAAGAACGGACCTCCAGAATGAATTAAATTCTTAACCTGAGGTACCACTATATTTGTGTGTGAAGACCCCCAAGAACTCTCAAAAAAAGACACAGTTGACACCAATATTAGTTTAAGGTTATTCACATAATTTTGGCCACAACTTTATTGATTACAGAATGTGAGTGGTTTGCTTAGGCACTGGTTTGAGTAGCTGCACCTACACATCCAGCAGGGTAGTACTGACAACTGGACACCAGCAGAAGTCAGTAAGTGTAAACATACTGGGGGAGCATTGGTCCAACCACAGACGCAACCCCAAAACGCTCCCAGGTGCTCTGGCGTTGCCCTCACCCGTGGAAGGGGAATGGACAAAAGCATGGTGAGCCGAGCACCTGGATTCCTTTAACAGAATACCCTATCACACATTGGGAGGGGCAGGTGTGACAACCTCCCCTCCACCACACCTTGAACTAATGCCTAACCGCCAAATCTTACAAAGTTGTGTTACTTTGCTATGCGGCAGGTGAAACCCAAGTGGCACCAGCCAATCAGCCAAATGGGAAAATTCCTACCGGGCCCCTGCCCCCAAAGCAAATGACCCACGACAACATAGCAAGGTCATAGGTAAAGGTAAAGGGACCCCTGACCATTAGGTCCAGTCGTGGCCGACTCTGGGGTTGTGGCGCTCATCTCGCTTTATTGGCCGAGGGAGCCGGGTACAGCTTCCAGGTCATGTGGCCAGCATGACTAAGCCGCTTCTGGCAAACCAGAGCAGCACATGGAAACACTGTTTACCTTCCCACCAAAGCGGTACCTATTTATCTACTTGCACTTTGTGCTTTGGAACTGCTAGGTTGGCAGGAGCAGGGACCGAGCAACGGGAGCTCACCCCGTCACAGGGATTCAGACTGTCGACCTTCTGATTGGCAAGTCCTAGGCTCTGTGGTTTAACCCACAGCGCCACCCGTGTTCCAGCAAGGTCATAGCAAGATCCTAAATATAGGGAGTGTGGGTGGGTGATGTGATGCACGAGGCACTAAGAGGAATCTCGATGCAACATACAGCAGTATAAATAGGTCCCCTGGCTGCAAACTCTCTCAACCCCGTTGGCCAGAATTACCCCAGCAACATAGGGACCCAATCAGGTTGTTGTGGCTATCCAAATGCTCCCACCCACACAAACGGCGAGGGCAGTCTTAGTGATCTCACCGCAACACGTGCCCTCCATGATGAGGACACAATTTGGTGGGTGGGCTTTGCACCAGTGACACAACAGTCAACAAGAGGGCAGCTGGGCTGGGCCAAGAGAGATCTCTGCTGAATTAAATCCCCCCTCAAGTCTGCCATAAAGGGTATGAATTGTTCTGTTAATGCATTCACATTCCTGCTTTCTTCCACAGAACTCAACGTCACGTGCATTGGTTTCCAGGTAGACAGCGATATTTTTCTAGAAAAAAGGTGCTGTAACTCATCATGAATGCCTCCCTCGTTCTCTTAGAATGGCAATGGCACCCACCTGAGAGGTGCAGGAACTGAGTTCCAGTGAGTTCTGGCTGGGCGGGAAAAACCCTGGACCCAGAATTTCCTAGCTTTTCTCTTGTGCCATCAGACCATGCCTTCAGACCATACACTCGGATACGAATGGCCATCTAACAAAATGGAACAGGACTGGGAAGCCTAATCAAAAAGGAATCCAAAGGAGAAATGCTCAAATATTTAAAGACACGAAAGCATCTCTATGACAACACACAGCATTCATTTTGACAACATTGTATGTGGTATTGTCCCTATCACAGCAAATCAGGCCACTAATGAGTACGGACAACAGAGGAAATTATTTCACATTTTAATGCACACCCACAAAATGATTTGCACCTCTACAAGCCACGGGGTTCCTGCTAATTTGCTGATGCCTCCCTCTCATGTATGGTGTTGTGCTGTTTGGGCTATATACTGAGGTAGCTCTAACAAAGGAATGAGGAAAATGATAATGTAAAATTACTATAGAAACTCAAATGATACAACTAAGGAAGTAGTTAGGACATACATTGGTGACAGCCTAAGAAAACAGAAGAAATTCCTCCCCCAATAGAAAACTGGACATTTGCCAGTATCAGAGATTAATTATAGGGACTGGATAAAAGTAATTAGGAAGTATAATTAGGAAATAACTCCCAAGTGTTAATTAAATGATACACTAAAAGGCTTCTAGTCACTTTATTTAAATAGAAAACAGAATCAAAACATTGGCGTCTCAAACCCCATTCGGCATAACTAGCTGCAATATCACCGAGAAATGCTGATTATGAAACAATTCTGTTATTTAAAAGAAGTTCCCACTCAGATTCATGACCACAAAGTAAGGACACTTCTTGGAAACAGCCGATTTCAGGGACTGGGTTTGCTGTTTTAAGTCCACAGTAACATACAGTAACTTTGATTGCTTCACCTGGTTTACTACATAGCAAAAGTCTCCTACGAGCACAGGTGTTTTCCACAGACTAGCACAAAAATAGATGGTAATTTTGCAACCCACAAGCTAGCTACTGCAAAGTCCTGGAAAGGTGATGAGGAACAAAGGGAAATCTACTAGCCTTTCCCCAGGATACCAACAATGGAGCCACCAACCTACTAGTCTGCAAAAATTAAAAAATCCACATCTTTCCATCTTAATAATAATATCAGGACTAATGGTTGTATTCACAGTAAGTAACTTGTTCCATCAACATAAGGATTCAGGCCTGTGCAATAGGATTTTCCTCCCTCTTTTCCCTCTCCCTTAATCTGTTCTGGGGGTTCCCCAAACCTTGTGGAACAGATTTGGGGAGTATGTAAAGGAAATTTCATCATTCAAGTGTAAGTCCTTGTGCTGACAGAACATGTTACAATTTGTTACTAACATTACCACTCAGCCTGTTGCGCCCCATAGCAGTGTGGCAAAACCTTCAGATATCCTGCCCAAGATGGATCCCACTCTTTCTTCCTCTTCCCAGAACACCTTGCTCATAAATTCTCATTTCCTGTCATCTCAAAACCAAATGACAGCACCTTGGCAACATCCTTCTCCCCAGATCAAAGGACATCTCAGATGGTCTATCAACACCTTTTGTCATGTTTACAGATTGGCCCTTCGCTAGGCCAGCCAGGCTGGTTTGCATAAGCCAGGCCAGGGATTCCCTGTCCAGCACAGCTCTACAGGTTGTACTTTCATTCATATCCCAATTAACCAAAATCCTACCACTTATTAATTTCTATGGGGTTTTTGGGGGGGTGTCCATACGTCCACAATTCCAAGGACGGATTTAACATCCAGGGGGCAATTTGGGTTGTCTGGGAAGTTGTTGAGCCCCACAACTTTTTGTGTCCGGATTTTTACTTCTTGAAATATGGCAACCCTACTTGATTGAGCCTTTGTTCCTGCCACTCCAAGCTTTGCTCATTGTGATAGATTCTGCACTGCTGGGGGTCATGTCATATCCTGCTTACAGACTCATCTGTCACGGGTTTTATTAGCTGGTGTCCATATGATGTCTCTCTCTTTATGGCTGTCAAAGTTCTGCAGGTCAAAAATTTACTGTCTACTTCAAGGGGACTTGATTTATTAATCATAGAACAGTTAAGTCTGTACTGCCTCCATCTCTTCAGTCATTACAGATGCCTGCAGATGTAGCACAGAGGTGAAGTGTTGCTGCTCGCTCAAGTAGGTCCAATGAATTTAGCTGAAGCGTGTTAGCGGTAGCCTGAAACACTTGGCTGTTGCACAGCAAACATTATGGAACAGCTGTTCCTTGGGTACAAACAGATCTAAGGATGAAGATGGTTCAGGATGTCCAAAAGAAATGTATTAGCAGTAGGAATGATTGAGAAATGTGATCTTCGCCAATTCTGATAAACTGACTTGATCCGCACCTCCCCGATTAATTACATGTACATGTTAAGTTATTTATGTTTACTCAGTTTTACCCTTTCCAGATGTTCCAACACAGGTCTTGACTTAAAACTCTACTAAAAATGCATGTTTTGAGATATTTAGAAGTATGTATTTGATTAATGCAGAAACCAGAGCTGTTCGACAGTGGAATTTGCTGCCAAGGAGTGTGGTGGAGTCTCCTTCTTTGGAGGTCTTTAAGCAGAGGCTTGACAACCATATGTCAGGAGTGCTCTGATGGTGTTTCCTGCTTGGCAGGGGGTTGGACTCGATGGCCCTTGTGGTCTCTTCCAACTCTATGATTCTATGATTCTATGGATCAAACTTCTGGGTGGACATGTAAGAGGCCCAAATAGGCTGATTCACCCATCCTCAGTCTTGTTACTTGATGAGATAAAGACTGGCAAATAATGAACAAGCTTCCTGAAGAGTTTCACCGATCAGCTTGCATCCAATAAACTATGGGTGGAAGAAGAGAAAGCATTAGCGTTATATTTATGGCATGTCATTTTAGGGGGTTAAAATTAATTTTTGCAAATTTCTTCAGGGAGGGGTCTTAAAAATATGTTTTTGGGTATGAAGATAATAAAAACAATATTGATATACATTATAACTTGGCAATCATTTTTAATAATTTTAATGCAAATTTACTCACTTTTTTTTTTAAAAGCAGTAGTTACTTTTATTGAGATCTCTTCCCCAACCATATAGTCTAGGAACAAACTCCCAACTCCCTCAACCCCTCCAAAAAAAAAAAAAAACCAAAAAAAAAAAAAAACACCCACCCTGAAGCATTTCATGAAAAATAAGTTATGGAAAATCCACAGCAGTCAAAATAACATATTGCCAGTTCACCACATAGTGTTCCCATCATTCACAAGTTGGATGCAAAAGAAAAGAAAAAGTTCACAGCCTCAATCCAGTGACCCTCCATGCAAAGAGCTTATGCACCTTATCAGTACAAAGAGTTCATGCAAGGAAGCAACGCATCCTGCCACTCTAGGATGAACGACCGTTTTCACCAGTTGACCTTAACCATTAAGTTACACAAGGTTCTCTGCTTGGGTTCAATCATCCTAAGGAAGGAACAACATTCAACAAAAACTGTCCTAGCCAACACTCAATGGAGATGCCCCCCCCCCAGATGCTTTTGGACTTCCATCTGTACCAGCCAACATGTCCAACAGTCAGGAATGATTGGAAACGACCATTAACTTCTGGCTCTCCATCCAGACATTTGGGAAAGGCTCTCCAAATTTGCCATGGAGCTCTCCTACTTTCCAGAGAATTCTACTCGGGCTCAAAGGAAAGTGACCAAAGCAATGGACAACTGAGAGAGAGAGAGAGAAGAATCTCACCAACACACCCCTCGCCTGCACCTCCTTGCGTTATCAGAGCAGGTGCATAAGCAAACAAAGATGGCCACCACTGTTGGGTGGCCACAAGTGTACTCACTTTTTTTTTATTAAGACAAGTTTAAATGTATTGGAAATTCCACAAAAATGTTCATTTTTTAAAATGCAGTTATTTAACAAGTAAAATTACCGGTAAATCATATTGATTTAACCAAAATATATTTTGAATTCCTAAGTCATGTTACAACTTGTTAGCCCCACTTGTTGAAATTTGAAAGCTGAAAAATTCAACACACCTGACTATATCCTAGCTTAGTTGTTAGAGCATGAGACGCTTAATCTAAGGGTTGTGCCTTCGAGGAACATGTTCGGCAAAAGATTCCTGCACTGCAAGGGGTTGGACTAGATCAGGGGTCTGCAACCCGCGGCTCCGGAGCCGCATGTGGCTCTTTTACGCCTTTGCCGCAGCTCCGGGGCAGATACTAGTGAGTGGAGGAGGCGCATTGTGTGCCCCTACACTCCCCACTGTGGCGGGCACTGTACTGGCTGTGACGTTGCATGGGGGCAGTGTGTGCGTTAGTCACGCACCGTCCCGACGTCACCTTCCCGCCCGCCTGCCCGCTACCTTGTAAGGCGCATGTACGCTGGTCACTGCATTGAAAGGGGGCATGTACGTTGGTCACTGTTTTGAAGGGGAGCGAAGAACACACACACAAAAAGGTAACTTGTTAATTTAACGTTTATTTCTATGAGGAGAAGTAATTCTGAGGGGTCAAACAAAGAAATAATAAAAAAGTGACAAAAAAGTTATTTTTATAATGACGAGTTTTACGGCTCCCAGTTTTGTTTTTCTTCGGAAACCGGTCCAAGAGGCTCTTTTTGTCTTAAAGGTTGCAGACCCCTGGACTAGATGATCCTCAGGGACCCTTCTGAATCTATCATTCTATGCTTCCCTTGGCTGGTACCTTCCAGATGTTGCTGCATTGCAACAAATATCACCCAACAACATCTACAGGGCACCAGCCTGGGGAAAGCTATACTGTCCTGTGCACTCTTGTGTGAGAGCCATCAGAAAAGCAGTGTCACAATGTATTAGGAAATACATTTCAGCTTAATAAAAAAGTGTGAATATGGGTCTTCTAATCTCCATCTCCCACCTAAACAAAACTTGCCTTTTTTTTTTTTTTTTGAGAAATGCTCTTGTGTGTCGAGGTCCCCAGGGCCACCCCAATAACTCACACATCACACCAAAATTTTTGCTTAAGGTTTTTGGCATAATTTTGGCCACAACTTTATTAAAATACAAACATGTGAGTGGTTGCTTAGGCATTGGTTGCGACTAGCTGCCCCCACTGTGGGGGACAGTCTGACATTCCGCACGCCTGCGAAAGTCAGAAAAGGGGAATACACTTGGGGGTAGCGACGGAGCAGGGAACCTGCCCTCAGCCCACCCCAAATGCAGCCAGGAGCTCTTGCAGTGGCCCGAGCCCCCTTGACAGGGTTGACAAGCAATAGTTAGCCCCCAATTCCTTTAACGGAATCCCTTGCAGCAGCATTCAATCCATGCCCCTCAACCAACCAAACCATAAACCAATGCCTAACTGCAACCTTACAAGTTGTGACGATTTGCTATGCAGTAGGCAAAAACTAAATGGCCCCAGCCAATCAGCCAGATGGACAAAATTCCTACCGGGCCCCTGCCTCAAGAGCAGACGACCCCATGACAGGCATAGCAAGGGTCAAAGCGAACAACCCTAATTCTAGGGGGGGGGGCAATCCGATGCATGGGCGAAAAGAGGAAGCCCTAGCCTCGTGCAAGGAGTTTTAGCATTTCTGGCTGTCAATCAACAAATGGCAACATTAACTTCTTCCCAACAACAAGGGAAGCCCAATCGCATCAGTGGCCAATGGTCAATTAGCCTGCCCCACAACTTTGGAGTGTCCTGGCGGCCCCCACCACAACACGTGCTCTCCATGAAGGAGAACACGCTTTACATAAACAATAATAATTGCAGTCACATTGCCAACATTAAATGATTGCTTTCTCCTGCTCTTGCTTCAAGTTACTAGAAAGGAGAATTCCAACGAAACATCAGGAAGAACTTTCTGATAGTTAATGCTGTCTGACAGTGGAATGGTCTCCCTTGGGTGGTGGTGGACTCGCCTTCCTTGGAGGTTTGTAAGCAGAGGTTGGACAACCATCTGACATGGATGCTTTAGCTGAGATCCCTGGACTCAATGGCCCTTGGGGTCCCTTCCAACTCTACAATTCTATGATATAAGAGACACTTTCTGCACTGTACATTTAAAGCAGTATCATGCAACTTTAAGCAGTCACAGTTTCCCCCCAAAGAATCCTGGGAACTGTAGTTTGTTAATGGTGCTTAGAGTTGTTCGGAATCTCCTATTTGCCGCACAGAGCTACGATTCAGAGAGTTCCCTGGGAAGAAGGTGCTCTGGTCCTCTTATTCCCACCAGGCCCAGTCAGAATGGCCTGGTGCCAGTGATGATGAGATAGTCCAACAACATATTGAGAGCCACTGATTCCCTGCTTCTGCTCTTGCAAGTACAATGCAAAGGGTTCCCAATTCTACGAGGTGACATTTTTGAACTCTACCATTTTTCAGATGGTAGGCACACAGTATGTTAAAATATTTGCCGGAGGAATTAAATAATAGGGGACGTGCCTGGCATGCAGCCAAGGTATTCTTGTAGGGTATCAACATTATCACTCAAACCAAGGTGTTACTTTTGTGTTTTTGATCTTTTCAAGTACTTGGCACCAGCAGCAGTGTTGATTGCAAAAATGAACTGGCTGGCACAGCTAACCTATAACTGTGTTCTCTTTTCATTTGACAGAAAAGGCACTTAGAATGTTTATCCTGTGCTGTACAGGATGCAGAAAAATTGATGGGTTTCTTTTTTCCCCAGAAAAAAAGAACTTGATTTCATGCCAGAAAAGTAGAGAATCAGAATTTACACTGCTGCTCTGAAAGGAAAGAAGAGAGGCTAGAGGACTGTACATTATTTATCACAGATGGAATAGAAATGCGTATTGCCATAAAAGAAAAGACAAAAATAATGGGGCGTTTTTTGCCTGAAATCATGTCCACTCTAAATACTGCGAATTAAACATGTGGCTGCAGTACAATGGTTAAGAGCACGAGTTATGATCCACCAAGTTCTTTCCTCACAGCTCAGCTTAGCTGTCAGCTTGCTCATCTTTTAGGGTTGCCAGCCATCTGGCCAGTTTTTTAGTGGTCTGCCAAGATTTTCTCATTCCCCACTGGCTCCTGGTCCCAGCAATACAAAAGCCAGTTAAAGGACATCCCTTTCCACCCCACTGACAGATTGTGAATGCCTGAAGAACACTATCCATTAGATTGCAGAAATCAGTGCTTTCTGAGTGCTAATTATGTGTCATGCAGGGTGG